>NW_007577737.1:1232195-1280647 GCF_000690725.1 Stegastes partitus | reverse complement strand
GAGAGAACCCACGCTGCACGGGGAGAACATGGAGACTCCATCAGTGAGTACCTGAAGTCTTGTATCTGCAGACAACAGCAGACACTCGGTATCTTCCTTGTGCAGGGAGCTTCAGCACATGTGGGGTCTCGCTGACATCCTGCTGCTTCTGTCAGCAGTGAAAGCATCAACAAACACCAGTTCGTCAGTTATACGTCTCCAGACCACACCAGAGGGACACCGTGTTTGATAATCAAGCTGCTGGATGAGTTGTTCCTTTTTCGTCCACACTTTTTGCCTTTTCTACTAACTGTGTGGTTTGTTGAATACAGCCTGTTTTTGAGGTTTACCAAAGGTCTGCTTCTTGTGCTGAATCCTCTGAATTCTTGGTCCTCAGGTCTTCCCCTGATCACTGAGAGCGTTACTGACTTGCCTGTTTTTTCTTGACCATACAGATAGTTTTCAGCTCACACACAAGCCCTGGTGCAAACTCGCAACCTGCTTTTTCTGAACCTAATTATTTTCCTCTTCATGCTGACAACTTTCTACTCCTTGCTCCCTGACAGACAGTTTGGCGGCTCTGTACCTGCATACAGCGACCCGATAAACATTTCTTGATAAATCCTGTTAAACCCTTACATTGTGTGTCAGCATAACTAGAACTCCAACACATTTCTTTCTATATTGATGTAAACCACTGAAGTTAATGCTGAGACCAGAAATATCCATTATTTTACTTCAAACTGAATGACATCAGAGCCTGAGGAATAAAACATGTGCTACTGTGTGGGCTGTACATATCAGCTGTTTTTATACGTTTGTGATCCCTTAGAGGCATTCATGCGGACTTCTTGGAGGAGACTTTGCTTTAACCTGATGAGAAGCTGTGTGTTGTTTAGAGGCTGTTTTTGCCGATCACAACAACTTTCAGTCCTGCGTGTCGGATCAAACGATAATAATTCATGAATTACAAACTGATTGTATTCATAAAATAATATCTGTTTCTGGAACTGAACTACAGAAACATAGTTGTGTGAAGGTGGCAGTATCTTATCATGTAACCTTAACAGTGTGGTCTTGGAAAGGCTGTGGTTTATGTAGTGATGTTTATTTTTTTATCTTTTTTGACATGTCTTTGTAATATCCATGTCAGTTAATCGAACAACATCACAGGATTGAAGGATGTCAGATCACTCCCAGTTGTTTTACCTGATAAACCAGTAGTGACTACTGACCATTTCAGATTAATAAAGCTTTAATACAGGTATATGTACCAAGTTTAAAAGTGATGTGTTTCTGCTGTGTTGTCCTGCTGCTACTAAACTCTGAACTGTACGGATGTGAGGCACCATTTACTGTTGATCTCAGACCTGCTGGTCTTTCTTTCCTCATAAGAGCCGGATTCTTTACAGCACTTGATTATTTTTGTGGCTGGACTTTAAGGAACTTTCAAAGTTCAGGTAATCTTCTGAGCTGACTGACCTTTGTATCTTCCAGTAGCTGAACAGGACTCTAACCCTGACACTACTCTGACATAACACAACAATTGTCTTATTGAGAAGGAAAAAATCCCACCAGTCAGATTTTGTCAAGGCTCAGCAGGTGATGACCTGATGAAGGAGGTTGAGATGTTACCAAGTGGTCAAAGCTGTCATCCAGACCAAAGACAACACTACTCTACAGTGTTCTACGTTTATTTAGCTTTTTTTTTTTTTCTCAAAACACAATTCTGTATATGTTCTGTTGTAGATGTGATGTTCTCAGTTTAGCTCTCGACTGTAAAAAACAAAAAAAAAGAGTAAAATAAAGAAAAGCCTTCCACAAGTGTCTTTGTCCAAACTTTTTACTGGTAGTCAGTATGCTTGAGGTTTCTCTTCATTACTCCAGTTGTGACACTAGATGGCAGCTTTGTGCTTCTCTTATCTTCAGTACTAGTCTTTGTTTGAGGGTAAAGGTTGAATTAGATTGGTGCTAACCGGGAGACAAACAAAAAGTCTTTTCACAGAATGAAAAATATGATTTTATGCTCCATTCATTTTTTTGTGTGTTTTTTTTTGTTGCTTAACCTTTCTGGAATTCAGACAAGCTTATCGGAGACGTGTTTCATCGATTCAAGACATCTGCACAAAACATTTGCTTTCCATACATCAGTTAAACTGAACCAGCAATTTAGAATATTGCTGTGTCACATCATACAGATTATTACAGCGAGTCCTTCACTTTGACGCTTGCACTCATGAGTCATGGTTTCTGGATTTGTTGTGGTTTGTGACTCATCCCTGGGTTTTCCTCTTTGTTCCTGTTTCTCTGTCTGTGTAGACCTCAAGTCATCTCCCTGATATTACACCTTCTGTTCACCTGCCTCCAGTTTGTACGTTTAGTTTTTGAGATTTTTTGTTTATTTCTTGCTTCAGTGCATGCAGTGCTGTTGTTGCCTTTCCGGATTTTTTGTTTTGTTGTTGTTTACTTTCACCAGCTCCCCATGCTTTTAATTTATCTGTAATAAAGTTCGCTCTTTGTTCCTGTAATACATCTCTTCATTTCATAACTCACAGATTCACAACAAAACACTGGAGTTGTGGTTTATGTGCATTAATTTGTCATCATCCATACTGTAAGTGAAAACATCCATCCATCCATCCATTATCTATACACCGCTTAATCCTCACTAGGGGTGGTGGGGGGCTGGAGTCTATCCCAGCTGACTCAGGGTGAAGGCAGGTTCACCTGGACAGGTAACCAGTCTATCACAGGGCTACACTTAGAGACAGACAACCAAGCACACTCACATTCACACCCACGGACAATTTAGAATCACCAATTAACCTCAGGAACTACTACCGCAGGAAGATCCTGGGTGTCCTCATCGGGACGCCATCCGGCGACCTTCTAGCTGTGAGGCGATGGTCCTAATCACTGAGCCACCTGCAGCCCAAGTGAAAACATAACAAATTTAATTTAATAAATTGAGTCTCCAGTGCAGAGTCTGGTAAACCTCTACCTGCCCAGCACCAGTCTGTTCACTGTAGTTATCTATACATAAATTCTTGTTTTTCTTTTTGTGTTTTAGGTAAAGCTAAATGGCAGAAAGTAACACTCCCACCTCGTAGAAATCTCACATACGTTACAAACAGCTTGCACAGTGTGGATATCTTTAATAATTATGTGAACCTGCTCAACAGAGCATGCATCGTAATGATACCTGAATAACTACAACGTAAAAAGACGGCAATGTGCAGTAGAAATGGTTTAAAAACATGTTTCTTCTCCTTTTGTATTCTCTGTTTCAGCCTCAGCAGCGATAGCAGCATAACTGGAACTCCTCGACGGTGAGGCCATGTGATCCCGATGTGACTGAAACACACAGCGTCTTTGTCTGCCAGGGTTTTCTCAGTATTGTGGCTGTGAGGGCATCCTTAGCTTACATCCTGCCTGAATAAGAAACAGGTGTGTCCCCCAGCACAGAGATTAAACTCTCTTTGACTATTTCAGGCTATTGACTACAGAACACGCAGACATTAAGCAGTGAGCACCTTTCACGGCTCCAGGCCTCGGGACATCCAACAAAATGGACCATTGTGTGATTTTATTTTGGTCTTTATACATCTCATGTTTGAAGGAGATGAATTTCTGGAGCTTTTGATGTGGCTACCACCCTCTCTTTGATGTATAGAATATGAAAAATGCCACTGATATGATTCATAATATCGGAAAGAAGAAGCTTAACTCTTCAGGTTTGATGGCTTTATTGTGGCTGTGACCTAACAGTGGCACAGCATTGTTTCATGATTATTTGCTGCTTGCTCTGGTCTAGATGGTTACCACACAACTTCCTGACACTTCAACAGCATCAATGACTGCATTGTAATTCCACCATTCAGCTATGTGAGAACTCTGCAAATTGAAATATGTTTAGCGTATTCAAAGAATGACAGTTCTCTATAAATGTCTGATACCAGGGTTTGACAGGATGTCTGCTCAGCTCAGATAAAGCATTGTCCTCCTGCGGTTAAGAGATGCTTTTAGGGGATGTTTCATAGCCCTGATTAAGCAAAGAGGCACACTTTGTATGCTGCTAATTAATGAAACAAGGTGTGAAAACGTCTGTAAGATCAGTGATACACGCGAGAGCATGGGTACGTGGAGAAGTGTGCATGAAGATGTTGAAGGTAAAATAGAAATGTCAAAGCAAACCAATAGAAGCGCTGTACATAAAAACCTTAACCAAATTAATACAAGATCAAGGGTTAAAACTATGAGTTTGTTGATTGACACTTTGGGAGAAGATAACTGAGTCTAACAGCGAACTAAATGGATCTCAGTGCTACATCTGATCCAGTGGATCACAGCATCTGATTACAGAGACTAGAATGTTTAACTGGGCTCAGAGGAACTGCACTAAACTGGTTTAAATCATATTTATCAGATAGGTTCCAGTTTGTTCATGTTAATGATGATTCTTCCACCCGCAGTAGAGTTAGTTATGGAGTTCCACAGGGCTCCATGTTAGGACCTATGTTATTTACCTTGTACATGCTCCCTTTAGGCAGTATTATTAGGAAGCACTGCAGACATTTCCACTGTTATGCAGACGACACCCAGTTATATTTATCTATGAAGCCAAATGAAACCAATCAGCTGGTCCGATTCCAGACATGTCTGAAGGACATACAGGCCTGGATGACCTCTAATTTCTGTAATGTTATTGTGTTTGGCCCTGAACACCTCAGAAATACACGATGAAACCAGATAGCTGCTCTACATGGCATCGCCTTGGCCTCCAGTTCTACTGTAAAGAACCTTGGAGTCATTTTTGACCAGGACATGACGTTCAACAGCCATATAAAACCAGTCTGTAGGACGGCCTTCTTTCATCTACGTAATACTGTAAAAATCAGGAGCATCCTGTCTCAGAATGATGCTGAGAAACTAGTCCATCATTTAGAGCTTCTAGACTGGACTACTGTAGTTCCTTACTATCAGGATGTTCCAGTAACTCTCTCAGAAACCTCCAGCTGATCCAACATGCTGCAGCAGGGTTCTGACAGGAACCAGTACCAGATCATATTTCTCCTGTATCAGCTTCTCTTCAGTGGCTCTCTGTAAAATCCAGGATAGAATTTAAAATCCTGTTTCTAACATATAAACTCTGAATGAGCAGCTCCATGTGACCTTACAGACCTTATGGTACCGTATCATCCTAACAGAACCCTTCGCTGTCAGACTGCAGGCCTACTGGTGGTTCCAGAGTCTCCAGAACCAGAATGGGAGGCAGAGCAGAGTACACTGGTGGTGTAGTGGTTAGAACCATGGATGTCTATGGTTAGTACTGCCGCTTCACAAAGACAACATTCTGGGTTCAAACCTGTTGCTTGGATGGACCCTCTCCATGTGGAGTTTGGATGTTTCTCTTGGTGATACAGTTTTCTCCCACAGTATAAAGACATGGAGGCCTGGTTTGTTGGTGATTCTGAACTGGAAAGAAGTGTGAATGGCTGGTCACTTCCTGTCTCTCTATGTCAGCCCTGTTATTGACTGGTGACCTGTCCGTGGTGTTCCCTACCTGATGTCAGCTAGGATCGGCTCCAGAAATCATATCTAGCAGCAGACAGACACAGTTTGAGACGAGTAACATGGTGGAGCATATAGCAAGAGCTAGATGTTTGCCTTAGAGCTACAGGATGGTGATTATTGATCTTATATTCAGACATGACCCCAGTATGATGCTAATGTTGCTCTGTATCTGCTGGATGTTAAAATATTGAACAATCTGCTCAGACAACAGCCATAACAACTGTATCTGTGTATCTGTATATCGGGCTGCAAGGTGTCTTGGTGGCTAGCACAATCACCTCACGGCTAGAAGGTTGCCGGTTGGCGTCCCGGTGAGGACACCCGGGATCTTCCTGCGTGGAGTCTCCATGTTCTCTCCGTGTAGCGTGGGTTCTCTCTGGGTTCTCCGGCTTCCCCCCACAGTCCAGAAACATGCTGAGGTTAATTGGTGATTCTAAATTGTCCTCGGGTGTGAATGTGAGTGTGCTTGGTTGTCTGTCTCTAAGTGTAGCCCTGTGATAGACTGGTTACCTGTCCAGGTGAACCTGCCTTCACCCTGAGTCAGCTGGGATAGACTCCAGCCCCCCACCACCCTAGTGAGGATGAAGGTGTAGAGATGATGGATGGATGTATCTGTAAATCAGTGTTGTGGTATCAGGGAGTTGAGCTTTACCGTCTATAAGCTAAACTCCAGTGCTCTACCTTATATGGGTGGCGTATATTGGTGGGTTAATGTATGTTTGTATATCATTATCAAGGTGTGGACTCATGCAATATTAAATTTTTCAGTTTTGTACAATAAAACGAAAAGTCTGGTGTATTTGAGTTAATATATTTATTTCCAACTTATTTTCTACACCAAATACACACAAATCCTATTAAACAGGTCGACTTTTCCGTCAACCTGCTGATCAACATTCCTACGCTGGATGTTGTTATGAAGTACCTTCACTCCACCGACAGGATATAACAGATAAAGGAACATCAATCCCATAACACTAGTTAAACATCCTGTTGTCGTCCAGTGCAGGTGACTCTTTTCACTGCCTACCTTTGCAGACAGTTCTCAGGGGGGAGGATTGAATAGAGACAAAGGGTCTTAACATGTTTCCACAGCTGGAACAGGCCCTACTAGCCTGGAGCTGAAGGTATCCCCTGTACAATGAGACCGAGCATGGGAGCTGTTGGAAAGAGAGGCATCGCTGACTAGCGCCTCTGTTGTTGAGGAGATCCTGTTTCTTATCTGGCATGCCAGCAGCATTATGTCACAACCACAGCCTTTTAAACAATTCTCACTATTTCAGGCAAAGACAAAAGTATAAAAAAAGAACCTGCTAGTACAAAAATAGATTACACACTATCCACTCTGAAAACCCTTTAAAACTTTGTCCACATATTGTACATTAATGAAAGGTGTTATTCTATATTATACAAATCTAACTTCACATTTGAAACGTTTATTGATCATACAGTCAGATGTATTCATAGCCTCCCATTAGAGAAGGAAAAAAACACTGAAATAAGTTGAAATTGACAAAAGTAATAATAAATTAAAAAATAATGAACATCATGACGTTGCTTTTGAATTGTGGTTCAACAGAAATATTTAAAAAGAAAGAAAACCAGCATGATGGGACCTGTGAACTACTATTTAGCTGAACAATCCTTTGAGCCAATCACTGCCATCAGGTGTTTCCTGTAACTCTCAGTCAGACTTCTGCACCTGTTGACAGGTATTCTGGACCACTGTTCATCAGCAAAGGCCTCTCATTGGTCAGTTGTTGTTTTTTTTTCTAAATTATTCTTTTCAACCACAATCAAAAGCAACATCTTTTTTCACTAAATTCTAATTTAGCAAATTTTTATTTATTATTACTTTTTTCAGTTTTTAGTTTTTTGAGTGTCTATCGTGACTTTTGCCTTTTCTTTAATGGAAAGGTGTGAATACATTATAGTAACATGTTCAGCATGTCTCGTATCCTACATCTGCACTGAAATACTTAATAGATGTTTTCTAATATTTATACATTAAAATGCTCTACAGCTAAACTACCTGCCATTTGTGATGCCAAGTCCCCAAACTGAGACCTGTGGAGATATTTCCTTTTAACAGGAGCCAAACGTTCCTGTATCGACAGCCTGTTTCATGTTACTGTATTACACAATGCCTTTAGTTCCACCATTATGTTGGCAGTGGGTCTGTTCTGTGAGTCCTTGTGCTGGGGGGGCTTTCAGGCGACATACCCTACATACTGCTTTGGCCCTGTGATCTCCATCACATCTCTGGGCAGTTTCAGAACAAACACTTGAAAATATGTTTAACGAAACGGTTTTTAGCAACATCAGAAAATGTTGTAAATGAACTAATCTGGTAAGTTGCCTGAATGTAAAATAACTACTGATGATATATTTTGTTTGTTCTACAGCAAAACATCCAATCTTACTATACAACATATATAATGTGTTAGTAAACTACAGTTCTGTGCCCATCACTTGTCCGGACCAGTCCATGCGAGTCCATAAAGGTTCATTAACTCAAAACCCCCAAAACCCTGTGAACCAGCCAGTAATTACAACTGTGACCACCACGTTTAAAAACAGTGATAATATAATCATGAGTTCACACAAAACAGAGAGATGGGGTGTATTAAAAAAAATAAATAAATAAAAAAAATGGTTCAAATTCCATTCCATTTTGGAAAAAAGCTGAAAGGTCAGCCAATCAGAGCCTGCCTCACGGCTGCACTTTGACCCATAATGTGTAAATAACCTGAGCTCAGCTAACACCTGAAAACGCAGACTCCAGTGTCCAGTCACGTTTAGGACCAGTAGGTTTTAGCAGATGGGACATTTTTAAGTTTACGCCACATTTTGGTGAGAATCAGTGTTTGTTCTGCTGTTGTGGTTCTCCACTTTTGGAATGGAATTGGAACAACATCTACCTTTCCTCCATTTTTCTCGACAGGGAAACTCTTACCATTACTAATGCCAACGCCACAGTTCTATTTGCTGAACAGCATATTTGGGATTTCCTAAACGACACCATTGTTAGAACTGGCCATTAGCTGCATTTTAGAATAGATCTTATTGTTTTATTTTATGCTGGAACTATCTCTTGAGCTTCTGAGGTCTTGACATCACAGCAGAGTTGCTCGTTTTGATTGAGTGGATAGCTGGTGTTGTTCATCAATAGAAGTCCCAGCTCCAGCAGTCGTCATACATCTTTGTTTAATGTGTATGTACCTACTGAATAAACCAGTTACCACGTGTTGAACTAGAGATGTTGTCCAGACTGTCCGCTGAAGTTCAGGACTGTTTTTTATAAATGAACATTTGTGACATTCAAGCCAAACAAGTCTACAGAATGCTCCTTAGGCAGAACCAGGTACATGTTTGTATTTCACAGTATGTGGGCTTTTTAAAGAGATGGTGTAGGAGCACGGTGGAAAAGCTTCGGTAGTGTTCAAGACCAACACAGAACTGATATCACTCTAAACATTTCATTCGTCTAAATGCTGAACTGAGTTTTGGGCCATAGACTCACTTTATAACAACTTTCTGTTTAAAAATAATCTAAATTTAGTGACCAGTCTTTGCTCTTCGTCTTATTTACTTCTAGCCTGGCCCTTAAATATTTGCTTACTATTGACACACTTGTAATTCAACCATAGGATTCATGGTGCAGGCAGGAGTGGCTGCAGGAGGCTGCTAGTGATAACTGTAGATGGGTTTTAATTGTCAGACGGCGTCCCGACCGTCCCCTGAGGGGGTCCAGGCTTGCCCTGGTTTTTGTTCTGTCTGCTGCTGCTGTGGGCCGGCGTCTGCTTGTGCTCTGAGTCGTTCTGCTGCCTGGTGTAGCGTTTGCACTTGCAGGAGGTCACCACGGTTATCTTGTAGGTCCTCGTGCTGCCGTCTTTGCACAGCAGCCGAATTCGCTGGGTCCTGGTCCGGTCGATGACGCAGCGCCACTCCTGAGCGTCGCGGCGGCTCCAGTACCTCCCGCTGTAGCCTCCGCCCCCGATCCAGTTGGGCAGCAGGTGGGCCGGCAGACACTCTCCAGCACACACCAGCTCCTTGATGGGGTTGACGCTGATGCACTGGCCGTCAGAGATGTACTTTGTGGACCTCAGCTCCCTGCAGTCCACCTGGCTCTGGTCCGGCTCTATGACATTAAAATGGAATTACATGTACAGAATACGGGAATACGACTCAACCTTGGGCTTTAAAGATTCATTTATTTCTTATCTGTCTCTCATAATCCCACCAAATGTTAATCAGCTGGAGGGGTACCGCTTTTAAAAAATACTAAACACATGCTTACATTGACAGCCAGAGAAGGAGAACTCTCCCCAACACGGGATCATCTTATACAGATTCATCTTGTTGTTGATAACCCTGTCTGGTTCTAAATGCCCACTCAGTTTCTCATCTCTGCACGAGTTAACAATCAGTGAAGTAACCTGTTTGATCCTGTAAAGGACTGAGATGGATTTGCTTCCAGAAAGTCAGGTGCCATCCCATTAAACATGCATTCACAGATGATCCTAGTGACGTTATTATGTAACCGGTGTTCATGTATGTAATCTGTGAAGCTCTTTGAATCGCTGCTGTGCCAAAAAAAACTGCCTAAAATCTCAACGTATAAAGTATTTAATATGTTGTTTGGTCTACATGACCAGCAGGAGGTGGAGGTCTTCAGTGTTTGTTCACTTGTTTACCAAGGATAAATAAATAAGATGTTTGCTGGTAGGTACTGTTCGACAACCATTATCTAACTTTTATGTTCATTATCATGGAGACAAAAAGAGGAGTGAGAGGTCGTAGAAGATGAACATATCAAGTAGTTTGAAGCCATGGAGGATTCCTCTCACATCTATCTATCTATCTATCTATCTATCTATCTATCTATCTATCTATCTATCAACTGCCACAGCTCTGCACATCACTACACTAAAGGAGATGTTTCCATTTGGACACCAATCATCATAGATAGACATCCATCAAACATCACGTCCAGCTGTAGAATCCCACCAGAACCACGGTGTGTGGGTCGTGTTCTTACCGTTACGCACAGCGCCGGCGACCCGTCTCCCGCCGTTCCTGGCCTGGTTCGTGTTTTCATCAGCTGGCTGGTCCGAGGTGTCCGGGACCGGCTGAGGACTGACCGACTCGGTGCCGTTATTGTGGACAGCTGAGCTGCTCGTGCGCAGCAGCAGCAGGAGCGCGAGGAGCTGGAGCGCGCAGGTAGGACGGAGCATGACTTCACCTGGATGGTCTGGACGCTGCTGCCACTGACTGATGAGTGACTGACCTGCTGCAGGTGGGCTTTATATATCACCGACTGTAGCACCACAGTGTGTACTGGCTGGACACACCCACCTGTACACTCAACTGTCAGGCTGGAGGGACTTCTGCTGCCTCCACATCCTCTGTAGTTTAGGACTAGAAGATTATTCTAAAATGAATGAATCGACATTAAAGTGTCTAATTTCTGCTTCAGTGTGAATAGGTTTGCATTAACAGGGACAGAACTGTGTAGAACCCTCTCAACGCCCTGCCTGCAGTAGTACCTGTATGCTTTATAAATGTTTGACACCTGAGTGGAGTCAACGTTAGTTCACAAACCAGCTCACAAATGGCCAAGAGGTGATGTAAGGAGACTGTTTGTCTCCACCTGGTGACACATGTAGTGGAGTTCAGCTTCATGAAAACTAGTTATAATCGAGCCCAAAACCATTTTGAAGTTTGAATTGCTGGGTGCAAAGAAAGTGAAAAGGTCACTATCTTCAGACCAAAACTTGTGCATAATTGCATCACTTGACAGCGATTGCATTACTTCTAAGTGTAACAGTAAGGTATTTGCTCTTATGTGAAGTTTTAAACAGTTTAGATGTAATATCACTTATTTGTTTGATTTGATTTCTTCTTTACATTTGCATATAATAATAATAATAATAATAATAATAATAATAATAATAATAACATTAATATAATAAACTTTATTTGTGTAGCACCTTTAAGAACAGAATTGACAAAGTGCTTTTACATGATATAGAAATACAACACACAGTGAGATGAGGCGACACAAGAAAACAACAATGTGAATAAAAAGTGCCGGCAAACACTCAAAAAAATACAAAAATACACACAATAAAAATGAAACACAGCAGGCTGGGTCACTATTGGAAGGTGTATGATAATAAAACTAGTAAAACTGATTAAAAAGACGACATCACAGAGGGGAGTTAAGATAAAAGCTGAAGATAAAAGTAGATTAAGGAAAAGAGAAAAGAGAGACGGACAGCAGGTGGTACTGATATAAAGGGAGAAGAAAATCTAAAAGAGAAATAAAAGAGAACAAAAGCCAGTCTATAAAAGTGCGTTTTAATGAGTGATTTAAAAGAAGATACTGAATCTGCGGGCCTTATTTCCTCAGCTAGGTGGTTCCAAAGCCAAGGGGCCCTCACAGAAAAGGCCTGGTCACCTTTGGAGCGATCAGGAGGAACCCACCCGAGGATCTACAGTGATCAGTAAAACCTTAAAATCTATTCTTAACCGGACAGGGAGCCAGTGGAGAGAAGCCAGTAGGAAGCAGGTCCAGTTGCTACAATTAGTCTACGAGAAGTTCTAATCTTGTGTCCCAGACCAGGGGAACATGCTGTAGCTAACCCTTCAACCTCTGAATGTGTGAAGTGTCAGAAAGACCTTGGATTGAGGATTTCTTAGTTTAGGTGTGCTGAACGTGCCTGCAGTAGCTGTATGAACCCTGGTGAATATAAAGTGTGTCTTTATTCTCTTAAATAACTTTATTGACCATCAACATAGCATATAAGGCAATTCTAATCCAGCTGCATTTTATAAGTCTACAAATCTGCATTTGACAATAAAAACATTCGACTCAAGGATTAAAGAAAAAGGCAAAAATGAGTTTTTG
Source organism: Stegastes partitus (assembly GCF_000690725.1). NCBI lineage: Eukaryota > Metazoa > Chordata > Actinopteri > Pomacentridae > Stegastes > Stegastes partitus. The sequence continues at coordinate 1,268,181 of NW_007577737.1, read as the reverse complement.
GGTTCAGTAGAGAAGCTCAATAGGACATCTTAGGAATATAAGAAATACAGGTCTATCCAGAGTTCTCCCACATCATCACCCATCCACACATTCTTACATTCATGATAAGTGTTCCAAACACTGAACCATCCAGAGACGCCACACAAACATCTCTGAGGATCATTCATAAACACCCCTCCATAGACGAGCAGTGTCTGCTGTGATTCTAGGAGCTGCTGCTGAGTCTTCGGCGCAGCAGAGAGGCAGGCTTGCTCTCTGTGTCCTCCACGTCGCTTTCACATTGTCTCTGCAGAAAAACATCATCACAGCTGGATTTTACACTTCTGAACTGTTTGTACAGTTGTGTCTGATAAAGCAGACGATGTGTGTTAGAGGTAGACCATCCAGACTAATATACAGGCTGTGAACAAGGACTTGCCCCCTTCCTGTTGTTTTTTCCTGTTTTTGCAGATTACGCTCATTTAAATGTTCCAGATCATCAAACTAATCTTTACATTTATTTAATATTAGACAGCAATAACCACGTTACCAGCCTTCGGCCTGCTAGCATCCAGCCTGTCCCTCTGTCAGCAAGCAGCTTGACTGCTCGGTTCCAGTAGGCTCACGCTGAACCAGCTAGTTTCCTGCCTGATCTGCACCCCGACATTTCTAGGAGCTACTTTCTGGAAAGTCTTCCAGAAGGAAGTATGGCTCCCATTGACACACCACAGAGCTCCACAGCTCATAGGCCTCACTGCTCCTCAGCACCTCTGAGGTCCCAGCCCGTCTCCTGCAGCCGAACACCATGAAGGTCCCGGTTTAGCAGCTGAGCGTCATGGTCAACACCTCGTATGTTCCTGTTCCAGTTCCAGCTAAGACTGCCTTTTGTTCTAGCTGACGCCTCATTCATTCCTTTTCCGGCCGACGCCTCATCTGTTCCCCTTCTGGTCAACACCTTTTCTGTTGACGGCCCTTTCAGAAGCAGAAACACGTGACTGCAGCCCTGTTAGATGCAAGAACAGAAGAGACGGTGGCTCTCTCAGGTTTGGGAACAGATGAGAGGGTGGGCCCACACACAGGAACAGAGGAAGCATCGACTTGAACAGGAACTATCGAGGCATCGGCTGGAACAGGAACTGAAAGGGTGTTGACTCGATAAGGAGGGGTGATGGCCGAGCCAGGGATGGGTGAGAAGTCAGTCAAGATGCTCGGCTGTTTGCCTCCACGATGCTCGGCAGTTTGACCAGGGCCTCCTTGATGCTCGGCTGTTTTACCAGGGCCTCCATGAATGTGGGTCCAGGACCTCATGAGGCTCGGCTGTGGGATTTGGACTTTCTAGACTTATAGAATCAATGCCACAGTGCACTGATGGGGTTCTGGTGGCACATGTGGGCCCACAACCGTATTAAAACATCTTATGTTGGGTTTTCCAATAATTTGTTACCCATTTGTAAATGATGCTAAAGAAAAAAACTAACTCACAGGATGATTTCATTTTCATACACAATATGGGAACTGAGCAAACAGAAAGCGGCCTCACCTGTAGCGGATCTGCTTCTGAGCTGACCTTACACATTTTCAGATTTACCAGCCGGTTGCATATTGACACCATGTTGAAGGACATCTAGAGGGAGTCAGAGGAGCATCAGAGGTTTTATTTCTGTTCATCTAGTGTGAACAGGTCATACATAAACAGTTATTCTTATTTCTTGTTAAAAATGGCTGTAATATTTAGTTGTATCAATGTAGGTATCCTGGTGATGTGATAGTTTCCAGAGCGTACCACACACTTACTGGTTTAAGTATGGCCAATGACCCCTGCTGCTTTTTGTTCCTCATCTTAAAAGGCATGAAATAACCCAGAATACACTTTTAAATAGATCAGCATACACATCCAGACTCACTTTCCATTTCCTTCTGGCGTTGAACTTCTTAAAAGTCTTCATATTGATCGAGGATCGATTCCTATTGGCCGCCTGTTTGCGTGTGAGGGGCTGAAACAAACAACGACATTAGTACTGATTACAGGTAGTAACACTGAGCAGTAGTCAACATATGAAGCATGTTTATGGGCTATAAAATGACAGAAAACTTGTAATAACCTTAATCCATGGATGGAGCAGACACTCCTCCGCTGTCATTCTGTCACTAAAAAAAAAAACATCAACGCAGAAGAAAGAACAGCAAATCAGCCAAACAGGAAAACGTTCTGAATAAGTGGAATAGTCTGAGTACATTTCTCACTGCAAACTAAATAAACTGCAGGTGGGGTGCAAAAAACACAACAACATTAGACAAAGACAAAACTTAAGATGTTAGAAAACACAATATTTCACCAAATGGGGCGGGTTGGTACATTTCCCGTCTGTGATTGGACACAACCCAAGTCCATCTATTATAATATCTATCCATCCATTATCTATACACCGCTTAATCCTCACTAGGGTCGCGGGGGGGCTGGAGCCTATCCCAGCCGACTTAGGGCAAAGGCAGGACACCCTGAACAGGTCGCCACAGGTCTATCGCAGGGCCACACGTAGAGACAGACAACCAAGCACACTCACATTCACACATTTAGAATCACCAATTAACCTAAACATGTTTTTTGGACTGTGTGGGAGGAAGCCGGAGAACCCGGAGAGAACATGCAAACTCCACGCAGAAAGATTCCGGTACCCCCACCGGGATGCGAACCGGCAACCTTCTTGCTGCGAGGCAACAGTGCTACCAACTGCGCCACCCTGCAGCCCTTATAATATCTATTTCTAGTTTATTTGTTCTCCTTTCTTTCTGTCACTTGTTGGTGCTCTTCCCTGTATCTGTGCTGCTGCAACAATGTGAGTTTCCCCATTGATGGTGAAAAATAACGTGCAATCTAATCATCTGGCAGCCTTTCCCATGTCATGTCCTGTTTCTGTTGTGTTCATTCATGTGCTGTGATTCTTTCAACTTATCATGATGTTAATGTCCATTCACTGAAAGCACACTTGACAGATTTGGAACTGAGGAAAAAGGGCGGCTTTTCTTCAATAAGTGACTTTAGAAGCATTACAGAGCGTTTCTAAAGGAGGGGCAGGAATGGGACGAGAAGAAGAACGGGAACTGAAGCTGCATTTGTCGCTTTCAATTGTTTGTTGGAGTTTATTGAATACTTGCATCATCAGACAGTTGTTCAGTGGCATCATTCCAGCCAGGTATGTGGAGGTGAAAACCACAGTAACGCCACAAAACACTCTGGACCTGTTGAAGAAAAGCTGCTCCATCTCCTCATTCCTGATTCTTTCAAGCATGCTTTCAGGGTCTGAAGGGACGTTTTAATGTCATGATATGTTAAAAGAATGTTAAGGATTAAATCATAGGAATGTCCGTGGGTAAAATATTGCTTATGATTTTAATCTCTGCCTAACTACAGCCGTGACTCGATAACCCCACACTAAATGTAAAACCTTCTTCTATGTCGGATAGCAAGGCTGTCGGATTGTTAAGACGGAGGTCCAGATACAAGGAGGGCTTGATGCTGGAAGGCTCATTAGTTGTTAATTATTGTTCATAGTTGTTATAATAACTAGTGGGTTGTTAGAACACTATGCATCGCTGGATTTCAGCCTAACTGACCGGTGCACTTGTGCACGTTCCGGACACTTCCACCCCGGGGGAGCGCTCTGACGGGGTGGAAGTGTCCAGAACACACAGGCAGTACTTGGCTGCTGATGCTAGTTTAGTTAGCGCTCACACTTCTGTTTCCACCATCGGTGGCGGCGGGGGAGTGGCAGACACGTTTCACCGTTATCATCCATGTTTCCTTCCGTAAACACTGAGCACGCTCGCTGCGTGTGACGTCGTCGTGTCCTCTTCTGCGCATGCGGGACACTTTTGGGTCGTATGAAGTTCACACAGCAGATCACATACAAGTTGCATTTAACTGAAAATGTGAAGGAACTCACAAAGAAATCCTCATTGAGCATCAAGTCCTACAGTGTGAACGTAGCCAATCTGTGGAATTGTTCAGTCAGATAATACGCTGTTATCCTGATTGGTGACATTAAATGTCATGTCGGAGTCAGAATCCAAGGCTGTCGCTATGTTAAGGCTGTTTTTATGAGTTCTGTTGTTTTTTCCTAAAAACCTGTCGGATAGCAGGTTTAGGATTGTTAAGGGTTAATTATCGAGTCACGACTGTATTTCTGAAAGACAGAATGGCATCACTTTAGTGGATTGACAAAGCCAGCGATGTTCCAGATCCACTGTCTGAAAAATGCTTCATGGACGTATTTCATTCATAGCACGGCACGAGTCACAGGGGTCACATTAACAAGCTTTCCGTAAGTTATTCCAGAAATCCTAATGCATCTTAAATACATCTTAAATTAAATTGCCTGCAACAGATACTGTACCAGTGCTACATACTTGTGATTTTTCACCAAGAGTTTCTGGATGAAGTCTTTGGCCATGGAGCTGGTGGTACTGAAATAGCGCTCGTCAAAGTCATACGTCATCGCAATGATATTCCTCAGGGTCTCTTCATTAGAGTCCCCTTGGAATGGTGACAAACCACTCAATCTGAGGACAGAGAGCACACAGCAGGAGTGAGACGACGATACATCGATATCTGAGGTTTTTCTTTGATCACATCTCTGGTAAAAGACCTTAAGTTTAGTAATAACAGTGAATGAGATGTTAATTTTAAAGCTCAAAATACATTGTGAGTGAGGGGAAATTCACATAATATACTGTCAAAAGCAGATGTCTTTATTAAATATGTGCAATAACATATTTAATGGCTACAACACTTACAGTATGTAGGTAATTACTCCGATGCTCCTGGAGGAACAAGAAACAGGACAAAGACAGTCACGTGATTTAAATCTTTTCATTACTACACAGCAAATGCAAGACAAATATGAACAGTTATTCTATCGTTGCTCGGATTATCTGGAATCTTGTGCCGATGCTCACCACATATCTGCTGCCGTACTCAGAGGCTCACAGTTGATCACCTCGGGGGCTGAGAGGGAGACAAACAGAGAAAGGGAAGGCCAGGAGTCACTTACATAATCCCAGGTGAAACAGAGAATATGATGAGAGCTTTATTTAAAACTACACCACAGACACTCCTCACACATTACTTACACTTGAATGGAAGTCTTATAACAAACTGAGCTGACTGACAGTGCGACAGCTTGCTCGGGCACAAGACAGAGTGAGATGTTGAGGATTGTGTATTTGTGTTTGTGCATGTACTCTTAAACTGTTATAAGACCACCCCATCTGTCCCGCTACCCTCCACATCCCCCAATACATCATCTGACCAACCTTCCACTCCAACTCCATAACAATGCAGCCTTCCATCTATTGACAGATAGTTTGGCTATCTTCCAATAACATACATGATTTTTTGGCTATACTTACTGTACTGTGGGTGAATTACTAAGCCTGAATGGCAACACCTTAAGCCTTGGTCGCAACTGGCCGTACGGCTCCTACGTCTGCGTCCAGATTACATGCAGAATGGTACGTGTCATGCAAGTCCATCTGGCGAAATGTCGAGGTCGCAGACAGCCCGTAAGCACGTACGGAGGATTTTTGACAGAAGACAACAGGAAAGCGTGCGCCTCCACGAGACTGTTTGGGTGAAGAAGAAAACGGAAAAAAAAGAAAAAACGAGCCAGACGAGCTAGCGGGACACCAGACTTCTGTGGGGAGTAACAGACGTTGGCAGTGAAACATGGATGATTCGGCAGACCAAGCAGACCAGGCACCTCCTATAAGTTGTATACAACTGGTCCCATCAGGCAAGTCTGATTTCCATAAAGCAGGCGAATGGCCGAAATGGCTAAGACGCTTTGAGTGCTTTAGAATAGCGTAAGGCATGAATAAAAGAATGCAGAAATATCAGATGAACACCTTGATGTCCACCTTAGGGGAGGAGGCTGAGGATGGAAGGATCATCGACTTGCTCCCCTCAGCATCAGCGGCTGCTCACCTTGGACTGCACTGCCAGATTCTGCAGCAGCCACATCCTGAAGTGTGCAGATGACACGACAGTGGTGGGCGTCATTAAGGACAACAGCCAGTCTGCATACAGGGAAGAAGTGAAACAGCTGAGTTCATGGTGCAGTTCCCATAACCTCTTCCTCAATGTGGACAGGACCAGGGAGGTTGTTATCGACTTCAGGAGGGCTGGCAAACAGGATCATGCACCACTGACCATCGATGGGACTGCTGTGAAGGAGGTCAGCAGTGTGTTGGGGGTTCACATTGATGATGACCTCACTCCAACCACTAACACCTCGGCAGTCCTCAAAGAAGCTCAGCAGCGGCTTCACTCCCTCCGCAGACTCAGGACAACAGGCCTCCCCACCACGCATCTCACCACCTTCTACAGGGACACCGCTGAAAGCATCCTGACCGATGGCTTCACCACCTGGTTCTGGTGCTGCAGCAGCTCAACAGATTGGTCAAGACAGCCAGCAGAATCATTGGTGGCCCACTGCCCTGCCTGATGGAGCTACACCAGCATCAGTAAAGCCACCTCCATCACCATGGACCTGCTCCACCCCTCCCACCACAGCTTCTCCCTTTGCCATCAGGGAGGAGATGCAGCAGCTTTAGTAATAAGGCTGTAAGACTTATTAATGGACTGTCCTCCATCCCCACAGACACACCCACTCTCACCCTGGACAGCCAGTCAACTGTCAAGTCAGGACACTTGATGCACTATGAGAGATCGGACTGTATTTATCTGATTTTATGACTATTTATTAGTTTATTATGATGTAAACTATTTTATTGATGTTTCTATTGCACTGCACTCACTGATGGAGAAACGACATTTCGTGGAAATGACAATAAAATCTTTGAGCTTGAACTTTGACCTATTTGATAGAGTATTTCTCCTGATACACTGAGGTCCCTCTACCTCCATGCTGCAGCAGCCAGTACAGTTATCGGAGCCCAAAAGAACATCTTTGGCCGGCTGAACTGCTGATGTCTGACGATGGCCCAAAATCACACCAAACTGACATCAGTACGTCCTCACGTGTGACTGATTTAGGCTGTGCATTCCCTTCTCCTCCTAAGTGGTGAGTGCGGCCACGTACGCAGGTGTGAAGACAAACTCAAGACGTGAGTACAATTTCCACGCCAATCGCACTTTGCAATTATGGTCCATGCTTGAACGGACATCTCACGTCGCCCCTGCGACTTGCAAGGCAGACTTGCGCCTCTCTGATGGAGCAACCTGTCCTCTACCTGTACGACCTCCATGGCACCCAAAATTCGCAGAGGACGTAGGATCCTGAAAGTCATGCGTCTGGTTGTGACCGAGGCTTTAGGGGGTAGAGCCGGGTCTCAACTAACTGCAAAGTTGGCACTTTAATCCCAAATTCCTCCACATGAATGAATGAATGTTTGCATTACATTTCATAGCATGAGTGTTCATCCAAATCTAGCAAAACAGATATGAGTCATCGTCTCGTCATGAAATAATGTCAAAGCCGTTTTCCAGCTAAATGAACAATGTGACACTTGGACAATAACCCTACAGAGATGTTAGATTTTACCATAGATCACTCTGAACCATGCAAAGGAAAAGCAATTAGTGTGTAACGACATTTTAGTCACACATTTCTAAACACACTGACACACAATATTCCCTCTTTGTCTGAGTGAACTGATATACTGAATCCAGGAAAAAGGGATTTTATACCTTTAAAAAGCTCTTGCAAACAAAGAGACACACCTTTGTGCTATTTACTCCCTCACTGTAACCATAAGGCAATAAAAATCCAGATGTTCGCGTCAGTTTGATGCCCAGCAAACTGTTGGCTGGCTTTCTGGAATGCAGCACAGGATGGAAGAATTCCTCGTTGTTATCGAGAAACACAAAGTTCAAACCAGTCAGACAAAGAAAATATGATGAGAGCTGACAGGCTGTATCAAGAGCAGCCATATCTTTTCCAAATGACACACTAGAGAGTTTAGGAATTTTCACATGATGTTCAATCAGGAAGTTCCGTTTATGATGCATTAGCGAGGACTACTAACCAAGAGGTCAGTGTATTACTTGATGGCTACACAATCTCATCTCTTTGCTGCAACTCAAACTCTTTGAAAATCTTACTTGGAGCTCTTTCATGAAGCTACACCTGCAGCTTGTGGCACTTACATAGAGGCCAAAGAAGGAAAACGTGATGTGAAATACTGTTCCTTCTCACCGATGTATTGTGGAGTGCCACTTGTGCTCCTGTACTCCTCCCCCGGATTGAAAAAGTGGGCGAGGCCAAAGTCAATGAGCTTGATGTTAGGATGTGATGACACTTTGTCTGATAGCATGATGTTTTCTGGCTGAAAACAGAAAAAAAAAAACATTGTTATGGAAGCCTATGTTTGCATAATTTTTAATTATTCCGTCACAGAAAAATACAAGTTGTATGAGTCACCGGTTTTTACATGTAAACGTTTGCTCATGATTGTTCTTAAGATCGGTTCAGCTTTACCTTGAGATCAAAATGGGCGATGTTCTTGCTGTGCATGAAGCCCAGTCCTGCCAGGATCTGCTTCATGAACTCAATGGCTTCAGTCTCCAGCAGGTTCTCCTTCTCAGCAATGAAGTCAAACAGCTCCCCTCCACTAACGCTGAGAGAACAGACACCAGAGTGAATTATAAATTTTCCACTCTCTGTATGAGACAATACATCTGACAGGATAGGAAAACAGTAAGGTGTTTCAAGCATTTGTGTGTCGTGTAGCTACTGTCATATCCATCACTGTTCCCTCTGAATATGGTTTTTGAACCTGAACGTTAATGTGTTTTTTTTAAGCCTAGGTTGATGATGTGAAACAGATGCTGATATCCTTGTCTAACTTTCAGCCATATCCATCCTATAAGCTGCTGCCTCTAACTTCTCATATAACAGCAGATGAATATTTATTATTTAGTGCTCCTGAGGTAGCTGTCTGTGAAGGTTCTCAGTCCTCCAGGTCGTGGTTATTCTCGTAGATTAATCGTAGCACCTGGACAGGCTCCTAATGAACCCCACTGTGTCAGGGAAAGCACCAATGACTCACATAACGAGGGGGGGGAGCAACAAACCCCCAACTGAAACCCAAACTCAGGTGTTAATGTCTCCTTCAGGATATCAGTATCTGGAACTCCCAACTAGTCAGTCAGAGCTGATGAAGCCTCTTGGATGAGAGGTGGAACGTCTTCAGGGAACTCAAGCAGGTCCAGTTACTACAATTAATCTACGACAATGACTCCTGAGGTAGAGACACTTACCAAACCATCACACAGTGACTATCAGACTATTCTAAGGTTGGTTTAAGCTCCTTACCTGTTGTTGTTATAAAGGGGAGAGTAATGAGGCGGGCATATAAAGACCTAGTGTCACTCATAACATGATCTTAAAGGTTACTCTGTGAGGTGTCTGACTGGCATGTCATATTTGTTGCTTGCACTGTATCAGTCTCTCGTCAACTCACAGCTCCAGAATCAGCACCACCTCTGCTCGACTCTCAAAAACGTCTTTCAGGGTCACGATGTTCTGATGCTGTACGGCCTGGAGGATCTCCACCTCTCGCTCCACGCTGCTCCGGTCCATGCCCAGACGGCTGCACGCGCTCTTCCGAACCTTCATGAATTTGGCCGCCCAACAAGTCCCAGAGGTCCGCTCACAAGCCCGTCGAACCTGACCGAAGTGCCCACTGGACAGGACAAGGACAGAATTCACAGTGAAGACCAGGCATCACATACAGAAGACGTATAAGATACTGTTGAAGCGCGAACAAAACTACCGATGTTAAGATGATGTTTGAGATATCACTGCTGGAGGTGGTTGGTATGTAAATGTGCTTAAATGTTAGGGTCCTATGTGAAGCCACAGCCAGAATTACAGTTTTGTGGCAAAGCTTCATGGATGCACAGTCAGTAAAACTGTGTTTTGCTGGGACGTCTGCCTTTACACGCACATGAATTTTAATGACATCCCATTCTGAATCCGTAGGGTTTGATATGAAGTTGGCCCACCCTTTGCAGCTATAACAGCCTCAATTCTTCTGGGAAGTCTGTTCACAAGGTTTAGGAGTGTGTTTATGGGAATTTTTGACCATTCTTACTGAAGCACGTTTGTGAGGTCATGCGCTGATGTTGGACCAGAAGGCCTGGCTCCCAGTCTCCACTCTACTTCATCCCAAAGGTGTTCTATTGGGTTGAGGTCAGACCAGACAAGTCCCTCCACACCAAACTAGCTCACTCGTGTCTTTATGGACCTTGTTTTGTGCACTCGTACGCAGCCATGTTGGGCCATCCCCAAACTGTTCCCACAAAGTTGGGAGCATGGAATTGTCCAAAATGTCTTGGTATGCTGAAGCATTAAGCGTTCCTTTCACTGGAACTAAGGGGTCCTGCTCAACACCTGAAAAACACCCTAAAATTAAAGCTAAAAGTCGGCTAAATTCAAATCCAGTGTGCTGGAATTCAAAAGAAAGAACAAGAGCAACAAAATGTCCTGGCAACATTACAGCAAAACATACTCGACACTGTGGAGCTTCAACACCGTTACAGCAGTTCTGTCCATACCTTCCCAGGACTTCCATGATCTCGTAGAAGTCTTCCACATTCTCAGGCTTGAAGACAGCCATGTTGGTTCGCTTCACCGTGGTCCTCTGCTGGCTATTTAACCGTCAACATCAAGGGGTTCATGGTTGTCCAGATTTTCCATAAACCAAAGCTGGACCTGAGTATTAGTGACACAAAATATCACAAAACAAACAGTTACTCAAAAGAAACCACACTTTGCTTATTGTGCCAACACTATGCAGGCGGTTTTATGTTGTGGCTGATTGGGATACATTAAACCTCTACATACCAGCTATAATCTGTGAGCCCAAGAACTTTGCGACTTTAAAATATAATGTTTTAATTTTACTGGCACGTACGCAAATCTGACCGCTTTCTGAGTCATTCAACAGAACGCTGACACATTATTAGTTAGTCACGAAATGAGCTATCAAATCAAAAATAATACATTTTAAAGCAAACCTCAAGACAGTTTGTTCTGCCCCGGTCTAGGGGAACCTTTGACACAACATGAGTTTGTGCTCCACCACTCCTCCCACTCCAAGAAAGGCCAGCAACCAGTATGCCAAGTTCAACAAGAGCAGTTTTTTATTTCCTTCAGAGGGAGACATGAGCCAACACAATAAGCAAAAATACTCTAAATTGAGCCTAGCTTCCCTGAACTAAAGAAACCCTAACCCACCTCCTACCAAAATCCACAGTGCACGACTACTAACTAACTAACTAAACTAACTAACTAACTAACTAACTAACTAACTAACTAGTGCTGCTGCTGCTGCATGCTCCTACAACACAGACAACAAAGATGTGGCCTGCTGGCATGTCCTGGTGGTGTCAGTCTTTAGAGGTGAGGAGCCAGAGTGCAGTTGGTGGGCTGTTCAAATAGATTAGGGACCCGCCCCCTGACCAATCGCGTGGCAGGAAGCAGCCAATCAGCGGACACCACCTGCTCTTAATTCTCTCATTCACAAACCACACACACACTGAAGAAAGTGAGCAATGAAGTAAAACACAAACGAAATAGTGGGTTGCACCAGAATGAGGTACTCTTGATTCATCCTGGGCTACAAACTGGTTTCACTGCCTCCACTCTGCAAATCAGACAAAGGCCCCATTCACCCTGATGTCAACAGAGAATGACACAGTGGATGTGATACTCTGAATGACATCAACTAGGATGTGTTCCAGTCCAGCTCCAGTGAGTTTGTGGAAGTAGTGGCGGGCTTCACGTGATGTCATTACCACGGTAAAGTCTCTATGTTTCAGTAGCGGATCAGTCTACCGCGCTGCTCTAAAAGCACACCAGCACTACAACGTGGACCTCGTCAGCAGCTGTATGGAGGAACATAAAGCATCACCATACAGGCTGAGACAAGCAACGAAGAATGATGAAAGGGGTTTCAACAGCATGACAAGAAAGGACTGCAGGCGATCACAGAGACAGCTCCCGTCTTTGTGAGAGAAAGGAACTGTTCTGGCTACTGACCTAAACACCTTCTACACATGATCTGAAGCTAGCGCTAGTATTAGGTATAAGGTTTCTTTTTTTTTTATCAGACAATAAGTATTTTTTAGATAGGAGCTGTTTTACCTTTGACATGTTTCGACTGTCACTTCCTCAGAAACGTCACTGATGTCTGTGGTGATGTGTCTTTATCAGCTGGTGGTTTCCTGGAGGCGTGACCCGCCTGCCAATCTGTCCGATTTACCCAACAGGCCACGCCTGATCCAATGTTGGATCAAGGAGGCCGTAGAAATCAGGAGGCAAGCCAAAGACACCGTGAACCGTGATGAGGGGGCATCATGCTGCCCCACACATGGGATGCTCTCCTGCAGAGACCACCGGGCGGCAGGAGGTGTGGCCACATCCATGCCTCCAGGAAACCAGCAGCTGATAAAGACACGTCACCACAGACGTCAGTGGCGTTTCTGAGGAAGTGACAGTGGAAACATGTCAAAAGGTAGAAACAGCTCCTATCTAAAACATACTCATCGTCTGATAAAAAAAAGAAAGCTTATACCTATAATCAGAGTAGACAAGATGAACCTAATCACACTAGATCTAGCATTAGCATGCCAACCACTGTGGCTAACAGGACATAACGGAGACGAGAGCAAAACATGAGGAGGAGAATGAACATCAGGAAGGCAGCGAGATCAGGGGCGGCTGTGGCTCAGGTGGTAGAACGGGTTGTCCTCCAAGCCTCCAGTCGCAAGGTTGGCGGTTCGATCCCCCGCCCTTCCACAGCCGAAGTGTCCTTGGGCAAGACTGAAGTGCAGACCATTTACCATTTACCATGACATTCATGAAAAGATGTTAAACTCCTGTGCTGATGTAGTAGCTCCAGTGTTCACAACGCTATTTAACCTCTCCCTTCGTCAGTCTGTGTTCCCCACACGTCTAATCAGGTCAATCATTGTTCCAGTCCCAAGGGGTGTCTTTACAGAACTCAGAACCTGTGTGTTTGGAGAGACTAATCTGAGAACACATCTGTTCCTCCATCCCTGAATCTCTGGATCCACTTCAGTTTGCTTAGCGGCCAAACAGATCCACGGATGATGCCATGAGCTGTAAGCTGTTATCATCAGGGTTTAAAGATTTCAGGTAATGTGTAATGAGTCAAGAACATGAACAGATTTCATTTTTGTCTGATGAAGAATACTGACCTTTTTAGACCATATTCTAATTATACGAGATGCACCTGTATCGTGTTAAACGTGTGTCAGTCACTAGTAGTACATCTTTATCTGTCAGCTGCCGTTCTGCCACAACACTCCACGTCTGCTTTGCCATCTAAGAATCATGTGCGACTGTGTGATAAATGGTTTGCTATAAAGACCACCAGTTCTCTCTATTAACATAACTGACTTGTAACATGCGTCAACCATAACACGAGTCCAGGCATCATATGTGATAGCTACTCAACAAGTTCTACAACTCCATTACCTGGTTTCAGTTCTGATCTGGATGGCGTCACAGTACAGACTCTGCTGTTGTCTTGCTGTTTAACCAACCCTTCGTGAGTTTCATGTGACTGATGCAAATTTCTTGTGTGCGAGCTCACCTGGCAGTAAAGCTTTGTCTGATTCTGATTCTGATGTGGAGGGCAGGTAAAGCCACGATGGGAGCTCAAACTGTGGCTCGAGGATTTTTACAAGGTCTTAAAACCCGCAATAAAATCACATCAGAATATAAGACAACAGATCCTTAGAGAGGATGATTCTCTTCCCGCTCTGACTTGGGCAGCAAAGTCGACAACACTTCACTAGTTCATGGCTGAAAGTCTTACATGTCCCTAAAACATGTCAGAACATTTTTTTTGCATTAACAAAAAGAAAGACTGATAAGACAACAGTGTGCAGAGCCATTCCCTTTTTTTTGAGTTGTTGGTCGAGCGTGAATGTAAAGGTCAGTATTTACCAGGAGGATGTGTGATGTTGTCGTTATGTGTCTATTCTTTATTTGGTTTAAAGTTTAAAGTTTCTACCAGTCGTACCTGAAGCCACGAGAAGTTTACTGTATGTTTATTCTGTGGTTTCACTTATTACTCTACTGTACCTTCCTTAAATTAGGAATCTGAAGAGTTTGCAGCTATGTGTTAAGTTGCTGCTGCTCTGTGCATAGATATGGTAACTTCCGGTCCTAATTTCAGAATAAGAGTGTGTCCACGCTTAAACAGCAATAGTGATTTTATTGTGTAATATCAGACAGGAAGTGCTAAATTAATATAAGGTGAGGGTTTTAGAACCTCTGATTGTATTTCTGTTTGTGAGATTTGAGTTATTAAGACATGTTTATCATTTTGCGTTTATTCTTTTATTATTATTTATCTTTTTTTATAATTTATTTTATTTTATTTGTATTTCTTTTATATTTATTTCTTTATTTTTTATTTTCCTACTGCTCATTTCCAGGACAACACTAACGGCCGATACCATATTCCTTGTATGTTGTGTACGTACTTGGCCATTAAAGCTGATCTTGATTCTGATAGAAAACCATAAGTAGAAATTATTCCACTATTATTTACTTTAATCCTAACACAACAGAGAGCAGCTACTCTAATCTTAGTCACACACAGGTGGATCATCTGGTTGATAGAACTGCAGCTTTAATGCGTTCATCAGTTGATGCTGTTGGCCCTCTGAAGAAGAAGCCAATAAACTACAATAAAATAGCTCTGTGGTATAACGAACAAGTGCAAATCCTAAAGCAGAATTCAAGAGGGCTGAAAAGGCAGTAGCGTTCTACTAGTTCAGAAGAATCTCATCTAGCCTGGAAAGAGAGTTTTATCACATATAAAAAAAAACAAAAAAAAACTAAAAAAATGATTTGTAGTCTGAAGGACATACAGGCCTGGATGACCTGTAATTGCCTTCATTTAAATCCAGACAAACTGAGGTGATTGTATTTGGCCCTAAACACCTCAGAAACACACTATGGAACCAGATAGCTGCTCTGCATGGCATCACCTTGGCCTCCAGTTCTACTGTACAGAACCTTGGAGGTATTTCTGACCAGGACATGTCCTTCAACAGCCATATAAAACCAGTTTGTAGGACGGCCTTCTTTCATCTACGTAATACTGTAAACATCAGGAGCATCCTGTCTCAGAGTGATGCTGAGAAACCAGTCCATCATTTAGACCTTCTACACTGGACTATTGTAGTTCATTATTATCAGGATGTTCCAGTAACTCTTTCAGAAACCTCCAGCTGATCCAAAATGCTGCAGCAGGGTTCTGACAGGAACCAGTACCAGATCATATTTCTCCTGTATCAGCTCCTCTTCAGTGGCTCCCTGTAAAATCCAGGATAGAATCTAAAATCCTGTTTCTAACATATGAACTCTGAATGAGTAGCTCCATGTGACCTTACAGACCTTATGGTACCGTATCATCCTAACAGAACCCTTCGCTCTCAGATTGCAGGTCTGCTGATGGTTCCTAGAGTTTTATGTTTTAGCTTTTAGGGTCAGGATTAAAACGTTCCTCTATGATAAAGCTGATAGAGCTGCTCAGGATCACCTGAACTGTCCCTTAGTGATGCTGCTGTAGCTTTAGACTGCTGGTGGATTCCCATGATGCACTGGGCTCCTCTCCACTCTTTTCCTTCTCTCTACACATATCTGTACATCGCTGTTGCATGTCACTAACTTTCTTTCTTCCACATTTGTTTTGTTCTCACTGCAGGTATCTCTACCTGTTTCTGATCTGCAGCTTGTGGCCCGTTCTGTATCTGCGGTCCTGTCACTCTCCTGTTTACCCTCAACCCAACCGTTCAAGGCCACCTGAGATCTGTCCTTGATAGAAGGTCGCTTTTTCTTCCCACTGTTATCAAGCGCTTGCTCAAAGGGAACTCAAAGAAAACTTTCTCTGTATAATTCTGTACTAACCTTACTTTTGGGGAAAAAAAACCTTGAGACAGCAAATGTGAGTTGATGCCATATAAATAAAATTGAATTAAATAAACTGTACACAGATAGACGTCTTTTGTAGTTCAGATACACAACACTTTCACTGCTGAATCCCTTCCCAGCCATTCATTTAATATAGTAGAGAACAAATCATTTAAGGTCATTCTGACTGCTGCGTTCCAGATCTGTGGCCAATTTAAGTGCTCCAGAATGCACACTATGACTTTTCCCACATGGAGGCAGAATCACTGAATGGGGTTCAGTTTAAGAGTCAATCATATTATTAATCAAAAAAAAAAAAAAGTCCTCAGCTGAAATTGGAAATTCAACATAGAACGGGTTCTGGTGTGTTTCGTCTCATCTCATATTTTAAATATTTTAAAAATAGGAAGAAGGTTTTCGTCATGTTGGATATTTACCAGTACCTGGGCGTCTACCTCGACAGCGGACTGAGCTGGAGGACCAACACTGACTCTGTGTACAGGAAGCGGGTGAGCCGACTCTATTTTCTGAGCAAGCTGAGATCCTTCAACGTATGCAGCAGGATGTTGGAGGTGTTCTGCGCCCTGAACTGTGCAGTGGTCTCTGCTGGGGGAGCAGCATCAGAGCTGGTGATAAGAACGGCCTGAACAAACTGATCAGGAAAGCCGGCTCTGTGATTGGCTGCAAACCGGACTGTTTTGAAGCTGTGGTGGAAAGGAGGACTTTAGATAGGCTGTTGTCCATCCTGGATAACCCTGACCACCCGCTTCACCCCCTGTTGGACAGGCAGCGGAGCAGCTTCTCCACCAGGCTGGTCCAGCTACAGACACAGGAAGCACTAACCCTGGTTAACTCATCTCCCCTGGCTGGCAGAGAGCTCTCAGCCCTCTCTGCCTTGTAGCTTCTGGTTCCATCTTTGAAACTGCCTTTTGCACACTTCTGTTGGACTCTTTGTTGCACATTGCTATCTGCACCCCCACTCCACACAGGACTTTTCTACTCAACATATTACATGTATTGTACATTTTAGATTTTCTTATTGTTTATTTTTGCTTATTTATCTGTATTTATGGTGGTGGTAACTCTATCGTTGTGCTGTAACAACCAAGTTTCTCCTGGGGTTAATAAAGTATTTCTATCTATCTATCTATCTATCTATCTATCTATCTATCTATCTATCTATCTATCTATCTATCTATCTGTCTAGATGCTTCTCTTGGGGGTTTCTGATCATTCTAAAGTCATCCTGCAGCAGCAAAAACATGCAGCCAGAGTTTAAAAATAAAAATCAACCACAAGAAAAACAAGATGTGTCTGATGTCAGCGTGGGATTACATCAGAACCAGAAGACATTGACACAGCCTCAGAACTGGCAAGTTGTCAGATATGCAGAACAACCAACCTGCACATTAAAGCAGCTCTCTGAGTCCTGAGACGGTTCTAATGCATCTAATGTTGATTTATTCATAAGGTTTGATTCTTTGCTGCACTTTGCATCAAGTTACCAAACTCATAAAAACTACTAATTATTTCAGAAACTTCTATGCATATAAATGATGGTATTGTCAGTAGTAAACGTGTTTAGATGATTAATCCTCTCAGCACCGACAGCACTCTGTGGTCCTGTTCTGACATGTTTGATGTAGAAACCACTCAGTTCCGTCCCAATCAGAGAGAACACAGAACTTTCTCAAGCCTCCAAACCTAAAGTTGGCGCAGATGCCGTCTAATATTCAAACACTATAAATACGAGAGAGAGAAAACAGTCAAACCAGAAGTGTTTGCAGACTGACCATGGACATGGATGTGGCCTCAGCAGCAGCAGCAGCAGAACCTGTGAAGCCCGGTGTCCCCGCACAGCGCGACGGTCCAGCTCCAGCTCGGATGTTCTCCTGGACCGAGTCTGTCCCGTCCTGGATGTGTCCCTGCTCGCTCCTCTCAGATCAGAGTCCTGGAAAGTCCGCGCTGCGCCGTCAGCTCGGCCCTGAAGCTCGAAAGCGGTCGGGGAATGCGGAAAACACCCACAGCAGCAGTTTGATGTCATGTCCGATTTACCGTAAATACGAGTCTAGCGACCTGGAGCGGATCCTCCCGCTGAGGTCACCGACTGTTGTTACCTCATTAGGCAGCGGTCCTGGTGCTGCATCCACACGATCTGACAACCTGTGGAAACACTTCTTATGGTTGTAGAGATGGATTATTTAGTGTAAAAATCAATATAAAAACAGTGGTGGCTGGTGTTGCCCTGCTGACAGTCAGATGTGTTCACGTCCTTCCATTAAAGAAAAGCTAAAACTCACAATAATCACTCAAATAACTAAAAACTGAAAAAGTAATAATAAATAAAAATTTGCTAAATTATAATTTAGTGAAATAAGACGTTGCTTTTGAATTGTGGCTGAAAACAATAATTTAAAAAATCAAAACTGACAAATGAGAGCCCTTTGCTGATGAGCAGTGGGCCAGAATATCTGCCAACAGATGCAGAAGTAACAATATAATAATAATAATAATAATAATAATAATAATAATAATAATAATAATAATAATAATAATAATGAGCTTTATTTAACTTACCTTAAAAGCGTAACTTAAACACAACCTAGAATAATTAATTACATATTAAAAATGATAATTTACACTTATTTCCATTGTTTCAACATGACTGCATGTATCTGATGTCAGTGAGGTTGTAGAGGGAGATTGGATTTCAGAAACTCAGATTAAAACTTAAGTTAACCTGCCAGGTGGGTAGGACTGTAGAGTTTTTATTTAGTTCATTGGATGAGTAGGATTAAATAATAAATCTTATTTATATAGCACATGTTGCAACGATCATAAATATTAAGGTGCTTCACAAATTAAGTCAAATCAACTCTAAATAAATAGCAAACATAATAAAGACAACATAGCACTGAGATCAGAGCAAATGGTCT
Organism: Stegastes partitus; assembly: GCF_000690725.1. Lineage (NCBI taxonomy): Eukaryota > Metazoa > Chordata > Actinopteri > Pomacentridae > Stegastes > Stegastes partitus. Next base: position 1,249,289 of record NW_007577737.1, on the reverse strand, counting down.
AAAACATACACTGGCAGCAGGTTAGTGGGGGCAGAACGTAAATATTTTTTCTTTATTGTCTTATCTGTGGTATTTGTGTAGTCATGATGACTCTCAACTTGAGTGTTGAGCAACAGCAGATGTGGGGATCAACACAGCATTAGTGAGTCTATGTTTACGCTGCTTTACACTCCGAAGCACAAGGTGGCGCTGATGTACCTAATATACTAGTTGCTTACCGCTGTTTTAAAAACACACAGAAGAATAAGAAGGCCGTTTCTATGGTTTCTGCTACTTGTCCGAAGTTGCCTTCTAGTGAAACGTCATCAGTACTGACCGTAGATATGCATAATAAAGGCTTTTATTTTATTTTTTAACATTTATATAGGCTTTTATAAGGTCTTTGTCATCCATAGCTATGGAGTCTGCATCAGACCGGACTTGTGTGGACTTCAGACAGCCCAGTATTCTAGTATGCATTTCGCACCAACCAGCGACTACAGTCGAGGACACTTTAAACGGTAACACAAGTTTTTCTGTAAATACTATTGTTATTGTGACACAAAGTGTAGTTTTAAGATTATTTTAGGCGAGAAAGTAGTGGTATAGACGTCAAATATGTGGTCATTTTTCGAGATAAAGCCTGCTTAAAATGTTGCTCCGACGACTTCGGAGATGTGAGTGTCCCGGTTTGCATCTGTGACGGCGGCCAGCAACTTGGGAGACTTTCTCGCTAAATCTAGAGACTATTTTTCCCCCAAAAGCGACTAGCTACTTTTTTTGGTGTCTTGGAGACTGACGGAAATGCACATATCGTTGTGCCGTTACTGCCCTCTGGGCAGCGGGAGCCGCCGTGAGCTCTTTCGCTGTCCCGGAGCTAGTCCCAGGCAGGCTGGAATCCTGCGCAGCCGCAGTCGGATCAGAAGAGACCCTCAAATAAATCGCGCATGCGCCAAGCCGCCGCTGATCCCAGCTTGGCTTACAGAGGGAGATCTGAGTGTATCTTTACTGTCACAGCTGAATAGTTTTTTGTTTTTAAAAAAAATATTGTTTGTCTTTTAATTACCATAGAACTTGAACTTGTCAAAACGCATCTATCATCTATCACAGCACACGTCTGTCAAATTGTGTATGTTGTTTGTTTAATTCTCTGTACACATTCATTGGTAAATAAAGTTGTTAAAAAAAAAAAAACTTCTGCTCCTTGCTGATGGAAAAGTAATCAGGTTCTTTGAGGTGCCAGATTGGAACCAACTAAGCCCTGGAACTGGCACTTGGTTCTTTTTGGTGGAAAAGTGGAACCAGTCTCTGTTTCTTTATCTGTCACGTACACAAACTAAAACATGAGCAAAATAAAACATCAGAAACCAATCAGCCACAGGTTAAAAACAGCCCACCTTTTTTTCTTTTATTTCTCCATTGTCAAGTTCAACAACTGGCTATAAACTGAACATCTGAATCCAGTTCATTACATTAAAAAAAAAAAAAAATCCAAACTATTTGTGAAATAAGTGTAATTGTTTTGTCACCATCTGAATCTATCTGCAAATGACTAAAAGGAATAACCAGCAGTGCAGTCAGGCATCACGTCTTTATGGGAACAGACAGATCTAATGGATGTGCTGGTGTTCTGGTATCGTTGATTCCATGTCCACGTCCTGCTTCAGAGCTGTCACTGCTGCTTCAGTCGATTCACAATCAAGTTCCTTGGTCACTGTGTTTCTTCCAACTCTCTCCCCCAATATGGGTTATTAGGCTTTCCAGAGATCCTGTACCCACTAAACCTCACCACCTCTCTCCCAACCCCTCCTCCCGAAGCCAGCGGTGCTTCTTAATTTTTCTTGGCCTTTGGCGAGTCGTACTTCCTCTTACTGGAGTACCAGAGGAGCAGCGGGATGCCGATGGATGGCAGGGTCATGACACCAAAAGCAGCCCAGTCCAGCTAGAAAAGGAAGACATGGGACGGTGAGGGAGGTACCAAGAGACGGTTCAGACAAGAACAACAGGGTCTTTAGGAACATCGCTGCCATGTCATAAACTCCAAGGGAGGCAAATAGTAAAATCACAAGTCAAGAATCACACTAGATCATATGAAACATCCATCATCTCTACACACTATTCCTCACTAGGGTCGTGGGGAGTTGGAGTCTATTCCAGCTGACTCAGGGTGAAGGCAGGTTCACCTGGACAGGTAACCAGTCTATCACAGGGCTACACTTAGAGACAGACAACCAAGCACACTCACATTCACACCTACGGACAATTTAGAATCACCAATTAACCTCAGCATGTTTGTGGACTGTGGGAGGAAGCCGGAGAACCCGGAGAGAACCCACGCTGCACGGGGAGAACATGGAGACTCCACGCAGAATGATCCCATGTGTCCTCACCGGGATGCCTTCTAGCTGTGAGGTGACGGTGCTAACCACCGAGCCACCCTGCAGCCCTCTGCTTCAATCCCTGTGGGTTAGTCCACTCACTCAGGAGCTGCAATAAGCACACAGCAGCTCCCTTCTGATCATAACACTCACATAATGTGGGGAGAAGCGCCGGTCGAACTCCCTCTGAGCCAGGATGCCTCCCTGACCAGGAGCGCTGGTGTAGCCCACCTGCAGGACGACAAGAACCCTTCAGCTTCCAACACGTCACGAGACGACGTCAACTGCTTTGATTTACGCAGACGATCGACTGTTCTTACCACAACTTGTCCTCCTTCCTGAGCCAGGTAGCTGATGGACGCTGATGTGAAGTTAAAGTAGCCGGCCTTCAGGGGACGCAGCACCACCGTGTGGGACACGTTGCTGGCTCTGAGGGTTCTGGAGTTAAAGGGGACAACTTGGGGACAACATGAAGAGCCCATGCATGCACATTTGAACTCAAAAATATAATAACCTCCTACAATCTGAGCTGCTCTGTAGTCTGTTGTGACATCTTAGACCGTGTGCTTAGTGTGTGACAGTGTGCTAACATGTTGCTCTGTTCACATCCCAGTATGTGGTCTGATTTCACTTTCTGACTCTACGGTGCCGTTTATCACATTAAATAAATGTGCAAAAAAGTGTCTGGAGCCTGAACACAACCTGAACAGGTGTGTGTGATGAGCTGTCAGGCCATGCGAGGTCACTACAAACTTAAGGGTAATTAATGAGAAGACATCTTGGTTGGAGGATACGGAGCGATTCTGTCCCACTTGACGTTTAACATTCCTGAAACGATTCCAAAGTCTTCAGGAGGAAACGAATCGTCTGAGAGCTCCACCTCCAGAGCGGCGCTGTGGAGACACACAGGATGAAGACAGTTAGTGACACAATACGCAGCTGACCTTTAAAAAATCAGGACGGGCTTTGGGTTTCTGTGGCTTTCTGTACAGCTTGAATACACACAGTAATAAAGCTCAGGAGTACAGCATGTGCTCTCACTGTGTGGTACAGATAAGCAGCTACGTTGACATAGTTAAGACTCCAGACGGTTGCTTAATGAGAAAAACAGGCAGAGAAATGAGCTTGTATGGTAAAAAATAAACACCTATCTGAAGCTGGAGAAGTGACCGTGTGATATCGTATAATTATGTGACGAAGGCTTGTTTTGTATTCTTTAATAAATAGGAAATCCTATTATACAGTGGTATGAAAAATTTTGGGCACGTCTGACAATTTCCATTAGTTCCATTAATAAAGCCGGTTGTCCATGCTCGGCAACCATCAAACCTGAACTGGAGATGTTTTGTAAGGAGGAAGGGTCCAAAACACCTCCATCCACAATCCAGATGCTTGTTAGAGGCTACAGGAAGCATATAGAAGCTGTTATTTTTGCAAAAGGAAGCACTTCTTAATATTTATGTGATTTTTTTCTGTTGGGGTGCCCACATTTTTTCCCCGTCTGATTTTGTTTTGATGCACATCTTCTGTTAGTCCAATAAATAAGTTATTTGATAGATCAGAAATGAAGTTGCTGATTCAAACAGTTAATGATTTATTAATGGAAATAATGGAAATTGTCGGGGGTGCTTAAACTTTTTCAAACCCCTATATATGATCAGATCAGCAGAAGACAGATGTGAGGACATTCACAGCTCACGGTGTCCTTATAGTTCCTACATGTCTATACATATATATAAGTCTAAGACGTCTAACCTGGAGCCCACGTTGTAGATGCTGTACTGGAGGGTCAGGTCCCGGCCTTCCACAGCGTAGCGGTTCAGCAGAGACTTGGAGGCCAGCAGTCGGGCTCCCTCCTCTCCTGAGCCCAGACCGAGCAGAGCCAGAACCACAAATACTACCTGCAACATCTTGGTCATCTGCAGAGGAGACAGAGAGCAGCGAGATGATAAACTCCTGGTGAGAAGATGACACAGGTTCAGAGGGGTTTAAACCATGTGGACGTGTTCAGGTTCGGTCTGGATGGCACAGGGTGGGAATACTGCAGTGTCCACGTACATATGGTTCTGTGGAGAAGATGTTCTCTGGACTTTAATTATTACATCATATACAACGACATGAGACTGGAGCTACCTGTACACACACCTGTAAACACACCAGCAGGGCTTCACAAAGCTGAAGCCCCGAACAGATGATGTGAACCAGTCAGAGCTCAACACCGACGGTCTGAGACGCTTACGTGGACCAGACGAGTCCCAGCAGAGCGACACGACTACAGTAAAGAACAGCGTTTACTACCTGAATGTACCGTGAACAGAGTACTGTGGTAGTAGTACTGCTGTAGTCGCTCCTAAATACTACATCAGAACAGAACACCAGTTTACAGAATCAGGAGAGACAGCAGCGCTTACCTTTCAACAGTCTTCCTCGACCAGCAGGAACTGAAGGGACAGGACCGGCGCATGCGCAGAAGCTTAAAGCTGCTGTTTGCATGACGTGTATCGAAGTGAAGTGACGGACGGCGTCAGACTGCAGCGCCCCCTGCTGTGTCGGAGGAGAAGGAGGACTGCAGTGCCCCCTGCTGTGTAGGAGGAGGACTGCAGTGGCGTGGAAAGTAGAGGCTGCAACAGTCTGAATATATATAATGAAACTCTGAATTTCTCTGATTTCAGTCCTAATTTGCTTGTTTTTATATACAAAAAACAAAAAACAAAAACACGAGTGTTGTCATTTTCTGGTGACTTTAGTTGGAATTAAATGAAGAAATGGGTTAAATATCTCTAGTTTTCATGTATTTAAAAAAAAAAAGACTTTGAGAATTTGAAAAAAGGTTTTATTTCATCCTGTGTGACCTGAGTGTAGAAGACACGAGAGGCACAAACTTGTAAAAAGTTATAATTTTGGACTTTTAGATCAAAATGTGACTGATCAGAGTTTTTGTCAGTTTTGGACATTTGTTTGCAAAATTAAAACTGCAGATATCACATGCAGAAATTAAACAGAAGGAGGTTTTACAGTTTTTAATCCACAAGACAAACAATATGACGCCATCACGATTCATTCAGAGATGAAGATTTCTTCCTCTTAAATGAAATATTCTGTGTTCAGAAGTTGGTTCTGACCCTGATGAGCGTTGACTCCGAGGTCACAGAGAAGATAAATGCAGCACCACAGCCAGACTGTCCAAATGAGGATGTTCGTCTGACTGCCAGCAAAGTTATTTGTTTCCAAAATGTCATCAATAGTACCTGGTTCAAAATGAAAAGTTGTGCCTTATTATTCTCCATCTCATTTGATGCTCCTGCTGCCCTCACGTGGCCGGTTCAGACTTTTATCTAAAACCGGACCTGCTGCCCAGATAACAACCAGTAACTCGAGCTGTACTGCAACGAGTCATCAGGGAGGTCCGACTGTAGCTGTACGCCTCATTGTGTTTTTATTTAAAAAGGTCGTCTGGATATAGTTTAACTCGTGTTTAAAATCCACTAAAAACTGAGCATTTGGCCCTTTATAGTTATATAAAACGTGTTAAAAATTGTAAAATACTTTAAAAACATTGACAATAACAGGCAAATTACCTGATAATATCTTTACCTGATTTAAATACAATTAAATCATATAATTTTTTGGGTCACATATTATAAAAGAATGAATTATTATATATAAAATACACATTTCTTTAGGGGACATTATGCAGCATTGTGGCCTGTTTTTTGTTTGTTTGTTTACAGTCAAAATTTAAAACTTTTTTCTGTTATTTTATTCGACAACCACCACAGATTTACATCGTGTTGTTGAATTACAGACAAGAGCTTTTAAAAAGTATTAATTTACGTATATCAAAATCTGTATTTTAATTAATAATTCAGCTCAATATTTGACTGTAAAATATTTGTTTGCAATACTTTATTTGGCTAAAAATATTATTTTACAAGTTTGAAAGAAAAAATAAATATATTGAGTACAAAAAATAGGGAATTTTTTTTTTCAGCTTTTATTTTACTGATTTTCTCCATTTTGTGAGATTATTGATAATAAGCATTAAAAATCACAGAAAAAAAGTTTACATTTCTATGGTTACTGCAAATGGAACAGGCCAAAACTCCACATCAACAATCTGTATTTTTATATTTTCATTTATAGATAATAATAATAATAAAAAAAATATGATTGTACAGATTTTTTATTTTTATTTTTTACAGTGCAGAAAGAAAACTCAAAGGATGATGCCAGAATAAAATACTTGGATACTTTTGATGCCCAATCTTTACTCTGACACATTATTACTGATCATAAAGAGCCCACTGCGTCCACATGAACAGAGAGGCTGCTGATCTGTGTCGTTCACAAAGAGAAAGTTGAGCCGTGGATCCGACTGCTGCACGTGTTTGGCTCCTCGGCTCCACAGTTACTCTGCAGGGAGGGAACTCTGACAGCTGCTGACTCTTCACTGAGCTCCCTTGTTAGGAGACACTGAATCCGTCTGAGTTCTCCACAACACCCACTCTGCATGCTGCCAGACTGGTTCAACAAAAACCCTGAGCGGCGCCTCCATGGTTCAATGTATAGGTGTGTGTGTTGGGGACTGAAATACAAAGAAAGGAAAGTTGGGGGAACTTTTTTTTACCTGTTTTTCAGCCTTTATTCTTGTGTCTGTATTGTTGTGTTTTGCCATTTAAGATGAGCTCCAGATAAGAAAAGTATCAAACTGAGCAGGTTTTTGGTTTGAGGTTGAGTTTTTGGTTCAGAGGTGAACATGTTCAGCATACAGACGTGTAGCTCCTCAGTGTGCTTGTGCCCTCAGGTATGTTTCTGAGCAGGAATGTCTTTAAGTCCTGAGACATGTGGAGGCAGGAGGAAGCCTGGTGACTCTGGGAGTGTTATCCACAGAGCTGCTACCAGCCTCACACACACAGTTAACCACGTTTTCATCATCATTACTGTGAAGAAAATGCAGGTGACCAGGACAAACCTGATCTTTGAATCTAAACATCCAAACATTTTTTGCTCATTTGAATGAACTGTCACCTACAATGTGCGTAAATCTGTCTTTAAACTCACTGAACCTGTTTAATTCCTACTGTGTACCTCTATAACATGATTCCCTTTGTCATTATATTAAAAAGCCATCCCTATCTCACTATAACGTCTCCTCTGAGCAGCCTCTCCACACCCCTTCTCTGCTTCGTTTTGGGGAAACGCAGCGCCGGTGCCAACAATCTTTGGCATGTTTGGCTGCGTATAAATAGGGCAGCCATTGTGCCACACAGTGACGGGCAGCCGCATAAGGACCGCAGCGCGTAATTGACGAGTTTCGGCTCAAAGGTACAGCGGCAGGGCCCAGATCCTGCCGTCAAGTCGGGACAGGTAACCGTGTCGTTGGCCGGCGCGGTCCACGCCCTCCGCGCGCCGCCGCGCACAGGTAACGCAGAGCAGGAAGTGGCTGTCAGAGCCGTTGCTGTCGTAACGTGGGCGAAAATGCAGCTGTGTGTCTGAGAGAGAAACAGCGAGATCAAGTTTTTACGTCTTTTAATAGCAGGGAAATCTTTTTTTAAAATCGGGAACATGCGTCTGTGTGCGACCTGCGCGCTCCTCCTGCTGTGGGCAGCTCTGGACTCATCAGGTGAGGAAACCAGCTGTCACCACGGAACATTTGTTTGTTTGTTTGTTTGTTGGAGTTCAGTTGTGGTTTCGTTTCGTGGTTTTCAGTGTTTAAAAATGTCCTAAAACACGACGGAACGGATGAAACCGTGGCTTCATGTCGTGCGTTTGTGCCAATTGGGTCAGATATAAAGGCGCGTTGGGCTCAGGACGCGTAAAGATGAGCTCCTTGTGCATGAAACGAGCTGTGCTTGAAACTGAGTCAATAAATTGGAGGTAATAGAGGACATTAAGGCAGCATTATGCATGATGGAGTGAACTGACAGATGGAGGCTGGAGCTGTAACTCTCAGCCTGACTTCTGGACCTCCATGTTCAAAAGGTTTATGAGGCATTTATGGAGCTTCCTGGAGGCATGAATTCATCACAGCTCCATTAATGATTGACCAGCAATCTGCTGCTCAGCTATGAATCTGGTGGCTGTTTTTAAAAAAAAACCATATTTCATGCTTAAGCTGCTTTTTGCTTTCTTCTCTCTTCCACTGACTTTAATTCATTCCTGGGGACCCATCAGCAGCAGCTCTGCGGATTTTAAAAGCCTTTTTTAATGATGTTTGCGGAAACTGAATCTGTTTTGCACACAGATATGTGTTTGGACCATCCTCCACTGTTCACTGAAGCCTACATTCTGTCCAACTGCTGCTTTGTTGCTGCTTTCAGGTTCTTGCAGGTTCACACTGAGGATTCCTTCTTTCTGTTTCATGTTCACAGCCTCAGAGTGTTTTCATTCAACACCGAAGGAGCTGTTTGGCAGCTTTGAGAGTGTCCTTTAGTTTAGAGAGGAGTCCCATGAGTGTGTTTTATGGCTTTACTTTTTATTTAAATCTCAGATTGTGTGGGTTTCTGGGTAATTATTGCAAACTGTGGAGCTGAACCAGACCAACGTTTCATGTGTTTCATTCAGAATAGAAGAGTATGTGACTAACTGGGGCAGTTTTTTTTTTTAAAGTTCATGTGAACTGATGTATTGCGGCGATAAAGTAGAAAATGGGACGAGCAGGGTTTTATATAAAGCATAAATAAAAGATTTAAAGAAGAGAGATGAGAAGAAGAAGAATATGGGAAATATGAAGAGCAGGGCAGTAAATGTTTGTCTGTGTCGCTGACTGACTGTTTCCAGTTTGTTTATGAGCATGTGTGAGATGAGTCATGATTTTAGTGAGATTTTTGCTTGTTTTAGTCGTTGAAGCAAATACAGAAGTGATGCTGGTGCTCTGGGCCAATCAAACATGTTCCCATACGTCTGGAGGATATAATTTGTAGGTTGCACCGCAGCGCTTCGTTTATGTTTTAATGATATGTTGGGAGACATCTGACCTTTTATTCCCCTGGTGTGTCGTCATCTTGATAATATTCTGTGGTGGTCATTTGTTGTCAGGATAGTGTTCGTTATGTGTAGCATATGCACTCATTGAGCAATTCGTTAGCAACACCTGCACACTTGTTTATTCATGCAATTACTCAATCAGCCAATCACGTGGCAGCAGTGCAGCCCAGGTCAGGAGCTTGAGCTAATGTTCGTTAATGTTCAGTTAATGGGAAAAACCGTGACCATGATGCTGCTCTCCCGGGATCTGTAACGTCTCCTGAGTTTAGCGCCCAGTGGCGGGCAGTTCTGCAGCCAGAAGCGTCTTGCTGCTGATGAGGAGGGTCAGAGAGGCCAGTTCCAGCTCAGATAATCACTTTCTGTAACCGCTGTGAGCACAGAAGCATCTCAGAAGAAGAGGACCACGAGGGGTTTCACTTTAACAGAAGTCTAATGACACAGAAGGCACACACTCATCGAACAGGACAGCTAGAGGTGTCGCCAGATCTCATGAATCCTGATTTTTCTGACGCAGCGTAGAAATGATAAAGTCAGAATTTAGCAACAGCAGCATGAATCTGTTGACTCGTCATGTCTTGTGCTTGTTGCATAACGCTCTGATCCATGTCTTCTTAGCTCACTTTGAGCCCGTCAGTCCTAATAAATCATGATCTGAATGCCACAGCCTGTCCAAGAGCTGATGCTGGTTCACGTGCATCCCTTCATGACACAGATCTTGTCCTGGCTAATTCCAGCATGACGACGCACCAGATCACAGAGCTAAAGTCCTCCCAGAGTTACTTCATAAACATGATGATGCACAGCCAGTAGAACATCTTACAAATGTTGGAAATTTGCTCTATGAACATTTCTGTAGAGATGATGTCAGCATGAAGCCCAGTGGAGCATTTCCAACATCTGGTGCTGTCCACGACCCTAAAAACTGGAGCTGTTTCAGAGTAAAGGGACCTGATATCAGTCAGGTTTCTAATCAAGTGCTCAGTAAGTGTATGGCAAAATCAACAACATGTAACATATATGATACGTCCAACGTTTGTCCTCAAAGTGCTCCCGTAGACGTGACTGAATCCACATCTGTGACTGAAACAAACTGAACCCGAGTCGCTCCATGGCTGCCGCTGTGTGAAGTTACAGAAAAGGCAGCGACACCTGTTTCATCTGTGGTTTCCAAAGTGTAAAGTTCACCAATGGCAGGAGTTGAATTGACCGTGGGAGAGTCCCAGAAGATCCATGTGCTTCGTAAAACTGGTTCGCTTCCCTCAGCGGGTGACTCATGATGACAATTAATACGTTGTGGTCGGTGCTCCACGGCGATGGGTGTGTCTGGAGCCGCCGTGTTGACACGAGTGTCGACAGCAATCTGGGCTCGTTTCTGAAGTGTGTCAATAGGTTGGAAGGTTGGAAGGTATCTGTTCATAATAAATAGATTAAAAAGGATGGATTTTGATGTAATGGTGGCTCTGGAGGGAACAGATGATGTAGATCGATTAGATTTATCCGGTGAACATGAGTGTGTACGATGGATCACCAATTAACCTCAGCATGTTGCTGGACTGTGGGAGGAAGCTGGAGAACCCGGAGAGAACCCACGCTGCACGGGGAGAACATGCAGACTCCCTGTCCAGTAGTCGTGGAGCTGATGGAATGGATGTATGGACAATGGAACTGATGTAACTGGAGCCGTGTATTTGCTTATCTCCTTAGCAACCATGTTTGATGTGTCTCCTCAGAAATCCTGCAGACGGCGGTGCGACCGGACAAAGACCGGACCGTGACGGTGTCCGGGTCGTCGGATCAGTGTCCGGTGTGCACGGTCGGCGGGGTGAACGACACCCAGACGTCCTGCCAGCCATCTCTCTCTCTGGTACCTGAACAGGAAGTCAAGCTGCTGCTGAACTGCTCGCAGCCTATTGGTCAGTCGTACACGGTGACGATTACCAGCATGATCGGTGAGTTTACCGGCGGCTCCATGATATGTAAATACAGTAAATACAGGACTGATTATTGGTATGTTTATGAGTTACTGTCTAGTTTAAATGTGGCAAAGTTTCAACAGAGTTTTTCAGGAGCTGGATTCTTACTGGATGCCATGTTTAGGTTCTCAGTCATCCAGCTCTTGATAATCCAAAGAGCTTCACTTCAAGGTTTGTTCTTAAGTACCTTTAACCTTAATCCGAGAGGCTTTTTCGGCTCTAACTGACTGATGTGGAGCCCCAGAAATATAATTCATCAAATCACCGTTAATAGCTCTGGATTTATCAAGGTGTGAATGATTGTGAAACTGCAGATGAGGGATGACTCAGGTTCACCACAGAAGAGCAGCAGTCCATCTGTATCTGAAGGGCTCTTCTGAGGACAGAAATGTCCACGTTCTGGATGGAGAAGACAGATGGTTTGAGAAAGGAATGAAGGAAACCATTTCTAAACAGAGCAGCTGGTTTACAAAACCACGAACCAGGTCTGGAGATGTATCACCAGAAAATTTCACCATACTCAACACTTTGAATCATCTCTTAGCTGGAATTTTCACAATCATTGGTGTGTAAGTTGTTGTTGGTTCATTAGTCTTGTGATTTAGGCATGAGAATAGGTATCTAGGACTTCTCGTAGATTAATGGTAGCAACTGGACCTGCTTGAGTTCCTTGAAGACGTTCCACCTCTCATCCAAGAGGCTTCATCAGCTCTGACTGACTAGTTGGGAACACCTGAGTTTGGGTTTTAATTGGGGGTTTGTTGCTTCTCCCCCTCGTTATGCAACCTGCAAGTCCAGTTGCTACGATGAATCTTTGAGAACAACCACCACCTGGATGACTGAGAATCTTCACAGACATGACATCTGGGACTCCATATCATCGGTCAGAACTAAAGAAACCCTTGAACAAGAGGTGAAACATCATCAAGAACCTGAAAGGGAAGTCGAGTTGCTTTTAACTGGAGCTTTTAGGATCTGCTGCCGAAAAACACATCTGCTCTGAAATGTACAAAGACTGGTCGTTTTATACACCAAATAAAAAATGTTTTACTTCATTTTTGTGTTTCTACATGTAGATTATAGTCCTTCCTCACCGAGTGGTGCATAGCGAGCTTATTTGGACCATCAGTATCTGGACTCTTATCGGTACCCTTCCAGTACAAGTCAGTGCTTCTTTTGAGCTACAGCCGATTAGCTCAGTTAGCAGCTATGATGTTCGCTCTGACTGTCATTTGTCTTATGTTGCTCGAGCATCCATCAGTAGCTTCCAGTAGTCAGCTGGGTGACGTCCTGGAAGTCGGCTCAACTTGCATTTTAGAACTGTTTTTGATTCATAACAGGACGTCCTGATTTAAGTCTATCATGATGCAAAACAAACCTCCTCGTTACTGTCACGTTTCTGACTAATTCTGAAAGATTACACTCTAGAGTTTAGCTGTTTTAATCCATATTCTTGAAAAACAATATGAGAAATAACAAAGAAAATTATTACCTGAGTCTGCAGCTCCTCTCCCCTTTTATTCAGCTCATCGAGTATTCGTCTAGCTTTACTGATATCGGTTGTTGCTGCAGCTGTTATCAGCTAAAAAAAAAAAAAGCTCTAAGTTCCCTCTTTGCACCATTTTCTCCACAGCACAGAGCAGACTGACACAGAAACTAGCTGGTGAAAGTGTTGGAGCATTTATGAGCTACAGAACCAGACATCAGGAGCTGGTATCGACTAAAAACAGAGAATTTTGGACTTCCACCTTGCAGAAACTCAACACAGCTGAAATACTGTGTTCGCAACTTACTTCCACATTTTAAGCAGCACAAAACATTTTCTCTTTCCCATTTACTTCTACACTGGATGTGCTACTCTTCTGTTTTGTAGCAATGCCTAAGACAAAAATATGAAACTTTAACACATGTGAACCCCCATTATTATCTGTTAGTTTGAGCTCAGTTATTATATTTCCTTCCGTCTGGGTCTGAAGTTGGTTATTTATCATTCATATCAGATCAAGGCTTAATCAATAGATGAGCACCAAAGGTTAACATGTTAATCCAATCATTTCATCTCCCTTTGCCTCTATTTCAAATCCAGAATGCACCAAGGATGCCTGCAGCCCCTCAGTACTACAAAGCCAGCCATCCATCCTGACCGAGCTCAGCAGAACCTTCACCTTTGAGCTGAAGGCGCCCGAGAAGACGGTCGTGGGTCTGGACGTCACCGGGGACGGACTGACAGAGACGTCGCAGCAGTGCCCCGACGGATTTCAGTATTCGGTGGTTGCTTCCAAGACCGACGCCCAAAGCTCGACCCAGTACTGTCGAGGCGGTTCTGTGACTCGGTTGGATCTGCCGAGTGAGACCGCCGTATCTCTGCGAGTTCCACCAAACGCTCAGGTGGTGCCGATGTTGTTTCAGGCCACACCACAGAGTAAGAACCTGAATACTGACTCTAAAAAAGGGTTCAAAGTAAGAATGTTGCTGAATTCAAACCAGCCGAGTTCTGAAGTGTTCACTGAGTGAATACTAATCAGCAAATTAAAACGGGATGAGCCGCACAAACCTGTGAAGTAGCGAGAGCGCCGAATTTCAAAAATAAATCAATAAAAGAATAGTAAAATAAAAGTGGAAATAAAAAGAGGAATAAATCAAATAAAAAATAGTTAGTGTGGCAATATAAATCAAAAATTAATCATAAAAGAAAGTCTAATAAAAGTAGAAATATAAAGACAAATAAATAATAATATACATTTTGTATTAAATTTTAATTAATGTATTTTTTAATTATTTTTTTTTATTTGAATTTTTTATTGTTTCATTTTTATATATATTTTTAGAATGTTTCCTTTGCTTTAAAAGCGCCATTACAAAAAATAAAAATGGAAAATAAATGTTAAAAAATAAATAAATAAAAATAAATAAATAATTAAAAATAATAATAAAAAAATAATAAATAATAACAAAAAACCATAACATTTCTCTCCAAACTGCACAAATGTGTTTTAAAATTAAGCTTTTGATTCAACTCTCAGCAAGAAAGCAAATATTTTTTTTCAGGTTTTATTGGTGCACTCTATTGAATAAGACCCTTTGAAAGCCTCCATACAAACTTAACGGTTGGTTTCCTACCAGCTGGTGAATTCCAACCTGCTCCTGCCTCACTCTGTGTTTTATTCTCTCTAGAGGGCCGAACAATGGTGGTGACGGTGGATCCCGGCACGATGGTGGTCCTCAGCCGAGACGCGGCTTCGCCAGAGTGTGAAGTTTGCACCGTTGACGGCTCAACTCGCTCCTGCAGCGCCGAAGAAAAGTCTCTGGCCAACGGTGAGAGTTCACTGGAGTTCAGCTGCCTGAAACCAGAGGACACGTTCAGCGTGAAGATGGAGAAGAAAATAGGTGAGAGAGTTTAATTTACCTGTACGTTTTCTAATTTAACTGTGTTCATCAGTAAATGGTGAAATAGATAAATGTTGACAGACATAAATGAACACATAAATATTCCAATAACTAATCAGTTTTAATATAAGCTGTTAATAATAGAAATTTTTAGAAATAAAAACTGAATGCAAGTTGAAATGTAGTAATTAATGATCTATTGTTTTTATTTTTGTGTATTTCTAAAACTTTTTATTCTGATATTTCTGGTTTTATTTATTTAATAGCATGTATTAATTAGATTTATTTAGTTAAACTGCTTCCTTCACATAGTCTCTTGGATGAATGACTGATTTTTCGTCCTCCGTAGCCCTGATGCTGGAGGTCAGAGCTCTTTTCTTGGCTCTCTGTGGTGCTCGAACGTTCATTACTTTCTTTTCTCAGCGTGCACTCAGAGCTCCTGCAGTCCTGCTGCAGCACAAGTTGATCCGGAGCTGTTCAAGGACTTCAGAAGGTCTCTGACGTGGGACATCAGCGTCCCAGAGAGGACGGTGTTAACGCTGGACTTTCCCTCTGGCGGGCTGAAGGATGTTTCTGCGGCGGAAGATTGCCAGGACGGCTATCGGTACTCAGTGAGTACGACTAAAGGCGATGGAACAATCAAAGCCAATAGCTACTGCAGAGGCGGCGCCGTGTCTCATTTGAATCTGCCCGGACCGGCGACCGTGACCGCTGAGGTGCCCAAAGGAGGAGATCTGGACCCGACGGCATTTAACTTCAAAGCAGCACCGAGAGGCAAGAACCGGTTCCTATGTTTTCTTAGAGAAACATGTATGAATGCATACATGCATGTGTGAATTCTGCAGGATTAAAACATTTATCAAACAAAAGATAAACTCACATCACTAATAAACAGATGTTACCCCTTTTTAAATAAGAATATTCCTCATAGTGCACATATGTCTTCTACAGACACAGCTACATCCCTGAACCTTAAATGTCATTACTTTTAGTTTGATTGGACATGTGCAGCATAAAAAAAGACTGTAAATAAGTCTGACTGAATGGTACGACCCAGCCTCTAGGGTCAGCTGGATGTAACAGACGGACTGTTCACTCTCTAAAGCCCAACCAGCCCCGACTGAAAGCTTGCTGGTTGCTTTTATAGCCAGGTGTGGTGATTGCTGGGTGGAGGAGGAGATGAAACTGATGATATGGGCTGCGAGTGTCCAAAAGGTCTTGGAGAGATGATATTTAACACCTGTTTATTTACCAAAATACTGTCTGACAGGATGATTCCCGGGCTGCAGAAGTTTGGCAGGAAAGGAATTTGACTGAAAACGATTGAACGTGCAAAACGACTTGAAAGTTTCTAAAGAAGGAAAAGGTCAAACTGTGACCTGGTCTAGTGTGTCGCCCGACTCGAATCCAGCAGAACCTGTTTGGGGGTGTTTTGAAGAGAAGGGCAACATGTACTGGAGAAAATAGTGTCTAACGAAAGGCAGAACATCTCCAGGACTTCTGTAGCATTGGCCTGTGTTTTTAATATAGCTGAACTGTTAGTTTTTAATTCTACATCAGAGAAAATACTCTGCGGTTCAACTTAGACATAATGCAGCTACTGTAAGGTGACACAGCTATGAATCATTTGACATTTAAGTGAAATCGCTCACTTCTGGTGTATAGTTACAGCAGCTAACACTGAGTATAGCATGCTAACGGACTCAGCAGGTATGAGTTTAATCTTCTTAGTTTAGCCACGGATTGTGTGATGTGTTCTTACACGAGTGTTTGTTTAAAGCACTGCTGGTAGTGACAGAAATGTGTTTAGTGTCGCAGATATGAGATGATGATCAACATTTTTTAGCTAGTTTGGCTAAAAACTGTGTAACAAATCTGGTCACATGGAATTTTGCATCCGTAAAAGTATTTCCTTACTGTTGCATTTGCTGTATGTTTTATAGTGTTGTCTAGTATTAAAGAAATATGTTATGCAACTTTCCACTCCAGGTGCCAGGATGATGTCAGTGACCCCCGACCCCGACACAATCATCACCATCAGCCGGGTTGGGGAGGATCCGGACTGCAGCGTTTGCGTGGACCCGCCGCCCAACCAGAAATGCAACCCAAGATATCTGCAGCTGACTGATACTCGCAACACCTCAGTGGAGTTCACCTGCCCTCGGCCTCAGGACGTCTTCAGCGTGGAGATCAACAGAGAGATCGGTGTGAAAATATGACATGTTTAACCTGTGAAAGTGTTCCTAAAGTGGTCCTCAGCACCACTGCAAGACCTGTCTGTTTTTATTTTTAGAGCAATTTTGAGCATTTATGATGTGTTTGAGGGCTGCACGGTGGCTCGGTGGTTAGTACCGTCGCCTCACAGCTAGAAGGTCGCCTGTTCACGTCCC
>NW_007577737.1:1207658-1232000 GCF_000690725.1 Stegastes partitus | reverse complement strand
AGCCCTGTGATAGACTGGTTACCTGTCCAGGTGAACCTGCCTTCACCCTGAGTCAGCTGGGATAGACTCCAGCCCCCCATGACCCTAGTGAGGATTAAGGTGTAGACATGATGGATGGATGGTACCCACCTACAGCTAATTACTTCCTGATAACAGCTGACTGAACAATCAGTCTTAACTCAGTGAAGTTTTTGAGGAAACTCGTCGTGAAACCAAACCACCATCTACTTCATGTTCTTCTGTCTCCAGACTGCACAGAGACCTCTTGTTCTGGAAACATCGTCCAGCCTGAGTCCTCGCTGTTCCCGGACTTCAACAGGACCTTCACCTGGGATCTGAAAGTCGTCTCCACTCGGGCTTTCCAGCTGGACTTCCCAGAACCGGGGATGCGACAGATTCCCAACGAGGAGACGTGTCCGGATGAACACACGTACTCTCTGGTTATTTATCTGCGCAGTGGGCCGGCCACCATTGGTACCTTCTGCAAAGGAGGAACTGTGAGCACCATCATGGCTCGGTACAAGGGCCGAGTCGTCCTGCGGGTGCCTGGAGACGCTAAACTGGACCCTGTGGACTTCAAACTCAGTGTTGGACCTGAGACGAATAGTACGTCAGTTAGTTCTTTATTTCCACTTCATCTCACAAGTGAAACTAGAATACATCAGACATTATACATAATGAGTCACTTTTCTTCACAAACCAGAAGATAAACACGAGTCAGAGCAAATCTGGACGTTTGTGTGAAGTGGAGAAGAAACTAAAGAAAGTCTGAAGTTTTTAGGGATACTTGGTCTGACCTACATGTGACGTATGCAGATAGCAAACCCAGCAACAGCAGCACTTTGAGCTAAAGCATGCTAATATACTCCCAATGACAATATTAGCATCTGTCCAGCACTTGCCATATATTCTCCATGTTTACCATCGTAGGTTTGCATTCAGTAGCTAGCCCAAAATGCAAAGTACAGCTGAGTCTGAGGGGAATTTCATAAGTTTTCCCTACAGATTAACTCCTAAACCAAAGTAAGAAGACAACTTAAAAGTTTGACCTGATTGGTGACGCTGTATGTCAGGGGAAGTCATTTGGTTTCATCCTCTGGAGAACATGAATGTCTCCATAAGATTCAATCAGAATTCACCTTAAAGTTGCTGAAATATTTCTGCTAGCGTGGCTAAGTCCAGTTACAACACAGAGAATGTAGAATATCCCAACTGAACTGGGCTCATCTTTTGGTTTAGTTTTAGTCTTATCAGTTTTGTTTAATCATTAAAACACCTCCTTGACACGGGGGTTGTAAATAGGGTTTCAAAATAATCACGTAATGTCTGTTAAGCACCTTTTATTGTATCTGCGGTTGTCGACTTAACCGCCATAAACTGATACCAGTGGATCAAGGTTGCATAAATTGTAGGTTCTTTCTATAAAAATAGTTCTGTTTTGCCTAAAAACGTCTCGTATGCAGCTCAACACTGCTGCCTGCTTCTATCTCAGACCACCCCTCCACAGTCGCTGCCGCTCGAGCACACCGGCTCACCTGCTAGTCTGCTCAAACACTGTATAGTGCTCTCCACAAGTTCTGGTATAATCCAGCTGCATATGTTGGAACCAGAAACTGATTCTGAAAGTCCTGCTCTGTGTGGTTCTTTTGGGTTTGTTGCTGATGACACCCTAGAAATCAGAATTTCTGTTTTTCAGACGTCGATGCGCTGCAGCTACACGGTAGAAATGCTCAGCCGTGGTGTTGGCTACTTATTTCACTCATGATATACCTTCCAAGATATATATATAAAAAAAACATCCTATAGACCAGAATTATTATCATCAGAATCATCTTTAACTACATGCAGGTGTTTCTAACCACAGTATCTTCTCCCTGTTTCCTCCCAGTGTTGGCCATACTGAAAGCCAACCTGCCGCGAGGCGTATCCGACACGGACTTCCTCACAGCCAACTACCCCAGAGACTTCCCCGACATGCAGCAGATGCAGTGGAACTTCACGGTGCCCGGCATGCACAACTACACCGTGAGCTTTCGCGACCACGCGGCCCCCGAGTGCCTCAGCAACGAGGTGACGGTGGAGTACCAGAAACCCAACAAGAAGGTGAGCAAACTGACGCTGACGGATCCTCAGCCGGAGCATCAGCAGGGAAACTTCAACATGGTGCTGAAGAACTGTGAAACCAACACGACTCTGGAAGGACTCCGCCTGAGCTACCGGGTCTCTGTGATGAGGAGCGGCCATCCAGGTACACTATGGAAACACTTAAGTCAGCAGGTCATGCAGATGATCTGATTTAAGGTGAAGATACTCAGACAGACAGTGGAGCTCAAACATATTCAAATGTTCATCAGCAGTGAAAGTCGACTTACTTTGACCTCTGCAGGATACTTTATGTTTCAGTTTTAGTTGGACTAGATGCTTAAAGCGCACATCTTAGTTAATGTGTACCGTAATGTCTGGACTATTGAGGCACCTGAATATAAGCCCCACCCACTAACTTTAAAAGAAAACCAGGTGTGTACATATTCAGGCTGCACTTGTCTATAAGCTGCAGCCATAGATGCCTTTTTCTGAACAGCGCCTGTAACACGGCTGATTAAGGAAATAAAACTACAGCAGCCTACCAGGAAAAGTGACTGATCGCTATCTTCATCTTCCTCCTGCACTGAAACCACTAAAGCCGTCTTCTTCAGTGTCTTCAGGAGGTGAACAGCCTCAGAATAATTTCATCACTTCCTCAGTCTCTCTGTCGTCGCTCTCAGCGTCACTTTGGTCTCGATTCAAATTCGGAAAAATCCATAAATTAGCCGCATCGTTGTTTAAGCCGCAGCGTTCAAAGCATGTGAAAGAAGTAGCGGCTTATAGTCCGGACATTGCGGTAATTTTGTCTCATATTGGTGAATATAACTAAAAATCCTACGTGTAAAATATAGATTTTGTTTGTATCTGAGCCCCAGTCGGTGTCTCTCATATTTCACACTGATTTTCTGAAAAGTAAATGATTTCTGAAGCATCCAGAAGGCAGTTTAACAAAACCTGTCGCGGCTCTGAAGCCCTAGAATCCATCTGGAGAAAAATATTCTCTCTCTCACACAACAAAAATATATTTACTGAAGCTACTATTTCCTTGCTTTTCCACATTTTATGAGTCTGCATTAAAAAATATAACAATCTACTTGTTTTTGTACAAATAAAACACGAGTGTTGTCATTTTCTGGGGACTTTAATTGGAATTAAATGAAGAAATGGGTTAAATATCTGTAGTTTCTCTGTATTTTTCTGTATGAAAAGTTTTTGAGAATTTGAAAAAAGTTTAATTTCATCCCGTGACCTCAATGTAGAGGCACAAACTGCAGCTGCAGAGTCTTTGAGTTTTCTTCCTCTTAACTAAAACATCGTCTGTCTCTGTCATGTTACCCGGTCAGTTCTGTGTACGGTGGATCTCACCAAACACAAAGGAGTTTCCGTGCAGCTCGAGAAGGTCGGTTCTGACCCGTACTGTGAGATGAGCGTCGACTCCAAGGTCACAAGGAAGATATTCGTGGCTGCAGGCACCACGGCCCGTCTGTCCTTCCTCGACTGTCCGAACGAGGACGTCCGTCTGACTGCCAGCAAAGTTATTGGTAAGATGTTTGTTTCATTTTGCAGATTTTTTATGAATTCAGTGTTTCCACAAAGTGGTCAACGGTACCTGGTTGACAGAGAAGTGGCTCGTTCGCTGTTATTCTCCGTCTCACCACCAGAGTGTCAGGATGCATCGTGCACTGCCACTAAGCTCACCATTCCCAAACTGGACTCCTGCCTGCCGATGCCGCTGCACAGCTTCACCTGGCGCCTCAACATCCCCAACGACAGGACGCTGGACCTGGTGTCGCCCACCGGGAGCCTGAAACAGTCCCTGCCGGGCCAGAAGTGCAACCACTCCGTCTTGCTGCACGTGGCCGAGAGCGACGGCTCTTCTGTCGGAGACTTCTGCTACAACGGCGACATCCAGAAGGTCCAGGTGCACACCAACATCTCCGTCACGGTGGCGGTCAAAGACTTCAACAGGACCAGGGGGCCTTTTCTCAGCGTCAACGCCAGTCAGGAAATCAGAGGTAAAGCGAGACCAACTCTGGATCTTTCTTAAACGACTGTTTATTGATTTGCTCAGTAGGGATTAAATGCATTCTCAGGATTTAGTCAAGTGTTTCCCAAAGTGGCATCTTTAGATTCTGACCAAAACTCAGAAATATCCACTTTTCCATCATATATGATGTAGAAAAGCAGCAAATCCTCACACCTGAAAAGCTCAAATCTGAGATCTTTTGGAATGAAAAATGACTACAACAGTGCATTTTTTAACAAATCATTCCAGCTGTTGTCCATTTTAATGGCTTTAATGAACATTCAGGAGTTCTGACAAACTATTTCATCGATTTGAACGAACTAAAGAAGAGCTGGTCTGTAGATTATCAGGCATCCAGGTCTCGGTAATCCTGGGAGCTTCAGTGAAAAGCAGCTAGACTTCTAATTTAGGTTATCCATCCATTTTCTATACACCACTTAATCCTCACTAGGGTCGCGGGGGGCTGGAGCCTATCCCAGCCGACTTAGGGCGAAGGCAGGGGACACCCTGGACAGGTCGCCAGTCTATCGCAGGGCCACACTTAGAGACAGACAACCAAGCACACTCACATTCACACCTACGGACAATTTAGAATCGCCAATTAACCTCAACATGTTTTTGGACTGTGTGGGAGGAAGCCGCAGAACCCGGAGAGAACCCACGCTGCACAGGGAGAACATGCAAACTCCACGCAGAAAGATTCCGGTGCCCCCACCGGGACGCGAACCGGCAACCTTCTTGCTGCGAGGCAACAGTGCTACCAACTGCGCCACCTTGCAGCCCTAATTTAGGTTATTTAGGTTATATTACGAGTCTCTACGCTGGACTTCAGAACCGTCATTAGAGTCAACGGTGACACCTTTATTGATCTGCAATTACTGCTCATAATCAACAAATAAAGCCGAGTCGAGTCACAGTAAAACCAGCAGATGTCGACCCAGATAAGATTAAACCAGTTTAAATGTTTACGTTAAGACCCTACTGTATTATTATAAAAGATTGGGATTAAGATCTGTATCTGCTGCCTGTTAAAAGGCCAATACGATGCTGTAGACAAGAAGTCAGTTTATTTTAAAGAACACGGTCCAATGAAGTGACATGAATGAAGGTAGAAGAACAGACAGAAGTGGAGCTGAATAGTTTTGACTTTAGTCAGTCGAACTGTGACAGTCTCTCCCTGCGTTTCATCAGCAGCTGAACACAACAGGTTCAGACTTGCTCTCTGGCTGTTTGTGGGCATTGTAGTCATTGTAGGTAATGTTGGGAATCAGAACCAGGAAACTCACAGTGAATGAGAGAAATGAGGACGACTGCACTAAAATAACAATCCAGAGTGATGATGTTCAGCCATGTAAAGAGGAGGAGCTGATATCACGAGTCAGTGTTCGGTGTAACGTGAATAACTTTATTAAACCACTAAATGTTTGAGTATTTCTAAGATGTAACTGGATTTATCAGCTAAAATGTGTCTTCTGTGATTGTTCATCCACTCCTTTAGGATTTGAAGAATCACTTTGGGCTGCAGGACAATATATTTGAATGAAGTGATTAATCACCCAATCAAGGAACTAATGAGCAGATTAATCAGCAGTGAGAATAAACTGCTGCCGCTTTACCTTAAACCTCCACACAGGGGCGCTGTTGTACCATACAGACTTTCTAATCCCCACACAGGAGACTGTTGTGACTCTCAGCGTTGTTTCCGTCTCTTTTCAGAGACCATTATTTACAGAGTCGCCCCCAAGGTGGCGTCCCCGGCCCTGCTGGCCACCCCCGGCTGGCCCCGGGGCATGAAGCCCCCCACCACCGTGTCCTGGATCGTCACCGTGCCCAGCCAGTACCAAGCGCACCTCCACTTCGTCAACGTCAGCCAGCCCAAGTGCAAGAAAAGACACACCGCCATCACGGTGAAGACGCTGGATTCGGAGGAGGAGATGATGAGCCGGCGGGAGGACGAGGAGGCCGAGGACAAGCTGGTGGTGCCGCGGAGTTTCTACGTCAACATGTCCAACTGCATCCCCGAGGACGGGCAGTTTAGTGCGCTGTTCAAAGTCGGTCTGGAGAAGAAGACCAGTAAGCAAACATCTCTCTAGACCAGGGATCTCCAACTCCGGTCCTCATGAGCTACTGTCCTGCAGGTTTTAGACGTTACTGCAGCACACCTGACTCACATTAATGGATCTCCAGCAGCTTGTTGTCAAGTTCTACACAAGTCTGATAATGATCCATTAATGGGAGGCAGGTGTGTTACAGTAACATCTAAAACCTGCAGGACAGCAGCTCATTAGGACTGGAGCTGGAGATCCCTGCTTTAAACCATTCCTGTTGCATATCCATGAACCAAGATTTAACCGTCTGATTCTTCTCTCCACAGACCTCTTGGCCATCGTCCTCGGGATCACAGGAGCTGTTGTGCTGGCACTCGCGGTGCTGGGTATCGTATGTTGTGTCACAAGGCAAGTAGAACCGTAGCAGAACTCTGAACACCTTTGAGTTCCCAGTGCTGAGACCAGACTGTATTTATAATACGACTTTGAGTGAGAAGGTTTGCTGAGTGTGGACACTGTGCTGGATCTGCTGCATCAGGTTGGGTTGAGTTACAGTTAAAAATTTAAATAACAGATTCAATAGCGTCTGTGTTTAATGGCTATTATTTTACACTCTACTTCACTGGACTACTTTGGTCCACTGTGTGGGACTGTAATCTGTTATCTCAAACACACATTTGACAGGATGTTTGGCTGCTTGAAAACTAATGCGTCTCTCAGCTCTGTGAATAAAGCTGGAGCACTTTTCATCTCCAATCAGTCGAGTGCGTGATTGCACCGGGACTGGAAGATCCCTCAGAGTCTGTTTCTTTGTAATTTGTGAGGACATTATGCAGCCTCAGCGAGAGATAGAAGACGTTGCTGAGGAGTCAAGATAGAGAATTGACTTGTTTAGAAGATACCATAAATCCTTGATGGGCTGTTCCTGCTCTGATACGTCTCTTGAGATTAAATGATGACTTAAACTTATTCTTATGTCTGTTCTGTAAATCAATCACTTCA
The DNA here is from genome assembly GCF_000690725.1 of Stegastes partitus. Taxonomy (NCBI): domain Eukaryota; kingdom Metazoa; phylum Chordata; class Actinopteri; family Pomacentridae; genus Stegastes; species Stegastes partitus. The sequence goes on along the minus strand of NW_007577737.1, from coordinate 1,224,839 downwards.
CTAATAGGTCTTGTCTGTGAAGATTCTCAGTTCTTCAGGTCATGGTTGTTCTCGTAGATTAATGGTAGCAACTGGACTTGCTGGAGTTCCTTGATGTTCACCTTCAGTCATATTGGTCTCCCCAGGAGGTGGAACGTCTTCAAGGAACTCAAGCAAGTCCGGTTGCTACCATTAGTCTACGAGAGCAAATCTTCTTTACTATAAGTGAAGGACTTGTTTAGCCCTGTGCTGGCTTTTAAATGGGTCAGTCCATCATAAATCGTAATCATTTAACTTTCTTCTATCCTTAACGAGGTGTAGAACTTTATGATTTATGTTTGGTGAATACGGGCCCTGGTTCTGTTCAGATTGGATCATTACAACATTAGTTGTTCTGTTTGTTTGTCGACTCCTCCTTACCGTTTGTGATCTGTCTTTTCAAACAGGAAAAAGAAAACACAAAAGATGAACACGGAGTCGTCCATCTACATCAGCAAAGGGAACATCTTCCGCCCGGGCGACAGGCACTTCAGTAAAACCCGATCCGACAACGAGTCCCACGTCTACGACTCCATAGACGACACGATGGTGTACGGCCACCTGCTGGGCGACTCCTATAACACCTTCACGGGACCGCCCGACGGGGGGCTGCCTGTGGTCAAAGAACCAGACCCGGAGCCCGAGATGGATCAGTACAACACGTTTCTGAAGCCCTCCGAGACTTTCATCCCGTCCCGTCCGCGCACTCCCATCGACCGGCAGGACAGCCTCGGCTTCCAGGACCGCAGGATGGTGGACAACGAGCTGTACACGTTCAAGAGCACAGGGGACATAAACACGATCCGGCTGTCCGGGGTTGATTTGGAACCGGAGCCGCCGATAATGGAGGAGTCCTTATAGAGTGTTCGGACCGTGTCTGTGTGATAAACTGATGTTACTGAGTCCATGTTACAGCACCGAGTATCCGTCGACGGTACGTCTGTGCCTCGAACACACTCAGGGAATCTAAGATCGGTTTACTTTTCAACGCGTCTTTGCAGAAATCCAAGAGTAAAAGTGCTGAGCCTTGTCCTTAAAGGAGTAGTTTAGGGAACATTTGCTTTCTGCTAGAGTTGGATGAGAAGAGCGATGCTGCTCTCGTGTCTTCTGCAGTAAATATGAAACTACCGTAAGCAGCTAGTTGGTTCATCTTGGCTACAAGACAAAGAAACCCTCCTACCAGTTCCTCTAAAGCACCAGTTAACCTGTGAAATGTGATTTAGTGACTTTGTGGAGACTCTCGAAGAAATCACTGCTTCTGGCCAAGAAATGTTCCTGCACATCATGTCCTGTGAAACCTTAACTTTGGCTTCTTATGGATGAAACAAATGAGATATGCGATGCTAGCGTGTTAGCTTTAGAGGTGCTGGTTGTTGGGTTTTAGCTAGCTTTCCCCTCTGCTAAGTTAAGCTAACTGGATTCTGCCTGTACGAAGGTGAACGTGGCGTTGATCTACTCGTCTAACGGCAAGAAAGCAACAAAAACACAGAACTATTTCTTCAATGTTTGATTAATGTTGCCTGTGTGGCATCGATTCATGAGCAGAAATCATGCAAGTGCCCTCTGTTCTTTTTTAAGTGTTTTTATAATTTTTGCTAGTCTTTTTTAAGATGTTTTTTTTTCTTCTTTTACCTGTAAATATAATTTAGTTTTTTTTCTTTTTGCAATAAATTCGAGGAAGTGGTTTGGTGGGAAAACAGTTTGCTCCTTGAGGTAACTGCCATCACACACTTAGAGCCGTGACATTTAATTTCCCCTCATGTGCTTACCGACACCGACCTTTCTGCATTCTGGGCGGTGAAAACAATTTAAACCACAGGAACGCCGGCCATGAAAAACAGCAGAATGAGGGTGTGGAAGACGTGCAGACTTCAGAGAGGCAGCCGGTGTTTACCGTGAGGACAAGCGTGCTTTACTGGAAGCAACAAATGCACGGGCCAGGTTTACACAGTTCTCTCTCAAGTCTGCATTTATTCTGAGGTGGGGAAACAGTGTTCAACAGTTTGGGAAATACACTGATTTACTATCTGTCTGAAAGTTAGATGGCAAGACTGATGCATGTAAAAATACTATGACATGACAAATCCTACTGAAGTGAACACACATAAGTTTTGCAACCAAATATCGTTAAAGTATTCAAGTAAAAGTACTAGTTTTGTCCTGCTGATTGATGCCTTCCATCATCAGATTATTGATGGTGAAGCATCAGCAGGTTCCTGTTGTAGCTGCTGCAGCTGGTTTGAACTACTTTACTTTTATATACAGACAGATAAATCTGAGGGGCTGTCAGATGATCAATGAGAGAGGAAAGAAGAAAAACAGCACCAGAAGATCCGTTTACAGTTTTTGAACTTTTTCCTCTAATTTTTGTCAAAAGCCAAAAAAGAAAAACTAAATCTGTCAAATAAATGTAGTAAAACGTTCAGTATCTCCCTCTGAAATGTAGTAAAGTGGAAGTATAGAGTAAAATAAAAATCCTCAAGTAAAGAACTTCAAAGTGTACGTAGGTGGAATACTAGAGTAAATGTACTCCCTGTGTGGTAAATATTAAGTAACTGTCAGCAGCCACTTAGCTTAGCTTAGCTTAAAGGCTGGAAATTGGGAAAAAAAACGGCAACTTGGCTCAGTCTAAAATGTCTGGCAGTGCCATAAGAAGATGACATATTAACATAATATTTACACACATGGACTAAATACTTGGTACCCCTCAGTTGATGAAAGAAAAACCCACAACGGTCACAGAAATAACTTGAGTCTTACAAAAGTAATAATAAATAAAAATTCTGTGAAAATTAACCAATGAAAACCAGATGTTGCTTTTGAACCGTGGTTCAGCAGAATTGTTTTTAAAAAATAAACTCATGAAACAGGCCTGGACTAAAATGATGGTACCCTTAACTTGTTGTTGCTCAACCTTTTGAGGCGATCACTGCAATTGGACGGTTTCTGTAGCTGTCAGTGAGACTTCTGCACCTCTCAGCAGGTGTTCTGGTCCACTCCTCATGAGCAGACTGCTCCAGTTGTCTCAGGTTTGAAGACTGCCTTCTCCAGATGCCATGTTCCAGCTCCTTCCACAGATGTTCAATAGGATCTAGATCAGGGCTCATAGAAGGCCACTTCAGAACAGTCCAGTGTTTTCCTCTGAGCCATTCTTGGCTGTTTCTAGCTGTGTGTGTTTTGGGTCATGATCCTGTTGGAGGACCCATGACCTGCGACTGAGACCAAGCTTCTTGACACTGGGCAGCACATTTCTCTCTAGAATACCTTGATAGTCTTGAGACTTCATTGGACCCTGCACAGATTCAAGACACCTTGTGCCAGATGCAGCAAAGCAGCCCCAGAACATAACAGAACCTCCTCCATGTTCCACAGTAGGGACAGTGTTCTGTTCTTCATATGCTTCATGTGAGCGTCTGTGAACATAGAGCTGATGTGCCAAGGAGTTCCAGTTTGGTCTCGTCTGTCCAGAGGACGTTCTCCCAGAAGCTTTGTGGCTTGTCAATATGCAGTTTGGGAATTCCAGTCTGGCTTTTTTATGATTTGTTTTCAACAGTGGTGTCCTCCTTGGTCGTCTCCCATGAAGTCCACTTTGGCTCAAACAGCGACGGATGGTGGGATCTGACCCTGATGGACCTTGACCTTGGAGTTCACCTTTAATGTCGTTAGAGGTCGTTCTGGCAGGCGACTGGCGAAGGCCCTTATGTTATCTGCTATGAAATGATTTGTTTTTAGAGTTCACACTTTGTTTTTTTGTACCGATTACACCAACATAACAAGAGGTATTAATTAGTGAGCTTCAGAGAGGATTTGAACTAAGCTAGCTAATCGGTTCAACTCAGTTTTATGAATATATATGTGCCAATTCCCAACGTGAGTCATCTCAGGGCACTTTACATAGCAAGGTGAAGAAATCTGCACATTCTATAACCGAGAGAAACATCCGAAAGATTTCTTTTGGTAACGGTTTAAAGAAATAACTCGTCTTTCAACAGGAAGGAGCAGCTCAGGGAAGGTGGCCATCATGGAAAGTGTAAAACCAGCCTGGATCATGAGAGTGACATCAGTCGTCTTAACAGAGGAAAGAAGATTATTTCCTTTAATAAACGACAGCAGAGGAATGGGTATTCATATTTTATTGATTATAGATGGGGCTAGACATTATAGGAGGCTACAAAATTAGCAAAGTGGCATAACTGAAGATTGTTGTTAAAGCAGTATCAGTCACGGTTCTGGCTTCATGTGAGTCGTGTAAAATACGGCAGCTGTGAAGTTTAAACCAGTGGTTCCCAACCAGTGGAGCTGCTGTGACGGAAGTGTGGAAATAATGGAAAGTTTGTGAACGGTGCCAGCACCAACACACAGCCTCATCACAGGAATACTGTCGGTTTCATGGACGAACACTCAAATATAGGGTTTAAGGATGATTGGAAATTAGGTTTAAAGAGAAAATTTACACAAAAAAAACCCCTATAAAATGTCTGAAGTCTGTGATTTCTTTGGATCGTCCCACAATCTCACTTATTCTAGACTATACTGTGTTCTTCATGGTTTTATTGTGGCCACAAGGAATGCTGCAAATGATACACCAGCAGATCATTTTTGTCAAAAATAAACACTTCTTATGCAACTGAGTGAAACTTCTAGATCCGACTCTGGACTCGATGCAAAACCAGTCGTGAACCACTGGCTTAAACTCCCGTTAGCGTAGCAGGCGTAGCAGCAGGAGTACACACAAAAAGCAGCTGGAACCAGAGTCCATGCCGAGGCCAATCACACGATGTTGAACTGGCAGACCGAGGCCTTCTCCTCACGGCAGTTCTCGTCCAACCACTTCCCTCTGGCGGCCCCGGACAGGACGGCGCAGTTCTGGGACATGCCGCCGTCCGGCTGGGGGGACCGGTAGTTGGACGTGTCCCAGTTTTTGTACGCGACGCTGGAGCCGGTCCAGTCCACCCAGGTGCTCTCCGTCATCATGTCGTTGATGCCTAGCCAGATCTGCTCGTCCGGGCCGATGATCTGGCGGATGTAGTCTCTGAGCTGGTCGTTCTCGTTGCTGGACGTGGGCACGGCGAGGACTCCGCCCATCGAGTTGCAGTCCTCGCTGGCCGTGTGGTAGCGTTTCTTGAGAGGGTCAGCCATGAAACACTTGCTGTGGATCTTTATGCCCTTTAAGCAGACTGGAGGAGAAAATAGACGGAGGAGATGGTTAGAAACTGGACGGTTTCCTCCTAGAAATCATCCAAGTATGTGGGGTCTGTGTCTGTGGTGAGGACTTTAGGTACAACTGGACCTGATTTTGTGTTCCGAACAACAAGTCAAATGCAGGTCGGCCATGTGCTCTCCAGATCAGCACATCCAGTTTCAAAGACGACACATGTTCGTATTTTGAACAGCATGCCAGAGACTAATGACTCCTGTTTGAACATGTTTTCATCTCTGATCCACAGCCGACGGAAGTAAAATCAGAACTGATGTTTGTTTTTATACTGATGCCTTCTTCCTCTTTACGATCACAGAGAAGGTTTTGAATGAGTTGAGCACATTCATAAGGGTTTAAATATCGCTAATCTCAGCCTTTCGGGCCTCTACTGACAGCCTAATGATTGATTGGCTCCAGATTTTCTGCATTTCAGTGTCTCAGATATACTAACACTGGAACAAAACAAACAAATAAAACACACTGGATGCATATTAAAACCACAGCTCACTTACTCTACAGTGTAGATTTTGGTGTAATAGCAGCCAAACATTTTAAATCCCGTTGAGCATGTTGATATCTCTATGTACTGACGACTAACGATGTTTAATGGCAGTTTGTAGAATACTTTATAGGATTGGGACATGGCTAATTAACTAAAATATTAGATCGAATGCTCCAACTGTAAGGTAGGGAAACAAAACCAGTTGGTAATCCAGGACCTCCTTTGATTGATGTTGTATTTTAATATTGGAAATTCCTCTAAAAACATGCAAAAACTGATATTATACACAAGAGTTTTGTAGGTTGGAGAAGCAAGATACTTCTACAATTCTACAATTTCATTTGGCAGATGCTTTTATCCAAAGCGACGTACATCTGAGAGCAGACACAACACAATCAAGGATCTAGTCAGGAGAAGACAATCTAGGTAAGTGCCACAGAACAAATTCAAGTGTGCCTCTGGTTTTAGGGCACTTTTCTGAAAACAGAGCATTTCTTAAAGCTAAGTTAAGTGTAACTCGTTCAGGTGTTTTGCAGCTCGTTAAACTTTGGGCTTTACCTGTTTGCAGGGCCTGCTGCTCCTTCAGCAGATTGAGCTCCTGGACGATGTCGTTGATTTGTTTCTGTAGATCCTCGATGGCAGCATCCTTTGTTGCTTCTGATGGCACACACAAGAGAAGTTTTTAAAAAAAGGGAATTTGTGCAAACAGCTAAAGAATGTTTGAATCCTGTCTTGCTTGAACAAACGACTCATTAAAGCAATTGAGGGCAAAAACAGTGATAATACTCTATCATTCCTCCTACAGGTGGTCTGTCGTGCATCATGTCGTCCATCGTACCTTTCTTCACCGGTTTCCTCTTCACTGGGTTCTGCTGGACCGAGCAGCTGATGAGCAGCAGCACTCCCAGCAGCACACACACTCCTCTGAGCTCCATGCTTCGACCTGTTCAGTGCTCCAACGTGGAAGCTCGCAATTTATCTGCCTCCCTCACACACTCCCTCTTTCTCTGTTTATCCCCGACACACCCTCTCTCTCATCTTTCTGTGCAGGGAAAAGTACTGAAGTCTAGCGCTGCTGTTTGCAGGACAAACAGTCCGACCTCTTAGGATGACATGTGCGCTCGTCTCATCTGGCTCCAGACTCTGGAGGTCGACCAGAGCCAGGCCTGGAAAGCAGGTCGAGGCTCTCAGACGGGGTGAAGCAGCTATGACATAACATAAAGTGCATGAAAAGGGAACAAACACAGACTCTTTTGTTGCATAAAAGCCTAAATACCTTAGTTAAAGTTTATTTCTGGGCTCAACAGCCTATTCCTTCTTTCCTAAAAGTTTTCCAAAATATCTCGAGCTCTGCTCTCATTTGGAAGAACCTGAGTATTTCCAGGTGTTTTGGGCGGTAGTAGAGGTAAAACTCTGCACCGTTGTCCCTCAATAGATCCAGTTTTTTAGCTTCAATCTGTGCACTGAGAGAGTTTGTTTTGGAGCTGAGCACACGCCCTGCACCGGTCTGAGGAAAGTGTGGACACGATCCAGAGTCGCATCTGGTCTTTCTGTAAGTCTTGCACTTTACACAAGCCTCAGCTGACACGTGGCAAACACAAAAGGACGCAGAGAGGCCGGACTGCTCCCGAGCAGAGCTGCTGTGATGCAGACCTGGGAAGGCACTGGTGATTGCATCTGTTTCTGTTGAAAGAATATGATGAGTTTGGAACAAAAACACCTGCATACACGAAGTTGTAGAAGATTGCAGGGTAGAAGTAAGAAAACTTGTAGGGTGTCCACAAAAGCACAAACTTACCATAAGTAGACCTAATGGTCTTGTATTGTGATGAACAGATTCTGTGAGATTATTGCATTGAGACATCATCCATCATCATCTCTACACCTTAGTCCTCACTAGGGTGGTGGGGGGCGGAGTCTATCCCAGCTGACTCATGGTGAAGGCAGGTTCACCAGGACAGGTAACCAGTCTATCACAGGGCTACACTTAGAGACAGACAACCAAGCACACTCACATTCACACCTACGGACAATTTAGAATCACCAATTAACCTCAGCATGTTTGTGGACTGTGGGAGGAAGCCGGAGAACCCAGAGAGAACCCACGCTGCACGGGGAGAACATGGAGACTCCACGCAGAAAGATCGCGGGTGTCCTCACCGGGACGCCAACCGCCGACCTTTTAGCTGTGAGGTGACGGTGCTAACCACCGAGACACATGCAGCCCTTATTGAGGCATCTTAAAATATATTAAATAGTAATGAAAAACCATCTGCAGGGTTACCTCCAACTCTGGAACATGAACAGGTTTAAAAATTCATTTGTTCCGGCTTTAATGAGGCTAATTATGAAGTTGTTTTTTGTTTTGTTTTTTTGCCACGTGCCGTATCTCCTGAAATTAGACTATGATATTCACTTTATTCTGCTTTTCCTTGATGTATTTATTTATTCTATCTATTAACTACTTGTGTTGGTGAAATAGCACAAGACAAATTTCCCACTCCTGTGACGATAAAGTTAATCTTGAACATTGATGGAAATCACACTAGTCAAACATTTGCTATAAACATTTTGTAGTTAAGACATTTTTAAGCGAAAATACCAAATTACTGATTAGCAGCTGCTCAAAAGTTGCACGTTTTCTTAGTTTATTGTGATAATAAGTTGAATAAAGTTCGATTTGAGCAAAACACACGTTTCTAAACATCCACATTTTGTTGTAAGAGACATTTTCTAACATTTTATTGGCCAGATAACGGATAATATAGAAACCAACCTGCAGATTAAAAATAATCATTAGTTGCTGAGTAATAACAGCTGGGACACTCGCATCAGATTGGGGTCAAAAAACAACAAAGCAGCACAATGTTAAAGCACAAAGACCCGCAGACTGTACAAATCCAACATTTTATTAGAAAATTCTGTTTACATGTAAATACAAAGCGCAGAAAGCTGATTTCAGCCGAGGAAGCCGACCTTCTGTTTCTTCTTCCCCAGACGCTCCTCCTGCTGCAGCAGCTTCATGAGCGGAGCGTGAAGGGCTTTGCCGACCCGTTTACCTGCCTGCAGACAAAAAAACACGCTGCAGCGTCTGTCTGCCATGTACACATGTAATCACGCTCAAAACCCACATTTAGATAAAGAAAAACCACGGCACCTTGTGTTTGTTGTAAGGTACAGGATTAGAAATGTAGCTTACCTGCTATTTACAGTGACTACATGCATTTTAAAAGACGTGCTTCTGTGCTGTGTTTAATAGGAAAGCTGTGCAGGGTGGCAGAACTTAATGATAGAAACGACTAAATGCACGGGCTGAGCTGTGTACTGTGACCTGAAGTTGTTTTTTATATGTAGAGTGTTTATTATAGCTTTAAACAGTAAAAGGGGGGCAGGTTATTGGCTCATGGTGGCGTTAGAGGAGAAGATCAACAACGCTCTTGTGTTTTCTGTATGTGGTGTATATGAAACTACTGCTGCTAGTTAGCTTAGCTTAGCTTAGCACACATGCTAGTAAAAGCTGCACAAGCCGTCTAAAGGTAACAGTGCTTCTAAATCTCATTAATTCACACATTACATCTTTTGTTTTTTGATTCGAAAACCGAAGTGTGAAAATGACAGATTGTGGTGGTAACGGGCGAGTTGTGTGACAGTCTGAAGGTTGACAGATATACAAGATATAAGGCACTAATTAGTGAGCTTTAGAGGCTGTGGTTTGTTTGATTGTGTTACTGTTGGACTGAGCCAGGCTAGCTGTTTAGCAGTATTTGTGCTAAGCTAAGCTAATGGGTTGCTGGCTTCATATTTAGGGGAATAATACCAATCTGTTCAAGAACAAATCAACCTGTTTCCCAAAATAAAAAACTTTAAGAATCCACAACTCAAAGGGAAAAGCACAGCACGAGGTGTTATATATGGAAAACGGCCAATTTATTCAGGTGAGACTAGCTCAAGGTCAGTTGTTGCTGTTTTTTTTTAAAAATCCAAGACAACAGGTAAGTAAAAATAAAATAAACATCGGGCCGTGTTGATTCCTCAGCTGTGGTGACAGGAGGCCAGATGGCTGAGGAGGAGGACCGCACTCACCTCTGTCATTTCGAAGATGCTCTCTGGGTCCAGGCTGCCTCCACCCACCTTCCTGGTGCAGGTGACGGTGCCCTTGTGTGTGACGGAGATGATGAGGCTCGCTACGGAGCAGGCCTTCTCCTGCAGAGTCGCGTCCACCACGTGCCTGTGGCCCACCTGCACAAAGACAGTCGGCTTATGTGTGCATCCATCCATAATCTCTACACCTTGATCCTCACTAGGGTCATGGGAGGCTGGAGTCTATCCCAGCTGACTCAGGGTGAAGGCAGGTTCACCTGGACAGGTAACCAGTCTATCACAGGGCTACACTTAGAGACAGACAACCAAGCACACTCACATTCACACCTACGGACAATTTAGAATCACCAATTAACCTCAGCATGTTTCTGGACTAAGCCGGAGAACCCGGAGAGAACCCACGCTGCACGGGGAGAACATGGAGACTCCACGCAGAAAGATCCCGGGTGTCCTCACCGGGACGCCAACCGGCAACCTTCTAGCTGCGAGGCGACGGTGCTAACCACTGATCCACCTGCAGCCTGGTCTCTCTTGAACACAGCAGGTGAGCGTACCTTGCACAGCGTCACTATACAGGGAACGTTCTCCACGTTGAGTCTCATGCAGTCGTACGGGTCGTCAGACAGCTCGATCTCCTTTCCTCCTTCTTCATCCGTTGATATGTGAACTCTGGGAATCCTGTCAACGAGGAAAACCCAGAACCGTCTGTAAGCCTCAGAAATAAACCCGTTCAGTCGATGTGACAGCTGCGAGAGGTTACAGCATCAGACAATCCAGTCATACAGACCAAACAAATACTCACTTTGTGTTGAAGAGAGCTGCCTTGATAGCTACTGAGATGGCATCGTACAAGTTTCCATCACACTGCAGGAGCTGTGGAAACATCATTTTCACTTTGGATTTATTCCACGTCTCACACACATAAAGGCTCTGTTCAGGAGCTGAACGGCTTCAGGCTGTTTTCAGACAGATGATCATGTACAGCAACCAAAATAATGAGAAGAAATACATGTTTTGGTGAATTCTACATGATGGACAGTCACTAATTAATCTAATTGTTCAGTGAATACAGCTCAGAGAATACACCATATAACTCCCCAAAGCCCTGAAGTGTGTCGTTTTGTCCAACAAACAGCACAAAATCCAAACACATTCTAAATTTACTATCAAAAGAAAAGTGGAATCTTTGTTGAGCTGGAACCAGAGAATTTTTCAAAATTAATTGATAATCAAAATAATTGCTGGTTGTCTTTCTAATTAGTAGACTAGTTGCGTTTTTCTGAAGGAAAAGGTCTTTTCTGGACACATTCAGAGGGTGGAGTCCTGGAAAATAACAGCGCACACTTTCTGACAGCCGTTCCTCGAAGGCACAGGCTTGTTCTTCAATATATTTATTTGTTAATTCCAACACTCTTCAGCAGACGTAGCCACACATTCTTCTTTTATTTGAGTATTTGCATTTATTCTATCAGCGCCATTAAAAACAAATCTCGTCCCTCAGTGTGTTCTTTAAGGTTTTAAATACGATAAATTAAATGAATGTTCTTTCGTAAATAAAGCGAGAGAGGTACTGGACATCGGCACTCACCAGCACATCCACGTAGAGCACCCAGCAGTGCTCTCCAGCGCATATACTGAGGCTCTTCAGATCCACGCTGTGCTTGTTGTTGAACACTTTGTAGAGGGTGTTGCTCAGCTCCGTCCCCAGACCCTCTCCTCCTCTGCCCTCAAACTCAGGAGTCGCATTGGCCGAACTAGTGACGGAAGATGTAAAGACAACAAACGTGTGAGGTGACAGAACATCAGTCTGAGAGATTTATTCCTTTTTTGAGTCAAAGTTAGAAAGGTGAGGAAGATGCATATTTATGGTGATATGTTAATACTTTCTTTGATAAGTCAGCAGTCATCAGAGGGAACAGATGGCACGACGCTGCCTCCTAGTGGCAGCGTATCCACCAGAACACCGCCACACAACAATCCCCTAACTGGTCATTCTTTAAATTAATAACCGATGCAGATACAGCAACATCTAACTGTTTGATTTCCAAATATGTTGTTTCAGTGATTTACTACCGAGAGGATGAGGTGGAGCTTCTTCCTTCAGGCTGTCCGCTCAAAACTCAATAAACAATCCAACAGGTTACTTTGCACTTTTCCACCTTGTATATATACATGTGTATAATCTTATTATTATTTTATTTATTTATTCTATTACCTTTTGCACATGCTTGACAATTTGATTTATTTATTTCTGCTGTTTCTCTGTTTCTCTCTCTCTCTCTCTCTCTCTCTCTCTCTCTCTCTCTCTCTATACATATATATAATTATTTCTTGTGTGTTTTATTCTTTATTCTTATTCATCTTGTTATTATTGTTTCGATGTGGAACAGGTACGCAACACACCGTGTATAACTATGTTCGTGACCAATAAAAGACCTTGAATCCTTGAATTTAGAATAGATTAAAAGCAAAGGCTTAGAAATATGACCTGGAAAACACCAACAGCACTGCACACACTTGAACTGGACTAAAGGCCTGAGTGAGCTGCATTTAGGACGGTTGGACAGCTTCAAAATGAGTGTTTAACCCGGGAGTTAAGGTACAGCACCGATGATAAAAGAACGTACCGGCAACACACGGTTAATATTAATTGCAATAATTTATATTCATAATTTATAACAATTAAGATATTTATAAGTTTTAAAGTGCAATAATGTTATGTAGCTACACACTGTGTGTCCTACAAGTTTACTACAGCTATCTATCATATCACATCTGTACGTGACACATGTATAAAACCTTCACTGTCATCTTCACGTCTGCTTTTCTTGTCTACTCGATGTCATTTTTATCTACTTGCTGTAACGTTTCCCCTGTGAGTAAAGTTTTATCTGTATTGCTCACTGCTAGAAACTTGTGTGTCTTCGTTTACACCTGCCAATGAGCATCAAACCTACCAATCGACAAAGAACTCCAGGTAGCCTTCGTTGGGCACCGTGGGTCTCGGTTTTCCAATCTCAGCCTTTATCCCGACTAGAACTGCTGTGTGTCCCTGAAAGAGCGACAAAACAGAAGATGAAAGTCAACCTGTGATCCCTAAACACAAAAAAGAACTCAAGAGACAATTGATGAGCTCAGGCATTAGTGACAGGTAAGCCTGAGTGCAGCTGGGAGGATGTGACTGAAGTTCACAGATGTTTTAGTGCATCTTCCTGTTCAGAGTCAAACGTGCTGCAGATGCTGGTTTTCATTACCAGCGTGACTTTGGCTGATCCGTCTGTGTTGGACACCACGTCGGTCTCTATCTCCATGTGTCTGTAGTCCTCACAGCCTCTTCCATCCACCCGTAAGTCATCCTGACAACCAGGAGCAACATGTCAACACAGCCGGCTAATGCTAACGCTAGCAGCTAGCTTTCGTTACGGCTAACAAGCAGATTTCTTTATTAAAATTTTCAGAAATAATTCAAACAAACAGCCGTCTGTGGCTAAAGTATTTGTTAAAAACTCACCCTTATGCCGTGTAAGATGTACACTTTTTCAGCCTCGCTTACTTGTACTGTTGCCATGTTGCACTTTTAGCATGTGTGTTTCTGTCGCTTTCCTTCTACGTCATCAACAGGCGACGATTAAAAAAATCTCATCCCGGCGTACAAAAAAAGCAATAAAACTGTGAGAATATTTAAAGAACTGTTCCAGAAAGAACAATAATGCTCCTTCTCTTGTCCCCTATACAATTTATTTATTTATTTTTCTGTATTTTTTCTAATAAATTGTTTGTCTTTTCATTAACATAGAATTAAAATTACATTTATCATTTTGAGCAGATGTCTGTCAAATTGTCGATGTTGTTTGTTGTATTCATTGGTAAATAAAGTTCTGTTAAAAAATAAAATAAATAAATCCCATCCCGGCTGTTTGAGGATTCAAATGATCCTCAATCAAACAGACTGTGAGCTTCAAAAAGCAAAAATATTTCACTGATGCGATGCTGAAAACGATGCCGATAAAAACAACTTTTCTAAAACAATCTTTCCTGAAACCAGTAAGATCAGAACTAAACCTGAATGGACATTTTAACATCGGAACCAAATAAAAGCTAAACCAAAGTGACAAATACCTTCTGATTCCAGCTTCATTACTGACCCTGGGTCAGTTTTAACAGTTCTTATATTCAGACTTTAAAGATGTTATTTTTGACTAATGGTAGATTTTATCTAGTGCATGCAGGTGTTGTGCATTGAACGTTGTGTAGATGTGTTTTATCTTTTGTCCTGACTTTGGACTTTCAGGCAGTTCTGGCTGCACATTTGGCACTTTTGAGGGAGTAAAACTGAATTTGATGAGCTGACTAAGAGAGAAACAAACACAGACATGGGAAATAAATAAATGTCACGACATCAGTCTGCGGTTTATTTGCAAAAATAGGCCATCGTTTGTGCTGCTAATGTGTTCGCAGTATGTCAGAGACACTAAACATCAGCTTTTCTGAAGCATGTGACAGTCAGAAACCTAAAATGTTCATTAGTTCTATATTTTCCAAGTTGTGACTTCAGTCTGGACCCAAACAACGTTTATTTTGAAATGATGACTTTTTTACTTGAATCACAGTGTTTACAGTCTTACTATCAGTTGTATTTGTCTACAGGACTTAAGGCTCTTTTGTCTGTTATTAGGAGCCTATGAGATCGTAGGAGATTTATCCACACTGGTGTTTATTTCAGGAAAACAAAACAGGAAACCAAATCTGTGAGACAACTGAGAAACACAATTCTGAGCAGACAGAAGTGTCAAGCCTAATTCTAAAAACAATACATTTGAAGATCCTCATCAGATATGATTGAATGTTAAATGTTAAAGGAAAGAAAGAGTATAAGATATAAGAGTATAGGATAATATATCATTATTAAATGCTTAAAACTCTCTGGCGAATCAGTGCATCGCTGCTGCTGCTCTCCATTACGTAACGTGTTCATATTACAGACTGTGTCCCTGTGATGATGTGATGAAGCTGGACCCGTCCTCTCATCCAGCGTCAGACGGATCCTCTACAGGCTACGTCAGCTGATGGATACAAGATAGATGGATATTGACATTTTTCTTGCTGTGAGCTACTCTATGAGATGTCATTTATGTCATTTGGAAAAGCAACACAGGAAACAGGTTAGAATTATAGACCAAAACGTCTGAGATGATCAGAGCAGTTAAAGAACCCTGTGGCGAGACTATTTCATTACGAAACAGCAGAAATTGTGGCTAATTGAGTTGAAAATATATGATATAAATTAAATTGATTAACGGAAATATTAAAGTTAAAACCCTACAATATTATGTGTGATGTAAATTCAAGCAAGTAAATGAAATGTTAAGGCCCTATAGTCGTAGTTTAGATTTAAATTTAAGGTTAAAATCTTATATGTATCACAAATTAACCCAATTAATGGAAATATTAAGGCTAAGACCCTATAATATTATATTCAATATGACTTTACTTAATCAGTTTAAATATTAGGGTTAAGAACTTAAAATATCATAGACTCTAATAAATATAAAGACAAATAAATAAAATAATTTAAAAAATGACAATATTTGTTTTTAAATTTGTTTTACTTTTTAAATTTCACTTTAAAAGCAAAGGAAAATGTGCACAGTAGGAATGTCGTTTTTCTGCGCATATTTCCTTTGCTTTTAAAGTGACATTATACATAAAAAAATGAAAAAAATAATCAAAAATTATTTTTAAAAATAGATAAAAAAAAGAATAATTTAAAAAAAGAATAAAAAAAAACAATAACTTATTATTGTTTTTGGTTATTTTATTTATTTGTCTACTTTTATTAGCCTTTTCTTTCATGGATTCATTTCTGATTGATGTTGCTTTATATTCCCACATTATTTATTTTATTATTTTATTTATTCTTCTTTTTATTTTCACTTCTATTTCATTATTCTTTTATTGATTTATTTTTTGATTATTTGTGTAATCTGTCTCTCTCACTGCTCCATACCTTAGAATAAAACCAAAATGAAAAGAAACCAGCCGGATGAGGGCGGGTCGTGGGCCCTGCGCGATGTCTGATAGGCGCACCGCTGAGCCAGAGTTCTCCTGACAGACCTCACTGAGGGCCGAACACGCCCACCGAGCAGCGGAGCCACTTCCTGGTTGGATCCGCGTTCTGTTGTCCCGCAGCCCGCAGAGCTTCTGGAACTGGCGGCGGAGGAAGCACCGAAGCGGAGCGGCAGCGGCCTGGTTCAGCGCTCGGCCTCCCGGATACACTTTAGTTATCCCAGCGGGTCAACACCTCGTCGAAGAAACCGCGGTGGGAGCTGGAGCCGCTGTCCGGGGAGCAGAGAGGTTAGCCAGGATCGAGCTAGCGGACGCAGCGGCGGCGGCGGGGCGGACCGGGGCGGACCCGGGGCTCTCTCTCTGCTCGGTGGCTTTGAACTCCCAACAGCTCCGAACTACGAGAGGACTTGAGGAAACTTGAGGCGGGAGAGGGAGAGGTAAGCTGACGGAACCACAGGAAGTTTCTCTACATGTTACCTGTAAATCCAGATCCAGTAACTTCCTGGTCCAGTTTGTGGTATCAGCACTTTCTGGAAGTTAGTTAAGTGTTTCCCACAGTGTCGTTCAAACTACACAGGTTCTGCTGGACATCACGGGACGGTTTAGTTGGTTCTGGTCCACCTGTAAGGAGGAGAAATCAGCTGGAGGACACATGAACTGATTATAAACACGTTTTAATTAATCAGCTGTCATCAACATGCTGATTCAGCTCTAAGCTGCAATCATCAGACAGAACATGTTGATAATAGCTCATTTTAAATCCTTTTTTGTACCTAAACCTCCATAAATGTGCAGATGTTCCAGCTTCATGTGTCCTCACCACTTATAAACTCATCAGGGCATCAGCTCAGGCTTTAGGAGATTATACGGTGTGTTTGACACTTTAATTAATTTCTAATAATGGAAATAAGTGTGAAATAAGTGACAACCAGAACACGGTATATCTCTGTAGAAACTTGTTACAAAGGAGATTCAGCGTTCTTGTCATTGCACAGAGTAAAATATAAGCTGGGTTCAGCCACTACCTGGAGTGTACTGGGTCAAAGGTCTTGGTGCTGGAACTTGAACCCCCATCCTCCTCCTCAGGAGGCCGACACCTTCTCTGCTGAGCTACCACAATAGAACCAGGGTCCACTGTCAATTAATTTCTCTAATAATCATTTAATCGTTTGGTCTATAGGCCAAACACCGTCGCCTCGCAGCTAGAAGGTTGCCGGTTGGCGTCCCGGTGAGGACACCCGGGATCTTTCTGCGTGGAGTCTCCATGTTCTCCCCGTGCAGCGTGGGTTCTCTC
>NW_007577737.1:1190074-1206094 GCF_000690725.1 Stegastes partitus | reverse complement strand
TCATATATATACATCAACTGAGCATTGAACTAGCAGAAACAGCAAATTAATTTTCTGTCTTTCGTTTAATTAACTGACTTTACGTTAGGCTTTAGACATAGTTCTTATTGGCTACTACAACTTGATCAGCTGCTTGCATGACTTCAGGAGTTTTAGTGCCATTTTATACATGTTCATATATTTTAAACTGGATTTATTCAACCAAACATGGCGTCTGTGCAGTTTTTTGATATGCTGGGTAATACTAACCCACCCACCACTACTTGTGGACGATTTCTTTACATCGTGTGTTACTCTAGCTGAATACAGCAGAAGTATGTGATGAATTATTTATATAAATCTCTAAATGAAGTCGTTGTTTAAAGATGATTGTTTTTTCAAGAGAAACAGCTTTTTGTTGTTGTTGATGTGTTGCTGTGATGCCTCCACATGAGCTGACAGGTCCAGGTTTGTTTTTTCTTGTTGAGTTTATCAGTAAAGTGAAATCTCTAACAGGAGGTCAGCTCCATCAGGCCGTCTGCTTCCATCACTCGGCGCTGTCATTTACTTTGAAACGCATTCGAGCGGCAGGGTGTCAAACAAACCCATAAATCATTGATGGACGATCTGAATGTGCTGCATACGTTTAGAGTTCTCCGCTGCTGCTGCTGCTGCTGCTGCTGCAGAACACTGAGGCTGTGTGTGATCCTCCAGTGCTGCAGAGGTGGGTCTTATCTCCTCTCTGGGCTGACTCACTCAGAGAAGGGCGGCTTTCTGTCTGTTAAGGCCACTCATTGTAAAAACAGCCATTCACTCAGAATCTATGGACTCATTCTACAGTCAAACAAACCGTCGCCTTCGTTGTTAATTAACTCTTCCTCTGCGGTTAGTTTCACTCGAGGGTCTTTTCTATCTTCTATCTTTCTATCTAGTCTGATTGTCTGTGTTTAGTTGTTTCTGTTGGAGCTTAGCGTCCTTCATCGAGCGCCTCGTGTCCCCCAAACTCAGACAAGTTTGATGGGAAATGAGCTGCTTCCACCTGCTGAGTCAAAAAATTTAACACAACCTTCAAAGTGTTGTTTAGACACGTCGCCCGCGGTAACGGCGGCGTCAGGATGCAGCGAGTCTGAGATACTCGATGTACAGCAAGAAGGAGATAAAAACTACACCTGAAAGAGGGAAAACCGTATTTATTCGCTGCAGGGATGCTTCAGGTTTTGTGTATTAGAGCGAAACAAATAATACAACTCCAGAAACATGTTGAGGTTAATTGGTGATTGTAAATTGTCCGTAGGTGTGAATGTGAGTGTGCTTGGTTGTCTGTCTCTAAGTGTAGCCCTGTGATAGACTGGTTACCTGTCCAGGTGAACCTGCCTTCACCCTGAGCCAGCTGTAACCCTGGTGAGGATTAAGGTGTAGAGATAATGGATGGATGTTGATAATTGGTCCTGACGTATCAATAATGAATTGTGATACGATATTTAGGTGTATCGATGTTTTGCTCCTAGCTAAGGTTTCCTGTGTCGACTGCAAGAGGAGTAACTCCTGCGCTATTAATTCAAACCACAAATTAATGTTTTTGTCAATTTGTCGAGTCAGAAAACTAAAAGGACTTTATGGTGACGTGTCACATGAACCATCCGATCATCTCAGAGTGATAAAAATCTAAATATTCAACTATGAACCAGCAAATTAAAGCCCAATAATCCCAAAGAGTAGCAGCACAGAGAAGGTAATAGAAGATCTGTTATCCAGAGCTGCATGACAGGAAATAACAAAAATCTGTTATGTAATAACAAGCAAGGGGAAAATCTCCTCATGTGTTCCTGTTACATGAATCTAAAAGGAGCTGCATCATAAATATGTCTGAATGTTCACCTCTACCTGCCAGATTAGCGTGTGAGTTGACATATAGTTTGTGAAGCGCTGTTCTTATTTCTACCAGATGCTCCAGTAATCCCAGACCGCTGGTGAAAGCAGCACATCTCCTCCTTGACCTCCCACTGCAGCTGCACTCCCGCTGTGTGATGACAGGCGTAGTGAACGAGGCCGGCAGGCTGCTCGGCGGGGTTCAGGCCGTCACGCTGGAATTTTAAAACATTCATTCAAGCTTGGAAATAGAGTTTTTATCAAGGCAGAGTCTCTGCTGGAGTGGCTGCAGTCCCACAGACGCTCTGTTTGTACCCGAGGATGATCTGATCGCCTCGTTTCCGTGTTTGTTTTGTAAAATGGAAAGGGTTATGTTTCAAATCCAGAAGCCAGGCCTGTCTGAATCCTTTGCATGATGTTTTTTAAATACACGCAGGTCACACGTGGAAGAACTCGTAGCATCTTCTCACAGACAAGACTCATGAGTCTCCAACATGAGGCTGTGCCAAGGCAGCTACATGATCGGTACAATCGCAACAAGAAAACCAGGATGTTCAGCACGTATAACGTTAATTCCAGACGACGTGGTATCGGCATGAAACCAGACCGTCATAGTTCTATATCTAGAGCATCCCTCCCGTGTGATGCTGACTAACAGGAGCCAAAAATGCTGTTTCATATGTAACAGGGAAGTGAAATATTGGCTGATGACCCACACTGCCCTCATGTTGTGACCCACAGCTGAGTCCACAGTTGCTTCAGAATGGAAAAATGAAAATATCACTCATGTCAGTGTTTGTTTGCACTCCGGTATCGGGTTCATTGCTCCTTCCTAGCAATGACATGTAATCTATCGCCTCATCTGGCATGGTGACATCTTTTTTTTTTTTGAAGATATTTTTGGACTTTTCCACCTTTAATGATAGTGACAGTGAGGATAGACAGAGAAACGTTGGGAGGAGAGTGGGGGAATGACATGCAGCAAATGAGCCGCTGGCTGGAATCGAACCACAGCCACTGCATCGGGAATTAAAGCCCCTGTACATGGGTCGCCCGCCCTACCTGCCGAGCTATCCGGGCGCCCTACACGGTGGCATCTTATCTGACAAAAATATACTTTATCTGTGTCTGAACTCGTCATTAGTTTGTGTCACCATTAAGGATGTTCAAACCAGCTAATTACTGGGTTACAGCTCCATAAACGTGGATGTTTTCTGGTTTCTATCCTCTATGATGGTAACCTGAGTGTCTTTGGCTCGTGGGCAGAAGAAGACGTTTGAAGGTGTCATCTTGGGTTTTGGGAAACAGATTTTTTTTTATCACCATTTTCAAACAACTAATAGATTAATTGAGCAAATAATCAACAATTAAAACAACTGGTAAATGCCTCCCTACTAACCAGCGATGTACCTGCTGATAAACAGATATTTGACTTTATGCTGGTTGACTAATCATCAGAAAAATGTTGCATGTACGTCAGATCCATGTGACGCCGTCAGTCACTCTCCTGAAGAGCTGAATCTTATCTTATGTGTCTCTGAAACGTGTTGTGCTTTGTGTTGTACCTTCAGACTGACAGCGCCTGTGGCTGAACAGTGCTGCACCGGTGGTGGTTAGCCTGAGCAGCACCTGCAGCCTGCTTCCCTTACAGGTTACCACCTACGTGACTGTTCACTGCTTCAGTTTATCCTCACACAGACTACATGCAGATTTATTTTTATTTTCTAGATCAATATACTGCAGAATTGTGCTTTTTTTTTTTTTTTTTTAAAGCTTTCATGTGTCCCACTTTCTAGCTTGCTGGTTTGCAGCATCCTGTGAGAGGAGGGCTGCAGTCTGAAATGCAACAGTGCTATATGCTGTTAATGTGCATTATTAGTTAGTTCAGCTGACTGGTATTTTTGCTGCCAATTAGCAGCGGTAGCAACCAGCATCCTTAGTTAGCATGCTAGCATTTGCTAGTTTAGCGCTAAACACCCAGAACAGCCGAGGACGATGGTGTGTCATTTGCTTTGCATGTATTTGTCCATGAATCAAACACATTTTAACCTGATTATGGCTCCAGAAGAGGAGGAGTCGGGGATTTCCACGGTTGTTGGTATTTATGTGGAGTATTCACCAAATTTTATGGCAATCAGTGCATTCACTCAGCAACAGATGAAAACGTCCCTGTAGGATTCATCGTCTGTGAAGGTTCTGTTTTTTAGGAATCTTTTTTGCAAATATAGTCTGTTATGGGGATGCAAGGTGGCTCGGTGGTTAGCACCGGTGCCTTGCAGCTCGAAGGTCACTGGTTCACCTCCTGGTGAGGACACCTGAGCTGTTTCTGTGTGGAGTCTAGTGACTCCACGCAGACTTAATGGTGAATGGATGGTCTATTTTGTTTTCTGGATGGAAACAGTTCAATCACATCATAAAGTGTGTAATTAGCATGATTAGCATCAGCCCACTGATAAAGACAATTAAACCCAGAGGCTGAGACGAAGTGAAGAAGCCGTGAAACGCTCTCAGGTCGTAACAGAGACATGTTGAGATCTTTACCTGGTTCGTCTCTAAATGTGTTGTGAGCTGGAGGTCAGCTGGAGAAACCGGGTCGAGGACTTGGAAACCTGGGATCCGGTGAACGATCTGAAGTTGTGCTGTAACGGCCTCGAGGTGTTTTAATCCACAGATGACTTTGAGTAATTTTGCAGCGTCGTATCTTTTCATCCTGATTAAACTCCCGTCCTGGGGGAAGCTGCTCACTGGCCAGGCCCTAATTAATACCGACGTAGAAGTTAGATTAGGCGATCGCTCAGTTAAGCTTAATGGATGGGCTGAATCCTCGGGAACGATTTGATTACGATTCGATTATGTTTGAGGTTTTGGTGGAGCTCCGAGGTCCGGCTCTCCTCCGGGAATAAGCTTTTATTTTTTAAAATGTTTTTCTAAATCCAATACTGAGACCTATTTCTGGTTTTCTGACATTTTGGCCCTTTTGAAGTCCCATCCTCTTTTCGTCCACACAAACTCTGCTCCATTGCTTATTCATGAGCCTCGACTCCAGACGGAGCCCGGTACGCTCTCTGAAGCCCGGTGCGGCGCTGGAGGATTGTGTAGGCAGTTGGTTTTGAAGCATTGTTTAGTTGCACTTTGGCGAATTACAGTTTGTAAACCCGACAGCGCCTTCTGTAAGAGAGTCATATGGGAGCCGACCAGTCAGTGTTTGTTCCTCCGGCCTTATTCGCTGATTCACCGCGTCTTTCTTTTTATTCCTCAAGCATCACGTAGTAGCTCCTATTAGTCCGTTTACTCCGAGTCCTAGTTGTTGTGGGACGGCACTATGATATCAAAATAAAGCTGATGTGGCCTTAAAACATTTGAAATGATTCGTCAATGAAACAACTGAGAGGGAATTCATCTGGAAAAGTCGTTTAAGATGCCAACATTCAGCCACAGTAGTTATAACTTGTGGGTTCGGAACAAGATTCTGGGACGTGTTGGAGACAGTTTTTTTTACTGCTTTCTGACATTTTATAGATTAAACAACTGATAGATTAATACAGGAAATGATCAGCAGTGGATTTAAAAGTGAAAATATTGATACAGGATAAGATGACATAAGTATAACTGTATTACAAATAGTTGTGTACACATATAACCAGATGAATTTACATATAGATATTTACATAGGGATGCACGATATATTGGCGACCACATCGGTATCGGCCGGTATCAGTTTTTTCCTATATATCGGTATCAGTCCGATGACCAAATTTAACTCTATAATCAGCGCCTTCGTCTCTACGTTTGATTTCGCTGCTATTTCACAGATGTTTTTACTTAAATGCTCCTGGACTGAACGTTAAATATGTTTAAATATGTGTTACGTAATAAAGAAAACTATGTGGTCTAACTGGGCTTCTTCTGAATAGTTTTCTCACAGTGTTGACTGATACTCATTTTTCGGTGTGAACAAAAATTGATTGTCGACATCGGTGATAATATCAGATATCAGTATTGGCCAGAAATTTTAGTATTGTGCATCACTAATATTTACACATATGACAATGAATTTACACATAGATATTTACTAGGGATGCACGATATATCGGCAACCATATCGGTATCGGCCGATATTAGTGTTTTTTTCTGAGATATCGGTATCGGTCCGATGAACAAATTTAACTCTAACATCAGTGTCTTCGTCTCTACATTTGATATCGCTGCAATTTCACAGATGTTTTTACCTAAATGGTCCTTTAACATTAAATATGTTAAAATAAGTTTTACTTTTGTAATAAAGAAGGCTATGTGGTCTAACTGGGCTTCTTCTGAATAGTTTTCACGTTCTCACATTGCTGACTGATACTAATTTTTTGGTGTGAACAAAAATTGAATATCGCGACCCTAGTGAGGATTAAGCGGTGTATAGATGATGGATGGATGGTATCGGCCAAAAATTTTGATATGTGCATCACTAATGTTTACACACATAACATGATGAATTTACACAGAGTATACACACGACAATGAATTTATATGTAGCTATTTACACACATGATGAATCCACATATACACATGTACACATAACATGAGATCATAAATCATGCTTTTCTACAGAATAGCTGTACACAACCCCTCATGGACACTCTCTCTCTTCAGATCCGTTGCCTGAGTCTCTAATTCCTTTTTCCTGTTTCATTTCCTTCCCATCTTGCCGCCCCCCGTCCTCCTCTCCATCTGTCCCTGGCCACCTCTCAGCATGCGTTTGGAGCCGCGGGCGCTGTAGGATGAAGAGCCCGGCGCACCGCACCAGGGACATCGAGCGGCAAGCCGGCTACCTGAAGCCCGAGCACTGCGCCCCGCCTCCGCCCCGCACCGGCTCCGACGCCATGTGGTTCATCCGCGACAGCTGCGGCATCGTGTGCGGCATCATCACCTGGTTCCTGGTCTTCTACGCCGAGTTCGTGGTGGTGTTCGTCATGCTGCTGCCCGCCAAGAACGTGGCCTACAGCCTCTTCAACGGGGTGCTGTTCAACGGCCTGGCCTTCCTCGCGCTCGCCTCTCACGCCAAGGCCATGTGCACGGACCCGGTCAGTCACGCTCCGTCTGAGAGAATCACATTTTTAGATCTAATCCTGTTCGACCGTCTCTGATTTGCCTGAAATATAGCAGAAATGTGGATATTTATAAAGATATTTCAGCTTTAAAGGTTTCTGAAATGATTTCATTTTTAGATTTCTGTTAAATTCTTCATTAAAAATTTCCCATCGACCCACTTTCAGAACATTTATAGAACATTCGAGGTTATGTTTGAATGACAACATCTCAGGAACTATTATAGATAAAAGCCTGAGATGTTCACTCTTATTCCTCATCGTGCATTTTATTCAGAATCTGCAATATTGGACAAGTAGCTGAAATAATCTGTGATTACAGGAGAGTTGAAATATGAAGAACGTTGTCCATGCAGAAGTCACCGATGATATTTTTTGTCACAATAATACAAAACAGAACACGTAGAATTGTTTTAAATACGAAGGACTTGTTTGAAAAGTAATTTTGGCTGAACTTTAATAACGGACGGAGCAGCTCTGACCAGTCGGACCACAAGAGGGAGTGAAAGTGGGTCGATACTGGATGTGTTAATATGAAAGTACACGGATATTATTTATTTAATATTTGTAGTTTAGGAGCGCCCCCCCTGGGGTGGAAGTGGCCGGAACGTGCACGAGCGCACCGGTCAGTTAGGCTAAAATCCAGCGATGCGTAGTGTTCTAGCAATATACTAGTTATTATAACAACTATGAACAATAATTAACAACTAATGAGCCTTCCAGCATCAAGCCCTCCTTGTATCTGGACCTCCGTCTTGACAATCCGACAGCCTTGCTATCTGACATAGAAGAAGGTTTTACATTTAGTGTCGGATTATCGAGTGATGGCTGGACTTTTGTTTGCTTGTTCGTAGGATTTTTATTGTAGAGCTTTTACCTGAAGTATCGATACTTTCACTCACATATCAGATCTGACGCCTTTACCCGTCTCTGCCTTCGAATATCTGCATCATGTTATAGCGAATAATTAGAGACTTAATTGCCGATATGCTCTGTTAAAGTCTACAAAAACTGAAATGTTCATCGATTGTCAGCTGCTTCTTGCTTTTGCACTCAGGCTGGCTGGATTCCCTTTTATCAGAATCGATATCTGGCTCCGTCCCGCCTGCTTTCTGGGACTGCTGCCTTCCCAGTATTATTCATTTCTGACTTTGAGGCACCAAGTGGCTTCATTCTGACAAGACTTTATTTTTGACTTGTCAAGTAATAAAGAAAAATGCTGCTTTTTTTTAACGTTTAAAACTGCCGTAGTCATTTATTAGCAACCCTGCAGCTAAATTAATGCAAAGAAAACCGTCTAAAGTGGCAGAAAATGCAGCTGAACACATCATTTCCTCCCTCTCTCTCTTCCAGGGAGCCGTGCCTAAAGGGAACGCAACCAAAGAATTCATCGAGAGCCTGCAGCTGAAGCCCGGACAGGTGGTGTACAAGTGTCCCAAGTGCTGCAGCATCAAGCCCGACAGAGCTCACCACTGCAGGTACGGCGCTCTAATGTTACAGGGAAGCAGTCCGGGGCTCTCTGCAGGTGTTAAGATGCTGAAGTCTGCTGCTTACGGAGGAAAGTCCTGATGTGGCTCTCCCACGGGGAACCTCGCTGCTCTGCCGGGTTCGTTCCTGCGCCGGCTCACCTGCCTCGGAGCTGTGCAGCATTTCCCTGCAGACGCTGCAGCCTGATAACAAGGAGTTCCCCGGGCGGCTCCTCGGTGGTTTCCCTGGGATCTGGAGGCATGAAAAGTGCAAAAACACCACCGAGTAATTGAATTGTAAAGCCAGTGAGTCACTCTGGCTCACGGGCAGAACGGGTTTGAATGAAATTATGATTATTTTTTGTTTTACTGAGTGTTGTGAGTCACTGTTGTGGGCGGTTGGATTACACACTGCAGTGATCTCCTCCAACAATACATCACACACACAGTGGCAGCCTTTTATGTATAGACTCCCCTCAGAAGGAGCGTAAACAGATCGAGTGTGACTTTCAAGTGATGAATTAAGAGTCATCAGCTCACACTTGAGCTTCAGTTTTGTCAGAAGAACAACCTCCCTGCAGCCACAGTGATGGAGAGCAGCCTGTTACGTCTCTCACATCCGTCTGAGTGCTGCTAAACTGAGTTTATTTTTGTGTTTCTCTGCATCCTGATTTACTCCGACGACAGTTACGATCACTGCAAAGCTGGCCGACAGCCTGCCTCTGTGATGTTTTTGCTCCGTTTTGTGGTTCTAACGGTGCGTCCGTGTTCCCGCAGTGTCTGCAAACGCTGCATCAAGAAGATGGACCACCACTGTCCCTGGGTCAACAACTGTGTCGGAGAGAACAACCAGAAATACTTTGTGCTCTTCACGGTGAGTCTTCAGCTGCAGGAAACTCGTTTTATAATCCACTGGGATTCGCCTCTTATGTTTAATGTGCTGTGTTATCATAGTGAGTCTGCTTCATGCAGCGAGGCCGCGGTTCTGATTCGACCAGGTTCTTAATCAGGCCATTTTCTTTTTCAATGAAAACTATAACCCATATTTGGAACCGATATGCATCCGCAGTGACACCAAAAGCCTCGAATAACACCATCTGTATGCATTTATGATTAACAGAGAACTTTTTTACATTTATAATAATAATAAACTTTATTTATGCAGCACTTTTCAATACAAATGTTCCAAATGTGCTTTCCAATGAAGATAAATTAAAAATTAAAGCACAATAAGCACACAGAAAAACTGATGAAAGTAGGAATCACACAAATAAAGCTATAAAACTTCAATAAAACCAAGAAAAGCTTGCAGATAAAAATGTGTTTTAAGACTTAAAAGAGAATCAGCCGACCCGATTTCCTCGGGCAGGTCGTTCCAGAACCTCTGTCCCCCTTCAGCCGGGCCTCTGGGACAGTTTAAAGACCAAAAGTAAAGAATAAAATCTTAAAATCAATCCTGAAACGTGCTGGCAGCCGACGTGAAAGAGCTCAAACAGGCGTGCTGTGCTCACGTTTCCTCTTCCTGGCTCGAAGCCCAGCAGCAGAGTTCTGCACCGTCCGTAGTCCGTCCAGGGATTCTGGTTCAGACCCATAAGAAGGCTGCTGCAGGGATCCAGCCGTGAGGAAGTACAACCGTCTCTGTGTCTTTAAATCAGATCTAATCTTTAACATATTTCTAGGATGATAAGAACACGACTGTACGAGTTCTGTGGCGTGTTTTCAAAGTTAAAATCAAACCAGGTTCATCTTCCAGGGTTAGCGGGCTTTAGTCTCATGAGCAGAACGTTCACTCGAGGCCACGTAGCGCATTTCTGCTCATCAGAAAACGGCTGAATATTGGATCCAGTTATTAGCCTGTTGGCTCATAATTGGTCGACTCCTGATTCCTGCTTTGAACTCTGTCCAGCCTAATGGAGACCAATTTATTTATTTACTGAACTTTTACCCTGAGTCTGCTTCAGATTTCTGCGTTTTGTTCCAAGGGATGGTTTAGAAAGTGTTGGTGTCGACTTTACAGACAGCAGTTTGCACGTCGCAGCTCAACAACCAACATTTAAGAACGTTTGGAAAACTTGTCGTCTTCATTCAGTTCTCGTGCTAGAAGTTTCTATTTCCAGAAATCATGCAAACGTTACCATTTCAGCATAAACCAATGAGCTTAGATGGTTCAATGTGCTGCAAATAGCAGCTTCTAAGTTGTTTAGTTCATTCAGGGTTGCTGTCAGAACGCACTGAGCTGCTTCGTGGCTGATTCACAGCTCTGTTATATCACATGAATATGGAGTGAACGGGGTCTAATTTATCAATACAAGCACAATTATATGTGATTTAATACAAGCTGAGCGTTTCTCATTGACATTGAACCTGTGTTTGTCTTTTCAGATGTACATTGCACTAATATCCTTCCATGCGTTGGTCATGGTGGCCTTCCACTTTGTGTTCTGCTTCGAAGAAGACTGGACGAGTAAGTATGACCCTGTGTTATAGTAGTTTAATACAGAAACCACAGGAGAACATAGGAGAATATAGAACAAGTATTATCCTGTATTCTAGTAGTTTAGTGTAGAAAACAAAGGAGAGCATAGAAGACTGTGACTATTAGACGTATCTGACAAAAATATTCTGCAACTATTTTTGTTTATTATTATTATTATTATTGTTATTATTATTCTTATTGAAGCAAACTGGACATATTCTCAGGCTGCAGCTTCTGACACGTCACAAATAATTACTTTTCTCTTTTTATATCATAATTAATCTAATTTTGAGGGGGTCGGCCTGCTGGTTTGGAAAAAGCAAGCAACAAAAAAGAAATGTAATCAGTCATGAATATGCAGCTGTGATGAAGCTTTGTTCTTCCTCCCTCCCAGAGTGCAGCAGCTTCTCTCCACCAGCAACCGTCATCCTCCTCATCCTCCTCTGCTTCGAGGGTCTCCTCTTCCTCATCTTCACCGCAGTCATGTTCGGGACTCAGGTTCACTCCATCTGCACCGACGAAACGGTGAGTGACAGCAGCAGAGATCTGTCCGACATCGGTCTGACGTCTGGAGGATCAGCTGTCAGACTCTCATTTCAGAAACCTTCCAGCCTGCTGAAGTTCCTTTTAGCAAGACACTAGACGCCGACCAGCTTCGGCTGTGACCGTCCCTCCAGCGTGCTGCACTCGTCAATAGATGTTTGTTTTTTACTCAAACAGCAGTCAGGCTTCTATAGTCATATATGTAGTTATATATACAGTCGTGACTCGATAATCAATTTTTTAGGAAAAACCAACAGAACCCATAAAAACAGCCTTAACATAGCGACAGCCTTGGATTCTGACTCCGACATGACATTTGATGTCACCAGTCAGGATAACGGCGTATTATCTGACTGAACAATTCCACAGATTGGCTACGTTCACACTGCAGGACTTGATGCTCAATGAGGATTTCTTTGTGAGTTCCTTCACATTTCTAGTTAAATGCGACTTGTATGTGATCTGCTGTGTGAACTTCATGCGACCCAAAAGTGTCCCGCATGCGCAGAAGAGGACACGACGACGTCACACGCAGCGAGCGCGCTCAGTGTTTACGGAAGTAAACAAGGATGGTAACGGTGGAGCGTGTCTGCCACTCCCCCACCGCCACCGATGGTGGAAACAGAAGTGTGAGTGCTAACTAAACTAGCATCAGCAGCCAAGTACTGCCTGTGTGTTCTGGACACTTCCACCCCGTCAGAGCGCTCCCCCGGGGTGGAAGTGGCCGGAACGTGCACAAGCGCACCGGTCAGTTAGGCTGAAATCCAGCGATGCGTAGTGTTCTAACAATACACTAGTTATTATAACAACTATGAACAATAATGAACAACTCATGAGCCTTCCAGCATCAAGCCCTCCTTGTATCTGGACCTCCATCTTGACAATCCGACAGCCTTGCTATCCGACATAGAAGAAGATTTTGCATTTAGTGTCGGATTATCGAGTCATGACTGCAGTTATCGCATCAAAAACAAGTTTACAATATTCAAGTCCAGTAATCTGCATGACGTTTATACCGAGGCTGATTTAACATTTCACTAAAGGAAACCAAACTGGAGCAGCAGTTTGTTTAATTATATCACATTTACTACATTCAGCAGCTGCGTTTGTCTAAAAGCTTCTTAGAAGTGGCTCCTTAAGAACGAGAAGATTTATGAGCCAGGCGCTGGAGGAGAGTTAGACGGACGTGTTCCTCTTTGGCAGTAGTAGAGAAATGTTTAATATTATGATTCTGGTCTCAGTATTAATTAAACTAACAAAAAGAAAAGCTCTAATTGTTTTAAATAATCTTAAATTCAGAATTGCTGTGCAGACTTTGGGCCAAGGACATTCATTGGAGTTTGTGTCGTACTGACGTCACCACTCTGCTGGCTGTCTTTAAAAAAAGGCATAAAATACCCAAACAGCAGCACGTATTCATATCTGTGTCATGGAAGGTTGAGTGAAGGAACACGAGCCTCCGGAGCCTCCTTCAGTTTGTCTACATATTCCCACAATAAATGTGTAATGATGAAGGATAACGGCCGTGAAACCGCCGTCTATTGTTCACTAAATCAGACGTGAGCAGCAGCAGCAGGTAATTCACTCACGGCTCCCCGGTGGGTTGAGATCAGAGCGTTTTCTGCTCAGACCGCCCACGACGATGACTCACAGCGTCGTAACGTTCACTACACAGATCATCTATTTCAGTCTGAAGGAGGCCTCGGTGTGACTCAGTCATCTGACCTGCTGCCGGAGGAAAACAAAAGAACGCAGAGCTTGATCCGTTTCTGATGCTTTCAGTCCTCGTTAACGTTAGCGCGCCGTCCAGTCGGTGTTTCTGACCAGCTCTGAATCTCCCTGCAGGGCATCGAGCAGCTCAAGAAGGAGGAGAGGAGATGGGCCAAGAAGTCCAAGTGGATGAACATGAAGGTGGTGTTCGGACACCCGTTCTCTATAGCGTGGCTGAGCCCGTTTGCCACGCCCGACCACGGCAAGGCGGACGTCTACCAGTACATCGTGTAACTGACGTGTAACGAGCGCTGCTGCTGCTGCTGCTGTGGACTCAGACTGACCGGTCCTGGGCTGGAGGAGGACCTCTCCCCTCCCACATCTTCTCTCCCTTCATGACTTCTTCATACTTCAGGGTGTTCTGTTGTGAGGTATTATGTTGTTTCTGTTTTTTTTTTATTTCCTTTTTGGTGCTGACTGAGATTAACGAAGCTCTGAGAGGACAAACATGTTGGACTGAGCGGCGGTTAGAAGCACCTCAGAGGCCAAACCCACGCCGGCAGACCGAGACACGCCTTCGCTGGAGTTCCCTGCAGCGCGTCGCATCATTTCCTGCTTCCAAGACTAAAAACGACGTGGACTGAGAATGTTTTCGCTCGATCCGGGACGGACGCCCGGCTTTGTCTTCCTGTAGACTGATCACCATCCTGTCTCTTCGTTTGCTGTATTGCTGTTGCTGCAAGAGTTTTGTTTTTGCTGAATGCTGCGGATGACTCGCCTTAGAACAGTGCATTAGTGAGCAGCGGCTGTTTTTAAAGACGTTTCTATTTATTTGCCTTAATGTGACGGTTCAGGTTCACGCTGGTTGGGTGGGTTGGTCGTGGCTTCCTGTGGTGCCGGATCAGTGGGTCTGAAACGAGAGTAAATTTAATCCATTTTTCATTCGATTTGATTACAGTGAACTCCAAGGTAGAAGCATACAAGAGCAGTGTGAGCGGGTTCTCTGGAGACGCAGAGCAGCAATAACCTCGCAGCTAAACTTCTGATCCGTTAGACTTCAGTCCTCACAGAGTGGCTGGTGGATTCTTTCACAGCGTAGCTAAACAAAGTCCCAACAAGTTGCTCCGTAATCATCAGATTGTTCTTGTTCTGTTATTTAAAAACCGGTCCGGTGTGAAAAAACACAATCACGTCTGGTCGTCCAGGTCGAGCGCTGAACCGGAGGCGACCTTAAGGATGAGTCCTGGTGACAATCACGCAGAGGGAGGAGACGTCGCAGCAGGTGGAGCTTCATCTGATGGAGCTTTAGATCAGGAGAATGAAGCTGATGTCTGTGAGATGAAAAACGCACTGAATCGAGATAAACGTTAAACATGTTCAGATTGTGGTGCGGTTCAACCGGCAGTATCGGCCGGTATCAGTTAAATAGATGCTGGTAGTAATCATGTCCAGCAGAACCCATATCGACTCCGTTTGCAGCACATGCAGCAGAGGACGGTGCTGAGTCCAGTGGCGTCTGTTGGTAAAGTACAACGCTGGAGGTTTAATAACTAAATAAACTTATTTTCTCTTCTCAATATAATGTTTTATATGCACAAAGATACGAGCTGAGACTTTTTTTGATCACTTAAATCGACATCCAACATGCAGATTCATTCATGGTTATTACAGATGGTGTACATTATACTGAGACGTATGTTTTTAAACTTCCCGTCTGAGCACACGATAAGGACTTAGAATTTATCTAACACTAATAATTTATTGGACTGGACTGCAGCTAATCAAGTGGCCACCGAGTGCAGAAACCAGAAGCTTGATGCACGAAACAGCTGCTTATGACAACATCTGGACCATAACTAAGATTAAATCCAATCAGAAACTGGGTTTGGCTTCATGGAAACCTTCAGAATGATGCTGCAAAACTCCAAATCTGACACTTGGAAGTGAACAAAGTCGCGTACGATAAACAACACGGCTTCAGTTCCACAATCCACCAGCTTCACTTTGATTGTTTGCCGTCTCTGTGTTTGACCTTTTAGCTTCATAACAATCTCCAGCTCAGACAGAAAGTCAGGGAATAAAGC
The DNA here is from genome assembly GCF_000690725.1 of Stegastes partitus. Lineage (NCBI taxonomy): Eukaryota > Metazoa > Chordata > Actinopteri > Pomacentridae > Stegastes > Stegastes partitus. Next base: position 1,190,868 of record NW_007577737.1, on the reverse strand, counting down.
AATACACGTTGCTCTCTGGATGCACTGGCCCCAAGTGTCATTCACTTCCACTGATGGTGGATGATCCAGTTTGTCGTATGTTGTTGTCGTGAGTCTGCCTGAAGGGGAAAATAAAAATGATCCACATTTATGTTGGAGGCCTGAAAGACTAGAAAAACGTGTTTTAACTGTTGGACCTGTGAGCGATGAACAGCTAGAAGAAGATTTTAGCTTCCATGCTGACGGGGAAAAGGCCACTTCAGAGCATTTAACACTAAAATGCCTTCGCTCACGTGTGTTTGAAGCCTTATCGTAGTTCAAAGTCGAGCTTCTGGAAGCGATGGAAGGACTTATTTAAATATCTCTTGCCAAATCCTGATGAAGGGAGGCGATGAAGTGACCATTTCAAGAGTTTTCTGAGGCTTTTAAATGTTTTTTAAGAATCGTTGCCATGATGTGGAGGAGCAACAGGTTTACACGTACAGGACACCAGCTTCCTTCCTTTCTCTCAGATTGTTCTGCGTGGTCGGGTGTGAACACCGTCACCATGGACAACAGCGTTCTACTTTTTCTTTTTGGTGTTTGTTTAAAGGGGAATGAAATAAAACTGTATGACTATATGACACAACCGTTTTATCTGCAGTTTATTTTTTATTTCTATGAATAAAATCAGCCTTGATGTTTCATTTTTAAAATAAATAAATGCAGTTAAAAAGACTTTTAAAAAGTCCATACAGTCGTCCTCTAATGTATTTACACCCTCCCATTAAAGAAAAGGCAGAACTCACAACAGTCACTCAAATAACTAGAAACTC
>NW_007577737.1:1163290-1188748 GCF_000690725.1 Stegastes partitus | reverse complement strand
GTCAGATGAGATGTTTATTTAATAATTTAACAGTGTTTCCTCTCTCGTCGGAGATCCTACACATCTTCTCCAGTGTTTCCTATTAACAGAACATATTTACACTTTTACAAATGTTTGTTTCACACAATCTGTAGAACATCTTCATGAATTATTCATTCCAGAGCAAAGAGAGTCTAATCAAACTGTCTCGATTCATGTTAGAAAAAATCGAACATGATGGAAAAATTCATCAGTGCAGCAGCCGTCAGATGAAACTGATGACTGAGCTGCACAGTTTAAGAGTAGGAGGACAACAAACTAATGCAAAATCCGTCTGTTTTCAATTAGTGCTCAGCTCCTCTTATCTATTATTCAGACTCTTTAACGCTGAACAAAGACTGTTCTCTTCTAGCGATCGAATTGGATGAATTTTCCTGCAGCACGTTAACTCGTTAATGAGACGCGCACCTTGTCAGGTAAGGTTCACGTTCTAGTGTTTTTCTCCCTCGTCTACAGTTTATGTGCACACAGACAGAAGTACGTCACGCTGGTTGCCATGCTGCTGTCACAGAGCTGTGGTTGTGGCTATTGCAGAAGCTCTGACTGGTTTATGTTACAGTGGAAGTGGGTTCACAGGTCGATGGTTTCCCCTCGCATCATGCCGTTAACTGGAGAGAAGCCAGGCACCGAAAAGTGTTGAGAATCACAAGCAGAGATATTAAAGGTAGGTTAAAGGAAAAAGTTCACTTTCTCGCTAAGAGCTAAAAGATGATACCGCTCGAGGTTGTACGGTGGTAAAACCAACGACCAGTTAGCTTAGCTTAGCATAAAAAAAGTGGAAATGGTAAAAACGTCTGGCTTGGCTCTGTTTGAAGGATCATCTCAAATATCAGGTATATATGTTTTAAGCTGTGGTTTTATTAGTGTTCGTGAGCATAAATATGTCTTTGCTGGTCTCCACTGGTTGCCTGGAAACTGAAATATGGGGCCTTCAAATGGAGTCACCTTGGACTGGGTCTAACTATAAAGGTCCAAGATTGATGTTAAACAAGACGGTCTGGCCCGTGAAGGACTTGCCTCAACCCTTTCCTATTGCCCAGCAGCTCCGACGGCTGAAGTCGACAGTCGAGACAAAAACTAAATCTTTTAGTCACAAGATGCAGCCAGTGACTGTGATGGCATATTTTTGTTTTATCAAATATGAAACTGTGGAGTCTTTTCAAAATCCAAACCTCATTGGATCTCGCGACAGGTTGGGCTTTAAGGATCCACATGTCGGACCCTTCGTTAAACGGGAAAAGACAGATGCATTTCTAGTCTGCCTTTAAATCAGTTGTCCACATTTGCGCCTTCAATAACCGAGCAAGGATACAACCACTGGGCTGGGACACAGCGTAGAAGTCCATATAGTCCAGCATTAACCAGACCAAACGCTGTGCAGGATGATCTGACAGCACCTTCATGTTATTCTGCTATAAGGGGGAAGAAAAGCTCTGGCTTGTTTGTATTTCTTTAAACCAATCATCCTGGATCAGCCTCAGCCCAGAATAGGGGGATGGTGTCCCCTCAGAACCATGACAGTAGTTACAGTTATGGTGACATTTGTATGCAGGGAGGTGAACACTGTCAAAAAAAAAAAAAAGCTAATTCCCTGATATAAAAACAAACTGTGGGGTTGCTTTATTGCATAATCTAAATCCTAAACCTAACATTTTAGATGTCAAAAGGCTCTTTATTTGGTCAGACCTGTTCTGTTAGCTCATGAGTTGTGCTGCTCTTGATTTCCACAAACTTTTACAATTTTTAAAAAACAGATTAAGCAACATCACAATGACACACGATGTGATAAGCAGCTTTAGAGATGCTGGTTGGTAGATTTTTTCACCTTTAGACAGAGTCAAGCCAGCTGTTTCCAGCATTTATGCTAAGCTAAGCTAACCAGCTATGAGTGGTATTACTCTTGACAAAAAAGTGAAGCTATAATTTCCTCAAAATACGTCACTGTTCTTTATGCAACACACCCAGGACGCCGGAACGTGGAGGCACAGATGACTAACTCCAGTGTGATGCTGCTGCGAGCACAGCCCCGCTATGAAACGTGGCTCAGCGGCCTTTAGCGTGACAGCTTATAGTACGTCATCATCACATTGTCACTGCAGTCACATTAATAGGGATGCATGTAAATCACATGATACAAAACCTGCACGGCAGCAGTTGGAAAGACATCTGATATATTTGTGCGTTGCTGCTGTAGGATGTTACAGACAGGTATCATAGCTACCGTTATGCATTTATAACATGATATGTATCCAGACAACAGCAAAGTGTTCAAACACTGTCCAGTAAAGCAGCCATCGATGCCATGCTCAGGCCAACACCTGGAACTGATTTATACTAACAGGAACATCCTTCTCATGTACTGACATGTTGTGTCCTCGTTTCTCGACAGCTCCCCGTCTGTTCCACACATCACAGTGTTATAACGTTATTGCAACCTCGCTGACAAATCCAGGGGTGTCGAGGGAAGTTTGCGACAAAGCCAGGCATCTGCAGAGCCCCAAGGAGTGGCGAGCGATGGGTTATTATTCGTGACGCGCAACAGAATAATATGAGATTGCAAATGCGTGGCACGTAAAGCTCAACATCACGAGACGGCGGGACGCCGGAGAGACCGCCGGAGACTAACGAATCGGTTCACAGGGTCTGACGTGGACCGACGCTCCAGGATGCTTTGGTGTGATTTATCCGAGTTCAGGCCTTGGTGGGAACATGCACGTCATGAAATGGAAGATCAGCTGCCTCTGAATCAAAGTATGCGTCATGTGGTGAGGTTAAGGTTCCGGAGAAAAGGCAAACAAAAAGTCAAACCCAGGCAGAGAGCGAACGCGTACCAGGTACGGGCCTTTCAGCGCTACATCAGAAGGATTATTACTCGTGAAAACGTGAGTACACTTGGTTAGCTAAGTGCTTCGGTTAAAACATCGCCTCCAGCATGCATACAATGCAACGTCAGTGTAGGATGTTTACAGTGAGTGTCATAGTAGCTTCAGTACATGTGGAAATCAAGAAAGCTTTGGGGGAAGCAGAATATAATGCACAGGCTGATTAATAGTGGCGTCACAACACTTCGAGATCGACCTCAGATCAGTCATTACGCACACAAGCTCCCAAATTACACGTGTTGTATAATCTGGCTTCCTTTCAAGGAATAGTTTCACTTCTAGACAACTGTGAGAGTCAGATGAAAAAAGATTCACATCCTGTTCATAAAGTTAGCAGGAAGTATCAGTGCTTAGCTAAGAGACTGGAGATCGGAGGGATCAGAAAGCACCTCGTGTTTGTCTCAAAGAGAAAAACAACGAGTGGTTTGTTCAGGATGGTCGGGACAGTCCCGTCTCGAGGCCAGTAAAACCCCCACATCTCCCAGAAAACCATTTCTACAGCTTCTTCTTTTGGACAGACTAAACAAACGACATTATTCAATAAACTCTAGAGGTGCATCAAAGGGGATTCTGTTAACGTTACACAGAACCAGGGTTGTAACGCCCACCCATGTCCAGTCTTTATGCTAAGCTAAGCTAACTGGCAGACATGACACTGATCTCAATCTTCTCATCTAACTCTCAACAAGAAGCTAAATGTGCCTATTTCCCAAAATGTGAAACTATTTTTTCACACCCCCTTGCTTTCTTAGCATTTCTCTGTTAGCTCGTGAGTTGTTGTGTCGTCGTCGTTGTTGACTCGTTTCCCAAAAGTAAAGCTAGCGTCGTTTTTGCTTGGTTGTAAGCCTGTGGATGAGTGTAGAGCTCCTGGGAGGCTGGACCCAGGCGTCCTTCAGCCTGTCTCCACCAGCCACGCTGTCGCTGTGCCGCGGCCAGACTGGCTGGAAGCCAACATCTCCTCTGATTTTAGAACAGGACCGAACAAGGCTGCAGCTGAGCCAGCAGGGTTTTACAGCCCGCATGGCCACGAGCTGCAACCTGGAGGATAAACACTGTCTCTGAATGGAGCAGCTCCTCCTTATCAGGGGAAGACAATCCGGCTGGGATTTAGTTAAATGGGGCATCATTTCTTTACAATACTGGAAGAGAACAACAAATTCCTCCTGTTATTTAGCTGTGACATTAATAATTAAGTACCTGTACTGGAGCTAAACAACAAAAACACATTAAATACCCTTCCTGTTCCTTAGACTCCACTCTGCTTTACCTCGATGTAAAATCAGAGGAGATGTTTGCTGACACACAACACACACCACGGCCAGCTAGTGGAGACCACACATATTATTCGTCCTTCTTGGCGACGGCGTTCTGTTGCCCATCCTGTGGTGAGACCCTCTGCAGTACCAGCAGACCAGAGAAGGTCAGAGAGATCCCGACCCACCACAACGTTATCTGGGCCTCCCCAAAGATCAGCTGGCCCAGGAAAGCCTGCACAGAGGGGGAAAAATAATCAGTTTCTCCTTAGGATTCAAGCTGCAAAACGAACTAAGAGCCATTAAAGACGCCTGGATGGGAAACAGTTCAAACAGGAAGAAGTCAAAACACTGCAACAGGTTATTTCTGAATATAGTCCAACCTGGTTTCTAAAATAAATCATCTTATATAAGGAACGAAGGACGTAAGGTCACTCTGAAATTATGCTCAGCCTCTGCAGTCTGCTGTAGAGTACAAAGACTTTAAATAAAAAAGACCAAGAGAGACTGCTACTTACGGAAGATATGAAGTTGGAGGCAGTGGTGGTCACAGTGGTTCGGGTGGAGGACGAGGAATACCTGAGTGCTTTGGCGAGGAAAGTCCACATCACAGCGTTGCAGGTGAAGAGCAGCCCGCCACACAGCAGCCTCAGAGGGATGTGGAGCTGGAAACCAGAGCAGACGGAGCTCGTGTTAGCTGTGAAAATGTTGACTCACAGCATTTTGCAGGCATCTACCCAACATGTGCACCTGCACAAGTGATTCATTAAGAAAACGGAGCTTCTGCAGACGTCCGACCTGAATATCTTGCAGCCATTAATGAAGTGGTGGAAAAAAGACAACGAAGCAGCAGCGCTGGAGCCACACAGAGAGTACAATAGATTTGTGAAGGAGTTCTATTGTGTAGTATCTGATCTGCTGCAGCTCTGTAGATGACCACAGTCAGCTTTGGATTGATAGAACTGTCTGAGTAGTGAGGGAGGCCACCAAGACTCCTATGACTCCTCTGAAGGAGCTTGAATGACTGAGGTGAGAGAGACTGTGCAACAACAACTGTTTCCTGTTCTTCGCTGGTAAAAGCTTTTCAGGCAAGTGGGAAAAACAAAGACGCTGTTGGAAAAAAAATCGTATTAAATCTAAACTGGAGTTCACCAGAAGGCATGTAGGAGACTCTGAATTCAATGAATTCAACAAGGAGAAGATTAGTTGGTCCACTGAGCTTCGTAGTTTGGTGTGACTAGATCATCAAAACACACCATTCCCACTGTGAAGCACGGTGGTGGCAGCATCATGATGTTCGGATGCTTCTCAGCAGCAGGTCCTGGAAGGCTTGTGAAGGTAGAGCGTAAAATAAATGCAGCAAAGTACTGGGAAGTCCTGGAGGACAACCTGATGTAGTCTGCAGGATTTGTTTTCCAGCAAGACGATGACCTGAAGCACACAGCCAGAACACAGAAATGGTTTAAAGAAGACAAGCTGAATGTTCTGGAGTGGTCGAGTTGGACCGAGTCAGGCCGTTACTCATGATCCCTGTGGAACCAGACATAGCTCGCGCAGGTTTGCAAAGAGAAATGGGATAAAATTGCAGCGTCCAGATGTGCAGGGCTGACTGAGACCTGTCAGCCACAACTAAAGCTGTTAAATACTGACTTGAAAGAGGCAAAAACTTCTGCAGTTACTGATTTTACATTTTATATTTTTAACTAAGTGACATCACTTTGTGGGAATCTGTTTTGACTTTGACATGAGAGAGTCTCTTTCGGGGGTTAAACTGACCGTGATGCAATGCTGCCAATACGTCGTGGGGTACTTTTCATAGGCACTGTGTCTGATAACTACACATGATCAGTGTCTTTATAACAGTTAACGATCACAGGAATGCAATAACAAGTAGCCTGTAACATAGTCAGACTACTACTGGACTAGATGTGCTTTTATATTGTCATATAAAAGTTGTACCACTCTTAACAACTAACTAACTCTATGCAGAAATGTCACAACACTCAGTATGAAGCAAGTCGCTGCAGCGTCACCAGAAGCTGCTGCCTCCAAAACCAAACATGTTAACGTTGGAGAGCAGGACATGAGTCCTGGTGTCTGGAGGCCCACATCCAGTCTGATGTGACTCATGCAGCACATCCGCATTCTTTGCATACACTTCACATCCACCCGCGATCCTCATTGGCTCCTTCACACATGAGGTCACCAGCTGCGTGCAGATGTTTCTGACGTCACCGTGACGTGTGCGGACAACGTGAAGGTCACACCAGAAGCCCCCCCTGACCCCCTTCCTTCCTTCCTCCCTCCCTGTCAACAACGACTCCTTACCAAATAGCGCGATACCTCACGCCGGCACGAGCTGCAGTGTCCTTCATCACGCGGACACGGCACGAGAGCGCCGCTGCCGCACGCGCTCCCCCGTGTGATGAAGCTGCTGCTGGTGCTGATGCTGAGGGAGTCAGAGGAGGAGGAGGCGGAGGAGGGGAGGGGGGAGGCGGGGATAACCCCCCAACTTCCTCCGTGAGAAGCCACCGGGCGGGCTGCGCTATTCACAGCCGCCGTTAATTATTAACTTTAACTGCGGCGGTGCCTCACCCGGTCGCACGCGGTGGTTTCGTCCGCCTGTCTGAATTTCCGCTGCTCGCCCCACGTCCGGAGTCCGGTTTCACAGACTCCCTTCAGGTAGTCGGCTCCGAGGGACAGCTTGGCCGAGGACGACGCCACGGCGCCGAGGAAACCCGCTAGCAGTGCATAGAAGACTCCCGGGAACATGGTGGCGACGGTGACAGCCGAGGCTCATCTCCTCCGGTCCAGCTCCTCCTTACATGTCTGCTGCCGGTCCGGGATGAGCTGCCTGCATGCTCCGCTCACCGTTTCCCTGCACTTTCTACCGACAGCCGTCCGGTGGCAGTCACACAACACATGGTCAAGCCCCCCCTGATGCATTCTGGGAGATGTAGTCTTCTATGAGGGATGCAGCTCCTCCACACATGCAGGAAACATAACAAATGACGTTTATGATGCAGCTGAACATCCATCTGTTCTGATTAAAGCAGACTGCTCTCTGGTGCTCCTAATAGGCGGATTCGAGGACGGTCGATACTAATGTGATGTCCTTGAGAGAGTAGAATGTAGTCCACTCGATCCAGACTGCTGGAACCGAACCGGTTCCCCTCAGCATGCCGATGAGCTGCAGCATGAAGGCTCATTACCTTAAACCAGACTGGGTGTGAGTTAAACAGAGACGTGTGAGTGTGTCGGTCCTCTGGTGGCCTTTACAGAGAGACAGGTCTGTCAGAGGTGGAACCAGGACAGTTCTGACTAATTAGAGGTAGGAAGTGGAGTCCTGGATGTAATGAGAGTCCAATCAGAGCCTTAATAAAGACGAGGTCTCTTCATTAGACCTGGCAGCTGGACGGCGCTCATAGACGATGCAGACAGGATTCTGTCAGCTGGACTCCATCGATATGTTGAAGTCTTTAAACATGGATCAGTGCTGCAGCGTTCAGAGTCCAGAACAGTTCATAGAGTCTGGTCCTGCCAAGGCTTTTATACTGAAGTACAAGATGTGTTTGGAAAATAAGGACCCGTCTCGTCTGGTTTGTTTTGTGACTCAATTGTGTTGTTTTATGTCTTATATGTGTTGTTTTGTGTGTTGTTTGTGTATTTTTGTGTCTTGTGTGTGTCATTTTGCTTTGTTTGTGTCGTTTTATGTCTTGTTTGTGTTGTGTTGTGTTAACTGTTGTGTTCAGTCCACACCATTAGTTTTTACAGTATCAGCTGTTTACTTGTTTTTGGCTCAGAATCAGTTTCAGCTTTTCCAGTTTTTATTCTGTATTCTGTAAAACTTTTTTTGTGACACCACCGTTAGAACTTGGCTGTGTTTGTACTCTGAGTTATTACAGAGCATCCTGCAGAGAAAACCTAGTCTGGCTGCTTCTATCTGTAATCTCATTCCTTCGGTCACTACTCAGATCTAATGACTGTAGATGAGGGCTGGGATCCAGATCGATTAGTAAATTGAGAGTTCTGCCTTCCGGCTCAGCTCCCTCTTTACCATAACTCTCTGATACGACGCTCACAATCAGTCCGTCCAACTCGCTCTCCGTTCTCCTGTCATTTGTGAGCAACATCCTCAGACCTCCTTCACTTGGGGCAGCAGCTCTCCTCCAACCCACCAGTTTCCAGAGGAGAACCAAAACCTCAGCCTCAGAGGTTCTGATCGTCGTCCTGGTCTCTTCACACCCAGTAAACATCACAGTCTGCTGAAGCTAACAGAACCACATCATCTGCAAAAAAGCAGAGAATCTGAGCTTCTTAAACCTTCTTCACTCCAGTGTGCCCCGAGATCCTGTCCATGAAAACCACAAACAAGATCAGAGACCAGAGGCAAACTGGCAGAGTCCGACACCGACCGGAGACGTGTTTGACTTTGTGCCGAAGACACAAACTCAGCTCTTACTTTGGTTGCCTGAGGACTGGATGGCTCGTATCAACAGTTAGGTCCAGCTCTGTTCAAACACGACAAACTATACTGAACTCAAAATGCTGTGGTATGTGGAATTGATTCAAGCTTTTTTTCCCCCCTATTAAAACCTTAATTAATTACGAAAGTCCAGTGCAATGCTGACAGAGTTCTCTCTTTATCGTCCCGACCAAACGTTGCCAGGTCTGACAAAGACGATGGACATCTAGTGACAGAAAATGGAAATACTCAAGTAAACAAGAGCCTCAAAGTCGCATTTTCTTGAATATTTCCATTTTCTGCAGCTGCTCGATATTCCACTACACGTGTATGATAAAATTAGTTGCTAGAATTGTATATAATTCATATAATAATCCATCATATAATGAATGCAAGGTGGCTTGGTGGTTAGCACCATCACCTTACAGCTGGAAGGTTGCTGGTTGGCGTCCCGGTGAGGACACCCGGGATCTTTCTGTGTGGAGTCTCCATGTTCTCCCCATGCAGCGTGGCTTCTCTCCGGGTTCTCCGGCTTCCTCCCACAGTCCAGAAACATGCTGAGGTTAATTGGTGATTCTAAATTGTACGTAGTTGTGAAGGTGAGTGTGCTTGGTTGTCTGTCTCTGAGTGTAGCCGTGTGATAGACTGGTTACCTGTCGAGGTGAACCTGCCTTCACCCTGAGTCAGCTGGGATAGACTCCAGCCCCCCACGACCCTAGTGAGGATTAAGGTGTAGAGATGATGGATGAATGGATGGATTTTCCATCTGTGACATGTCAACATGTTTAAAACTGTCCTACAGCAGCATGTGTGTCTGCCAGAGTGAAATTTGTTTTAAAAAAATAAAAAATAATATCCATAATCATTTTTATATAACAAATGCCAGAAAGTCAGGTTCTGCTCGACTCAGTTTGGAGCCGTTTTGAAGCGTCATATTCTGGCTTTGTAGTCTTGCAGAGTTTCTCAATCCTCTGTGGAAGATGACGTCACTCCCTTGATGTTTTTCTCTCAGACTGGTTTCTCCTCTGGCCAGCAGGTGACTCCAGTGAGCTTCAGAGCTGCACAACCAGCTGCTGTGGGTGTAAATCACTGACTTGGAACTTGCATGTAGTCGAAATACATCTTCCCGTTGATGACTCGTTGCCACGCGAGACAGTTGTGACCAATAAAAGTTTAATCAGCGCATAAAGAGGCCGTCACGGCATCATCACCGCTTTTTAGAGCATTTATGAGGGGATTATAGCAAAGGAAGGCACAAAAAAACAAGGAAGATGATAAAACTGGGAGCCAAACACGAGCTCATGACAGCGCTGGGTGTTTGTGTTTCCTGTTGTCTGCAGAGGAGGATGTGGGGGAGCAGCGAGGTGTCCTCCGCCACGTCTCCACGTCGTTATCCTCCCAGAGCTTCTGCTCAGTAGAAAAACTCTGAATTCAAGTGGAGCCATTAGAGTCCTCGCTCCGAGTTTTCAGCCCGAAGCTCCGCCGACAAACACGAGTGTCAAGTTAAAGCGCTAATTGGGGTCCTTCTGCTGCTCTTCAATTGAGCGGTAATTGAGCCCACGGAGAGCCTCGGTGACACTTCCTGCTTCGGGCCTGTCACTTCCTTCTTGTATCTTTGTCCACCTTTTGTGCTCTCGGTCTTCTGAGGTGATCTAATAACGGTTAAAAAAAAAAAGTGTAGGGCTCATTAGTATAATGACTTTAACAGTGACCTTTAACTCTGGCAATTACTCCAAGACAAAAATAGGTTTGGAGGAAATTTAGTCAGGAAAAAAAATGTTCATGCATCCGACTTCTCTTTTCCTTTTTCCTTCATATTTCTCTTTTTCATAAGAATCAGACCTCCAGAGGCGTCCAGGTGTGCTGACAGCTGCCCGTGACCGTGGTCAAATTAAACTTTTGGCTATACTGGGTGTGTTGTTCATTATTTTGTAGCACAAAGGTGACATTATAATGAAAATAAAAAGAAGAAATCATACCCTCACGCTGCCGTCTTGTTTCCAATTATTCCTCTTTCGCTTCTTGCTCAGCACAGACGTGACAAATAAGAAAAACAAGATACCAGCGATTTCTTTTTTGTGCATTTAATTGTTTCCAGGAACCAACTGTTGGATTATCTGCAGAGCACAAATTCACATTTAAAATAAAACTTGTGTTATTTTGAGCCTTCGACTGATTTTAAGTTATATTTAGAGTTTGATTGTATCTGCACTGGACTTACTTTCTGTCTATTTATACTTTATTTTGTCCACCAGCAAGAAAAAAAGTACATTACTTTATTTTAAAAGCCTATTAAAAGACAATTTGAGTTGCAAAAGGTTAGCACTGTCATTTTTAAAAGTAGGTGATAGAAATCTGTTGTGTGCAAAACCTAAATAGAAAACTTGCCGCCTGCAGCTTCGTTGAGATGTTAAAATCCAACACAAACAACGCACACGCAATACGCAGCTTCTCATATTTTTTATTTTGTCCACATATTTCCACCACTCAGTCAGCTCCATTGCACTCAGAAGTGAACCGCTCACGTCCCATGAAACATTAATATGATTACAAACCAGGCTTTGCTGCTTTTAAAGGTTCGCTGCTCGACCTGGACAAGTTATTGTTCTGTAGCTCAGTCGAACACCAAAGTCCATATGTGTGTGTCTTAGTCCTCTGGTAGTCCTGAGGACGTCGTATTTTACAGGACAAACAGCAAATCTCACGATCAGATGACGAGTTTGCAGCTATGACGCTGAGGTGAACTTTAGATGCTGATGGATGTGCAGTCAGAGGGCAGACCACCAGAGAGCTGGAGGAAGTTTAGTTCCTCTTAGAAAGACACGAGATTTGTGAAATTTTCTCTCTACAATACTAACAGTAGCATCCGGCTGTTATGATGTGTGATTGAAGCGTTTGGGCACAAAGACACCAGCGTGCATGCTGTTCCTACCGTCAGCACCGCAGCGTGGCAGCATCACATTAAAGACGTCACTCACTTTAATTAAAAGACCAGAATGAAACAGTTTCTGACGCCCGCCGCAGTAAAACGAAATCAAAGCAGCTACTTCTCATCCGTTTTCTGATTCATTTTATTTGGAATAATGAGCCGAATCAAGTGTCCATCCATCATCTCTACACCTTAATCCTCACTAGGGTCATGGGGGGCTGGAGTCTATCCCAGCTGACTCAGGGTGAAGGTAGGTTCACCTGGACAGGTAACCAGTCTATCACAGGGCTACACTTAGAGACAGACAACCAAGCACACTCACATTCACACCTACGGACAATTTAGAATCACCAATTAACCTCAGCATGTTTGTGGACTGTGGGAGGAAGCCGGAGAACCCGGAGAGAACCCACGCTGCATGGGGAGAACATGGAGACTCCACGCAGGAAGATCCCGGGTGTCCTCACCGGGAAATGAACCGACGACCTTCTACCTGCAAGGTGACGGTGCTAACCACCGAACCACCTGGCAGCCCTGTTTCTGACTTCTATTTTATGCAGGGAAGCATCCCTTTACCTTTGTTTCAGCCTATTGAGTTGCTGTGGGTGGATTTGCTGTGAATATGCACCATACATGTTGTGGACGCTCCACAGCTCTGATATGTTTGTGTTGACTTCCTGGACTTTTATTGCTACAGAGGTTCTGACCTTCAGACGGTTCCTGACAACAGACAACTCACAGCGTGTGCAGCTTCATGAATATGCACGACTTCGTGACGAGCTAAGAGGCAGAAAGCAGATGAATATTCGGTTCAGAAAACCCCTCTGCTCCCAGCTTCTCCCTCCTCTTCCTGTCAGTGTAACACGCGGCTACACATGCAAACACTCAGTGGGCTGACCTTGTCAGCGTACGGGGTCGACAGCCCCCCTCCAGTCCATTAAGTCGTTATTGGCGAGCTCTCTGGTCTCTGTGAATAATGCAGGCTGTTGTGTGAGCAGATGCAAGTCAGGCATGTTATTTATATGATCTGCACTCGCTTACAATCAGAAACACAGATTTCCAACTTAATCACATTTTAAGTTGACATTAGAGCAAAAAAAAGTTAGAGTCAAACGTTGAGCTTATTTACACGTCAAACAAGCTCCTTTCCAGAAACAGACGCTGTTCGGAGCCATCTTGGCGGCAATGAGCAGATAAAACGCTCCTAAAACAAACAGAGATAATCTCAGTTCCCGTGGCTGCCAGGAACCATCGGGCCAGGTGAAGCGCTGATCAAGTCCAGCTGCAGTGTCAGCACAGAGACAACAGCAGGGGAGGCTCTGTACGTTATCGTCTGGGTTTGATCTGGACTCTGCTGACAGAAATGTGTCGATCACGTGTGTCGGTACACAAAGGCGTGATTGGCAGCGCGACGAGGACAGACGAGCTCACGCTGCCGAGTGCTGATGAGGTCGCTGATGAACCAGGCCGGTGCTTATTCAGATTCTGACGGGTGGCTCTGGAGCTGCTCAGGAGTTTCCTCAATAACCTTTCAAAGTGTGCACCGACTGAGCAATGATCATCTGTCCTGCCACTCAGCTCAGTCGCCTTTGAGACGCCGTTAAAAAGTCTGAGAAACGTTTGGGAGATCAGTCCATTAGAAGTGAGGGATGAGGACAAGTGCTGAGGAGGACTTCTTCTTCTTCACCACTTTATCTTTAAAGCTGAGTCTCAGGCTTCTCTTCCGCTGAGCCTCGCTATCGATCATCATGACTTTCTGAAAGGCTGTCACATATCTGAATGCCAAATGTGCCGGACCTCAGCACTCTTTGATCGGTTGTTCAAAAGTTGCCACTGCCACATCCTGTGGTTTTCTAAATGGAACCACTTTTTGTCCAAAAGTATGCGGACACTGGAACATGTTGATTCTCTCGTCCCAAAGCAGACACTCTTTTTAGAACCTGGCTGCAGGGATTTGCTCCCGTTCAGTCACGAGAGCATTAGCGAGGCTAGCTACTAATGCGAGGCCTGGCTTCCACTTAATCCCAGAGACAGCGGATGGGTTGAGGCCCGAGACAAACACGAAACACTGGGAGAACCGTTTCTTCCTGGACCAGGCTTTGAGTCGTCATCACACTGAAACAAGAAGGAGACAAACACACAGCTGGAAGTTTGCTGAAATACGTGTTGCAATATTTAAGCTGCATTTTGTGAAACATGCTCCGTGACTTTTCTCGTCCAGAGCTAGACGACGTTGAAACAACTCGTACCTGCTCCATACAGCCCAGAAATGTTTGGCTGAGTTTAGCATTAAACCAGATCTTCTTTCAAAATGTCAAAAACTGTTTTATGCCACAGAATGCTGCACAACTAAGGATAAAACTACATCTACAGGAATATACACATGTTTTGGTGTCTTATTTAGCAGCAGCTTGAATTCATTCTGAGCTTGAATATGCATGAAGTGTTTCGGGGGGGCTGCATGGTGTCTCGGTGGTTAGCATCGTCGCCTCGCCGCTAGAAGGTCGCCGGTTCTCATCCCGGTGAGGACACCCGGGATCTTTCTGCGTGGAGTCTCCATGTTCTCCCCGTGCAGCGTGGGTTCTCTCCGGGTTCTCTGGCTTCCTCCCACAATCCACAAACATGCTGAGGTTAATTGGTGATTCTAAATTGTCCATAGGTGTGAATGTGAGTGTGCTTGGTTGTCTGTCTCTAAGTGTAGCCCTGTGATAGACTGGTTACCTGTCCAGGTGAACCTGCCTTCACCCTGAGTCAGCTGGGATAGACTCCAGCCCCCCATGACCCTCATGAGGATTAAGGTGTAGAGATGATGATGGATGTGTAGTTTGTAGCTTGAGGAAAACTGCATACCAGCAAAACACAGCTTCAAACTAATGACAGTAAACGATGCAGTGAAACAGCCACAGTTTAGGCTGAATGTTGAATAAAAATGAAGCTGCTACTCTGAAAATGCTCAAAAACATTTGTGTTTGTAATTTAAAGCATCGAGCTGAAGCTTTTATAACCAAACAAAGGAACAAGGATGCTGTTCTTGGATCCTAAACGCCGACACTTAGCAGCTATTATTCTGTGAAGCTCCGGTGCTGAGAGCAGGCCGGCGGTGGGAGATGATGAGGGCCTGCCTCGGGCCGCCACAGCCTCCATAAATCTGAGCGGGCTGACGCAGGAGCGTAATGGAGGAGATCGCTGCGATGTCGGCGTGCAGCCGCATCGAGCTGCAGCTCTGGGGAACGATTCCTTTCATGTTGTGCGGTGCTGAGGCGAGGAAACGTTCCTCTGCTGTGTCAGTGCTGCAGCTCGCTGTGTTTCAGCAGAGTGACGGCGAGGCAGAGATGATTGCTTTAAATAGGTTACACCACGGATGATGGAGGGAGGAAGAGGATGGGGATGATGAGGAGGAGAATGAGGATGGTGGATGCAGTGCTGAGGTGTTTTTTTAGAAGACACAACATCACAACGTTACTGCAAACACATGCACACAAAATCCTACTGAAGTACAAGAGCTGGTTCATTTTGAAACACCTGAATCATGTGTTGTTGTTGTTATTGATCAGATCATTTGATTTTGCTCCTTTTACATCTACAGCTACAGCTGGGTGTTTGAATCTGTGATATGTTATAAATGACTTGTTGCTGATGTTCTTTATGAATAGGTTGAATCTGCAAAGTCACAAATAACTAAAACTTCACTATTAATGTTGCTGATCAGGTCCCAGCATCTTCACCAGCTGATGAACTACATGAAGGAGACAAACTCCAGGACATCATAGGCACTACGGTATTCCAACGAGATCTGACGTCCGACGCCTCTTCTTAGACGTGTTTGGGAAAAAAATGATCATGAGACTTCTCAATGAAAACCCCCCCCCAAAAAACATAACTTAATGGGACATACACTTACATTTTTCTTGCTTTCTAACCAGTTTTCTTGCAAAGAGTTAACTGGTAGATGACAAAACTCTCTTTGTGCAGGAAATACAAACCAGCAGATAGGTAGCTTAGCTTAGCACAAACACTGCAAGCAGGGGTAGCAGTTAGCTCGACTTTGTTCAACTGAGTCTAAAATCTGTCGAAACCGAGAATTTGTTTGTTAATCCATGCAAGAACAGAATGTGTGGATCAATCACCTCATCCAGCCCTATACTCGTTATTGCATACCCAGAGTACACTGGAAGTCTAGATGTACAGGTGTAAACGTTGTGTCCGGTATCCGGGTGCAGTATTGTGGTGCGGATCAGGAGCTCTGGTGTGAAAGCTAGCTGCACCAGAATCAGGAAACAACGTCACACATGTCCTCCGTTAAAGGATCACGCTGCTCCACCAATCTAACTGAATGTATACTAGATGTCTGATTAGACAAAAGCATCTGAAATCAATCAGACAGAAGTGTGCTGAATGTGATGTGCATCAGAAACAGAAGCATCAGCAGCACATTGAAGTAGCTGTGAGAGAAATTATGATAAAGGTGCTTCTCCATCCAGCCTGATTGATCTGTTCGTCAAACCAAACATCTAGCAGGAGCTTCTGATGATTAATACTCACACATATAATTGTTATAAGTATGTATTTGTGTTTTTCTGTTTGTTTTACACCTTTAACCTCGATCTAATCGCGGTTCTGCAGTTTCCTGTTTCCATTTGGCTTAAAACCAAAATGTAGTTTTTGTTTTGTTCGGCTTTGCAGCTAAATCCCCGACGGTAATCTGATCGAAGTACAGTCGGACGTTAAGCGTCTCGAGATAAACAGTTGGTGCTGTTAAACCGGAGCAAAGAGGTGGAAAAAATCAGAGTTTAGTCCAGTTGTTTGTTAATATACAGGCTAATGGACGCTACGCTAAACGAACGCTGTCACCTCGAATCACTGCGATTATGGAAAGATGGCGGTTATTGTGAGAAATAGAGATATCGAGATATCGGCGACACACTTCGGCTTTCACACCTGATATGGACAGAAGTGTGGATGTTCATTAGAGACACTGGACTCTGAGTTAGCTTAGCTTTAGCTCAGGAGTGTGGTGAAGTTGGATTCAAGGGATGTGGCTTAACTTTACGTCCACTTCGAGACAAGCGAGCAAAGTTTTTTTCGTCATTTTGTTGCTTCAGAAGAAGTGAAATCAACATATGAGCAAACTAAATATGCAACTTGTGATATCTGAGGAAATTACTTTTAAGTTATCCTTGAAAGCTGTAACGTTTAAGTATTTATCCCAGATTTCTGAGCAAAACTAAGACAGCTACCGTATTGTGAACTAATTGTCATGAAGTTGTGGATAATGTGAAAAATGCATGCCATAAACTCGTCTTCCTGTAACGTCCAAACTGAACGTGAACAACAGCGGCGTCCTTGTCCAGCCGCCGTGACGGCTAATGACATGCAGCTGACCCGAGCTTGACTCTCAGCACAAGCTTTTAACAAATCATTGACTTGCTGCTGCCCGAGGATTTTTTCTTCTCCTCTCTGTCCCGTATTGATCTTTGCTTTGTGGCTGCCTCAGCTGACAAGAAGTAGGAATCTATCCCTGCTCCGCTCAGAGTCTTGTGGAGATTCGTTTTGCCTTCGATCTCTCGGCGTAGCCTCGGCCTTCTTCCTGACAGCCCGTGATGCTCGTCCGTCTGGGCTTCGTTAGCGCGTCCTTCTCGTCCCCGTTGTCGTGGGTTCCAGCACTCTTGCTGCCAGTATTTTCTGAATCATTTAACCAAAAAAGTGGCTATTCTATTCTATTCTATTCTATTCTATTCTATTCTATTCTATTCTATTCTATTCTATTCTATTCTTGTGAGCATTTTAACACACTGATGTTAGCATTTAGCATCAAGTCCATTTGTGCAGCTGCTGTTGACTCGATTCTACGTCGGTTCCTATTTTCTACTTCTTGAATTCCAGCCTCCAAACTGACAAAGTCTGAAGCCACACATGACAGCGAGAGAAGCTTTTGTCATGTGTTTGGTATGTTAATATAAGTTTGTCAGTACACTTAACCAAATTGCACATTTATTCCCTTTTACACGACCTACTTAAACTAATACCTCTTCACAGTGCATCCGTGGCCTGCTCAGCCCGTTCTGGGGCTTCGGCACAAAAACAGTTTGGACCTGACTGCCTGCAAATTCCCATTAAGCCCAAAGCACAGAGCACACAGTGGAGGCGCCTTAATTCTATTTTGCTCAGACACAGTGAAGCCAAATTATTCTCCTCCCTGCCTCAGGCCTTCAGTGTGTCAGGTTTATTCAGGAAAACGCGCCATACAGGCACAACGTTAGCTTAGATAATAAAGCGGATAGAAACAGACGTAGATTCTCTCTAAAAGATTGGGCCTCTACGTTACATAACACAGAGTTAATGTCGTGATCATAGCTGCCAAATAAAGTTAAAATGTTTGATGTGGAATCATGCATGTGCACAAGAACAAACAACACAGGGATCCACTCATTTAAAAAAAATAAAAAAAAACTGCTCTGAGGCATTAGCGGCTTTAGAAATTCCACAGGAGGCCGTTATGTGTAAATGCTCAATTAATATTTCAAATGGGCTCATCAAGTGTTTAGAAAGTAGCTCTACCTGGAGCTTTAGAGGCCTGTGGAGGTGGTGTGAGGAGCCTCAGCACTGCAAGACGTCCATCCGTCATCTCTACACCTTCATCCTCACTGGGGTCGCAGCTGTCTCAGGGTGAAGGCAGGTTCACCTGGACAGGTCACCAGTCTATCACAGGGCTACACTTAGAGACAGACAACCAAGCACATTCACATTCACATCTACGGACAATTTAGAATCACCAATTAACCTCAGCATGTTTGTGGACTGTGGGAGGAAGCCGGAGAACCCGGAGAGAACCCACGCTGCACGGGGAGAACATGGAGACTCCATGTAGGAAGATCCCGGGTGTCCTCACTGGGACGCCAACCGGCGACGGTGCTAACCACTGAGCCACCCTGGATATCTTTAAATTAAAAAAGCTCTCGTAGCTTTGACATCTAGAGCAGAACGTGTTTCCTCCACGCTGACGTCTAGCAGATAGCTTCACTGAGGGTTTGTGTTTTAACTTTCAGATGTCAGACGCAGCCAGAAGCTCAGTGTTCAACAGAAAGGCCGGTTTGTGTTTCCCTCTGAGGGACTTTCCTGTGATTAAACGTGAAAAATTAAGCTTTCACTTGCAGTCAAAGAGCAACTTTATGGAGTTTCTGGATGAGATAATGGAGAATCAAACTGCTGATGTATTGCTGATAATTCAAGCTCCCAGTGTGAAACACATCTTTAATTAATGTTCCTTGTGATGCATGTTTGCTCCTTGTTGGGCAGTTTACAGTGTTGGGTTATGATTTGTGTGTATTTTAGGCTCCTCGTTATTTACAGGTTTTTATTTGTACAATCCGTGGGATGCTTTATCGGGTTTTGTTTCATTCATGTGTTTTATTTTTATGCACTAAATCAGCTCACAGTATTACGACTTTTATGTTTCCTTTCTCATTGTGAAACTAGACGCTGTCGCCTCTTCAGACCTAAAAAAAAATCCTCCAAATGCAACAATCTGAGCTGAAAAAATCCCTCTTTGGTTGAGCTGCTCATAACTGCCGTCCACCCCCAGGCTTTATCCCGTCACATGCTTCTCTTTACTGCTAAGTCCTGCTGTTTGCTGCCTGCTGCCTGGTTTTCATTGATCCAGCGCCTCGTAGTATCCACCACCCTCGGAAGTCTTACTTTTTTTTTGGGAACTGAATCTTGGTCGACACAATTTCACATTTTTGACAAGAATTTTTTTTAAAAAGTCCCTCCTGGCCATGACTGCACAACGAAGGTCAAAGAAGGCTCCAAGTGTCTCAGGGAGAGGGTTACTGGAAAGCATCATGTAGGGGATAAGTCAAGACATTTCCCAAGTCACCGAATAAGCCTCAAAGTACAGTTAAATCCACTAATAGGAAATGGAAAGAGTCTAAATCAGACCAGAGCAGGTCTGCTTCAAAAACTGAGTGACTGTGTGAGAAAGAGGCACGGAGACTCCTAGAACTCATCTGAAGAGGGTCCAAGCTTCAGCAAGACTGGAGAGACTGAGCAAAACAATGACTGTTGCCTGTTCTTATGGGAACGTAGGCAAGAGAAAGCAACTGTTGAAGAAAGCTTATGTTGAATCTAGAGCTGGCCTGAAGGCATGTAGGAGACTGAGAGGGCAACTGTCAACACAGTCCTCACTGTGAAGCACGGCAGTGGAAGCATCATGACGTGAAGCACGGCAGTGGAAGCATCATGACGTGAAGCACGGCAGTGGAAGCATCATGACGTGAAGCATGGCGGTGGCAGCATCATGGTGTAGGAGGTTTCAATCAGAAGAAGGTTCTTTCCTCTGATTAGACATAAGTTGAGCTTTTTGGCCATCAGACTAGACGTTATGTTTTACAGACACTAACACTAATTTCAGTGGGTACAACAACAGCTTGCTGAGTAATTTTAAGACATTGGAAGGCATCAGGTGAAAGAATGAGTTGGTGCAATGACTGAAACTGCATCCTATGACTCTACGCTTAGTAGATGAAGTGATGACAGGGGGAGGGGACGACCCCTTTTATCTACCTACATAAAGGTAGATAGTGACCCCCACTAGGTTTTTCTTTTTCTGCTCAGAAATGTGCAGAAAAATTGTGTGCAGTAGGAAAGTCGTTTTTCTGTGCATATTTCCTTTGCTTTTAAAGCGACATTATAATAACTAACTAAATAAATAAATAAATGAAAAAATAAAAATAAATAAAAATAATAAAAAGAAAAAAGAAAAAATTTAAAAAATAATAAATTATTATTATTTTATTCATTTGTCTTTATATTTCTACTTTTATTAGCCCTTTCTTTTATGCATTCATTTTTGATTAATATTGCTTCATATATTGCCACATTATTTATTTTATTCATTCTTCTTTTTATTTCATTCTTCTTTTAGTGATTTATTTTGTGTAATTTGGCGCTCTCACTGCTCCATAATGTGGAGACGTCGGTAGAAATAATAAACAAATAAACAATAAAAACACACGTACAGATCCCTGTATATGTACAAATTAAGATACCGCACAGCTTCTTCTGAAAGTGTAAAATAATGAATAAATAATGGAAAACACATCAAATTGCACAAACCCTTGTATATGTAGAAAATAATAATATTGCACAAAATCTTTTAAATGCACAAAACATCCAGAATGCAGCAGAGTGACATATGAGTCATTGTTCACTGTTCTGCTTCACATTTTTGCCTAAAATGAATTTCCAGATTCTGTTTTATTTGTCCTCTAACAGGATCAGTGTTTATCTCCATGCAGCATCCCTGTAATCTCGCCATACGTGTTATGCTCTGATGCGGTTCTTGCCTCTAAAACATCCTCTGTGTATGTGTGTATGTGTGTGTGTGTGTGTAGGTGTGTGTGTGTGTGTGTGTCAGCCTGAGACATGACTCATCTGAGGCTTTTCCTGCCTCCTTTCTCTCTCCTTTTATTTTTTTGGTTGCTAGTTTTTGGTAGGATGATGTGTATGATAGGATTGCATTGTAATATCCGGGGGCGGGTCCACAGTGCGGAGTGGGAGTGTCCTTCCTACCAGGAAAACGCTGGAGGAGACCCACATTGCCTCACAGAGCCGCGCACTGCAGAGGAGCGAGCAGCAGCCACCGAGGAATATGTGCGCGTCGTTACGCACCGAGGGACGCCGGCGCAGCGCAGTCAGTGCGTCCCCGCTGCCTCTGCTCTAGTCCTGCTCGCTCACACCGCGCCGTTGTTCTCCACTTATGCTCTGCTGAAGGCTTCCCTGCCGCCTCTCCTGGTCCATCCCCGTCCCCTCCTCCCCTCTTCCTGCTCCTCCTCCTCCTCCTGCTCTCCGCCGTCCCGTCGCCAGGATGGACAAGACGCTCTGCAGTCCGCATCCCGGGACCAACAAAACCAACTCTCCCTCCTCGGAGCTGCGCGGCGGCTCGTCGTCGAGGAAGCCCGGCGGCCGGAGCGGGTCCCACAGCCCCGGCTCTGGCTCTCTGGGCGGCTCGGCCGGAGGAGCTGGAGGCGGCCGGGGCAGCGCGCTGGGGAACAGCATGAATCTGCAGCAGCAGCAGCAGCAGCAGCAGCAGCAGCGCAGGAGGCAGCTGGAAGGAGTCCTGAGCAAATACACCAACCTGATCCAGGGCTGGCAGAACAGGTAGGAGCGCGGAGGGAGCTGGATGGACGGGAGGAGGAGGGGGGGGGATTCACTTTCGGTTCAGGTGTCCGCTCGGGCTGCGTGTTGTTATTTGCCCCGTCCACGTTGCACTTTTACCACCACGTCACTGCGAGGGGGGAGGAGGAGGTGGTGAGGGGTTGAAGTCTCAGGAGCCTGCAGGCCTGATCAGGAACCACTGGGCTCACTCAGAACCGCAGAACAGGTGACTGAGGGAACAAAAAGCAAGTTGGAGATGTTGGAATGGAGACTGTTGGTCCACATGGTGCCTCCTCAGAGGCTGCAGGCAGCGGGGATGCTGTGTTTAGAGATGGAGCAGCAACTATTCTGGTCATTTATTATGAAAGAAATGCCCAAAAATGAGTATATTTGCTGATTTCCTGGTTTTAAAAGTAGTAAAGTGAACGTGTTGGAAACCATCTGGAGTCCTGAGAGGTCATCAAGTGTCATTTTACAGACCAAACTCTAACGATTAATCAGGAAAATAACAGTGAATAAGTGATCAGAAGATTCATTGATAATCACTAAATGAGGCTCAGTTATCTGATGTAGCTTCTTATTAATTTACTAAATGACTAATTAACTAATTGTTCCCATTTGGTCAACAAGAATCAAAGGATTTCTGTAAAGGTGGTTCATTTATGTTAAATAATAATCAGCCTTTATGTTGTTTAGCTGCCGTTGTTTGAGCTCTAAATGCAGCAGAAACAACAGAAATGTCAGCGAGAACAGTAGGTTTCCATGTACGATGCGTTTGAGTTGGTGTTTTGAGGACAAAAGAATAAAAAAAGCAAGTCCTGTAAGTCAGTAAGTCAACAAGCTGCAGCTAACAGTTGTTTTTACTGTTATTTCATCTGATTAAAGCTTTTTGGATCGAGGTTGAGTTCATTTTAATCTGATGCTTTTTCACATAGAAAGCAGGAAACCGACATTCACGAGTTTATTGCTGCTGCAAAGTTGAACTCTCGTCCCCTGCTGAGACTTTTACTGCTTCACCGTTTGACAAATACAATAAAAAATACTGTAAAGTATAGATCTGAGCTTCCCAAAGGTCAAGCCAGAGTCACAGACGTCTCGCTGACATTTCAGAAAACCTAACTCCTGCGCTGACCCGTTCCAGGTGGTTTTGTTTCTTTAAACATGTCGATATCGTCCCCTCACATCCTGCTGCTGGCGCTGTCCTACCGGAGCCCACGAACAGCTGCTGTGGAGACCACGGCAGCGCCTTATTGTGCCACCGAGCCCTCATGCAGCATTCATGGGTTCACTTCCTGCCCTGTCCGCTCTGCTCAGCTCAGACGAGAGAGGTTTTAATAAAGCAGCCACGAGTGAGTTTTTAATCTAAAGCGACTGCTCTGGATCATTATGAGCCAAGCATCTGGTTTCTTCTCTTAGCAGCAGAAGGCCTCTTCTTGTGAATCTTCTTGCGCAACATGAATTATGTAGCATGTTTTTTTTTGTTGTTCTGCAGCTTTCGTGAATTAGTTTCCTTCTCAGCCACACACGAGGATGAATGCGTCCTGTCGTGGCTGCAGAGGAGTGAGCTGGTCGGGTAGACGGGTGGAGAACAACCAGAGGAGCTGCATCCTGAGACTCACCCACAGGAACACCTGGACTAGAAAGACTCGCATGCTCATTTCTGAGACGTAAAAGTGATCAGAGGAGAGTCTCTGGTGGGACACACAGTCACTTTAAACTAGATGTGTCATTTCAGAGCTGATCCGATGCCAGGAGGAGGATTAATCGGTGGGTTTGTTCTCCGCTGCCCGTCCTGTTTGTGGCTCTGAAGCAGAGATTCCTCTCAGTTCACTGACCCGTTCCAGTGTGGACA
This sequence comes from Stegastes partitus, assembly GCF_000690725.1. Taxonomy (NCBI): domain Eukaryota; kingdom Metazoa; phylum Chordata; class Actinopteri; family Pomacentridae; genus Stegastes; species Stegastes partitus. Next base: position 1,165,173 of record NW_007577737.1, on the reverse strand, counting down.
CAGATAGCGACGAAAACATCCCGAAAATGTGGCTCCAAACTGAGCAGCCGTCTAGTTCAGTCAGTCATTCTTTATTTCAAACAAATTAAAAGAAGAGAACAATAAGCTTATTAATCCCCAGCCTGTATTCCACTGATCCTAGTTAACCCAAACACTTGTTTACATTAATCTTTACGAACAAAAATAACCAAAACAAACTGTACAGGTGATTATTTGGCTGCACAGTAAATGATTTGGGGTTTCCAAATCATTTACTGTACAGCCAAATAATCACCTGTACAGTCAGTATAATGTCCTCTAGCAATAAGCTCCTGCTGACTCTGCTGTCAGTGACTTTTACCACCAGGTCTGATGAGCTAATGTACAATCTTCCCTCATTTGAATGAAAATATATGCATTTAAATGTACTTTTATTCCCCCGTCATGAGTTTCTGTTTGCTTCCTGCTCATGACTTTACTTAAACTGGTGATGTTGAGTTCTACCTGTAGAAGTAAATGAATGTCATTCCTGAAGTTGTGCTGTTATTACGTTTTAAATATTATATTTTACTTACAAATCCAGGGAAACTTAAAAAACTACGTCTTCCTCATACACCAGCTGTAGGGTGTGTTATTTATAATAACCAGTAATATAAAGGGTTCATTCTGCTCAAATTTTTCGTGGCTTTCTGCTCGAAACTTCCAGGTTTTCTTGAAATGTCATCGTCATACATACGTATATTTAATCTCTTTCACATTGTAGATCGACATATCAGGTACTTTCAGAAATCCTCTTTCAGCAGGTTTTTCGCACACTGAAATTTGAGGCTATGTTTGAACATCAATATCTGAGAAACTATTAAAGATAAAATCCTGAAATGTTCCCGGTTATTTCTCATCATTGATGCAGAAAATATCACTAGCTGGCGAGAGATTATTTGCTCTACTTGTTCAATTCTGATTGAGATTCTGAATAAATGGCACAATTAGAAATAAAAGGGAAAAATTCAGGCTTTTATGTCCAACAGATCCTCAGTTATTGTCATCATAATTCATTCACAGAAAAAATCTTGGATAAAATGTGTATTTGTGATGCTAAAATATCACAAATATGTTGTATCTATGCACAAATGTCATATCATTTTATGCTATCAAAAGGTTCAGCAGAGTTTGTTGGAAGAGTTTGATGGTTTTTCAGCTGCTTCTTGGTTTCTGCTTCATTTCTTTCCTCTACAGAGATGATGTAGAATATTTTTGGTGACTCTTTGTATTTGTTCTCGATCAGCTTTTAAATGTGCACAGATTGTTGCTCAATGGTTGTTGTGTGAACCATGTTGTCGACTTGCTGGTTTGTCATCGTCAGTGAATGATGAGCTGAGTTGTGTGTTTTGGTGATGAATTGGCAGTTTGGTGGGAGTCACTACTGCCATTGGCCTTTCAGTTCCCTAAAGTTCGGGAGGATACTGTGGTCAGTGGAAATGATGGTTTGTGTTGAGATGAGAGTTTTGTCAGCATTGCATAAGTGATCGTCAGTCACTGCTCGAGCTTATAGCCAAGAAGACTTTAATGCAGCCGCCACAGCTACAAAGCTACCGAGATACAATAAGCATCGATCAGCGGCACCACCAGCACCACTGACAGGAGAAGAACATTGATCATTGTTCTGCTGGAAAACCCTGAATCCTGGCATCGACAGTCATGACTCGATAATCTGAATGTAAAACGTTCTTCTATGTCGGATAGCAAGGCTGTCGGATTGTCAAGACGGAGGTCCAGATACAAGGAGGGCTTGATGCTGGAAGGCTCATTAGTTGTTAATCATTGTTCATAGTTGTTATAATAACTAGTAGGGCTGGTCCCAATAGAACTTTCTGCTCTCTGGATATTCAGGCTCAATTAATGAT
>NW_007577737.1:1160082-1162805 GCF_000690725.1 Stegastes partitus | reverse complement strand
AGGTTTAGGATTGTTAAGGGTCGAGTCACGACTGTACATTGATTACTTTGTTGTGTTCCATCCACCTAAACGCTGCTGCAGGTCAATGGCAACTCCAGACAGCAGCAAACCTACTCCAGCAGGCCATCAACCTGCTCGGGAACACTCAAGGAACACGACCAAGAATCCAAGACTTGGCCTCCAAACTCCTCAGATCTGATGGAGCATCTGTGCGACTCTCTAGAACAAATATGGTCCACAGAGGCCCAACGGATCCGCCGCCAACATCCCAGAGCCAAACACCACAGGAGGCCACCTGAGGTCCAACAGATCAGAGCGGTTCTGGCGCCACAATGTTAGACAGGTGGTTTTGATGTTGTGGCTGATGGGTGTATGTTGGATTTTTACCAGAAGTGGACACAGAAATGTAAAACAAAGCAAAACAAAACCCTGAAACGGTCCACAAAATGTTCAGAATCCCACGTTCTTCCAGACAATCCCTCCTTCTCCGGGTTGCGTCCAGCGTTTACTACTGCTGACAGCTAATACGTTTGAGTGCATTTAAATATAGAGGCGTATGAAGGTCCTGGTGGAGGACGGCGTCAGAATAATTACGGCTGTCAGTCACGTCTTCACTACGTGGATCGACATGCTGTGTGTTGGGCAGGTTGTGTCTTGGTGGGCAGCGGACCTGAGTGGAGCTAATTCTGCCGCTGTGTGGGCGGCCATGTGTCAGCGTGGAGTGCTGCTACGTTGTGTAGGTGCTGTGTGTGTGTGTGTGTGTGTGTGTGTGCAGAAAATGTGCTGGGTAGACAGTTTTCTTTATATATTTATATAAAATGTATGCGCAGGGCGTGAGGAGGCTCCTTCAGCGCCAGGCTGGAAAACACTAAAATCTCCTATACGACCCGATGTGGAGGAGTGTTCTGGATAAGCAGAAGAAAGGTTTTTTTGATTTTACCCACCTTAATTTCAGGGAAACTACTTTATAAATGAAGGCAAAACCATTCAAGTAAAAGAAAATAACACACACAGATAAAGAATAACTACAAAGGTGTGATCTTACCTTGATGCACAATAAATAAAATCAGTTATGAGGTGAACTAACCTCAGTAAGGTGCAGAAAAAGAAACAAACTTGCAAGAAACTATTCAACTTTCAGCGTCTATAATAAGGTTTCACAGCCTTTGAAGTTTTCTCTTTTAAAATTTGTCTTTTTTGACAAGAATTTACAAAAAAAATCCCTTTCATGTTGAAGTGAAAACAGATTTCTGCAAAGTAAAGTCAAAAATCTGTTAATTATTTTATCACCCAGCTCTGCTCTCGCTGATGTGAACGAGTCCTTAAAACAGAACGAAGCAGAACCACAGTCCAGTACAACGTGGCTCTGATGTGTGTAAATAAGACTGTGCAGGTTCTGAACTCACATTAGTCTGAATTATTGATCAGATATATTTATTATTTATATTAGACTTTATTATATTATAATTATGGGCTACAGGTTTCTCAGTGGTGAGGACACCTTTCTGCGTGGACTCTCCATGTTCTCCCTGTGCAGCGTGGGTTCTCTCCGGGTTCTCTTTCATTGTACTTTGTGTATGATGAAAATAAAAGCATTTATTCTATTCGATTGGCTGAGACACAGTCAAGATGGCGCTTATTGGATGCGCTCTGCGTCTCAATTGGATCGTGAAAGAAGCGTGAAAGCCGCAGAGACGCCACTTCTGGGCAGAACTTTCAGAACAAACGGGGGCTTTAGCCTTGAGTTAAAGTGAGAGCTTTGTGTCCAGGCAACCGAACACACAACTAACCACAGGAATCACGAGTTTAACTGAATCTGTGGGGAGATTTGTGATTCATGCCTCGATTCTACCAACCAGGAGGCCGTCTTGTGATGTTTCGGCCACATCGTCTGGTAACGGTTTGTTAGAACCCTCCAGAAATTAATGCCCACAGCTTCAACCATCACATGTTTAACCTTTAGTCTCAAACCTAAAATCAAGTCGTAACTTTCCAACAAATCTCTCAAGAAGAAGTGAGGAGCAGCTCAAGTTGTAAAGTCGCACACACACACACACACACAGAACTCATCTGCTTAATGCTGCAGCAGCAGACGTGAGCGTCCATCTGAGGATTAATAGTTGGACATTATACAGTCTCTGGGCTCCCAGACTGAACACTCAGGTTTCCACAGTATAGATGAGTTCCTGATTCACTCTCTGCCGTGTTCAGCGTCACGTCTGCGGCGAGGAAGGAGAACATTCCCGCCAAGCCTTTGATGGTGGAGTGCCAGGCCAGAGTCACCTGTTGCTTGATTAGTGTGTGAGGTTAGTTAATGAGGTTTGCTCTCGTTAAACCGGAGCGCCGTGAATATCGTCACATCATTCTGCTGCTGGTCTGGGTTTCCTCTGTTTGTGCAGCAGGTGTAGGTCGTCTGTATGCAGATCACAGCGAGGGAAGCATTTATGATGCTCTCAATCGTCCCTTTCTGACGCCTAGTTGTGTGATACGAGCCACATGTGTAGATCCTACATCTATGTGTAAGCGAGCAGCGGGGTGGGGAGCAGTGTGAGGATGAATCATTTCTTTGCAGATGTGCTCAGTGAAGAGGAGCTCTGCTGAGCCTCTTTGATCAGGCCGGGAGTCTGGTGGGTGTCTCCGAGGCAGAGGAGGAAAGCTTCAGGGCGTTAGCTTGGCTTCAAGTTGGGTTTTTACTTTTTATTTTGTCTGGTTTGTCTTTGGGG
>NW_007577737.1:1152741-1159567 GCF_000690725.1 Stegastes partitus | reverse complement strand
CCTGTGATAGACTGGTTACCTGTCCAGGTGAACCTGCCTTCACCCTGAGTCAGCTGGGATAGACTCCAGCCCCCCATGACCCTAGTGAGGATTACAGTGTGTACACCTCTAGATCCTTCAGTATCAGATATACTGTACTGCTGTTGTCAGACCTAGAAAACACATTTTTAAACGTGGAACACACCGCTGACTGTTCTGTTTATGTGATTTTCTGTCCTTTACGCTGATGTTCCTCATGACTTCATTTGGACCTGACAGCACAGTGTTTGCTTGATATTCAGTCCCTGGCGTGCGAGGAGGAACAACGGCGAATGAAAATGTTATTTTATTTACGGTCCCTGATGGATTTTAAAACTCATTTTGCTCCTGCGTCTCACAGTAAACGCACTGATGCGTTTTCATATCAGTGTCACCGTTTGACATCATTAGAATTCTGCTGCAGGTTCATCTGACTGTCTGACAGCCAGCAGGGATGTTTAGTTTCTATTTGCTGGATTTTCATTTGCTGAAAATATACGGGGTGATTGTTATGCAGATAATTACCGTAAATCCCGGACTATCAGTGCATCTGAATATAAGCCCCACCCACTAAAACCAGGTGTGTACATATACAGGCTGCACTGGTCTCTAAGCTCAGGTGTCCACGTTGGAGCATGAGATATTTGCACAGAAAGATGTTTTCACTTTTATTTAAATACGAACCGTAGATGCTTTTTTCCTAACAGCGCCTGTAACACGGCTGGTTCAGCACATTATACGTCCTATAGCTGAACAAAGAGGGATGTATGTCTGAAAGGGGTCAACTTAGAAAACTACTTCCAATAAATAAAGCTAATAAGACAAGCTAAGTGGGTGCTGGCAGGAGTCAGGCATAAGTTTAAAATAATGTCTGAAGTTGGAGGAGACCAAAGTTGAGTTTAAATGGTTGAACTTGATTAGCTGTTTAACTTCAAACACGTCTCCAGTGGCTCTGGACCTGCTGGATATCACTCAGTGCAGCTTCAACATCCTGTCATGACAACATGGGGAAATAAAACATTGGTCCGCTTTGACACATACTTTATTACTGAACAAATATCAGCCACGTGGCACACCAACAGCCGGCGTGATTTACTGCCTTCTCCCGCTCCGACGTCCCTCTGAGCGTTATTTTTTTAGGATTAACTGCCAAAAGAGCAGCGAGGAAACGCAAGTTCTGCTGACAGTCTGTTTCCTGCAGCATCGATGTTAATGCCATTAGGAGACGGCGGCGCTTCTGGTGATGTGGACCGATGTGCTGGACTAAGCTGTTTCTACGGTGTGATTATCGTCGTGGTGGTGATTTATACGGATGATAACTTCAACGACAGGGATCAGTATCGGAGCTCTTTGTCGCTGCCGATGTCACGTGATGCTTCAAAAAAAAAATCAGAGAGGACTTGTAGGATTTGTCTAGACGGAGAAAAGTTTTTTAAAAAAATGTCCTGAAATTTGTTATAATTTATGTCTATAATGTTTCATATGATCTCGTGAGGTCTTGACTTTATGATGTGAAGTGCCTCGAGATGACATGAATCATGAATTGATGCTATTTAAAGAGAACCGAATTGAATGAAACGTCTTGTGTACCGGTCTTGAATAGTCTTTTGTATTTTCTAACCAGTCGGACACTCAGCAGCTCGTACAGTTTGAGAAACAGAACCATGAGTCGGGAGGTTTATGAGACACCAGAACGCTGCACGGCGGTTTGTGTGAAGTCATCGTGCCTTCGGTCATGTTGGAAAGAGATCCAGCAGGAATGTGCACATGCAGGTTTGTGACTTTGAGTTCCTTGAAGACGTTCCACCTCTCATCCAAGAGGCTTCATCAGCTCTGACTGATGAGTTGGGAGCTCCAGATACTGATGTCCTGAAGGAGACATTAACACCTGAGTTTGGGTTTCAATTAGGGGTTTTTTTACTCCTCCCCCTCGTTATGTGAGTCGTTAGTGCTCCCCCAGACCCAGTGGGGTTCATTAGGGTCTGTTGTGGCTAGGTGTGGATGTGGGTTCATCTTCCTGGGGAGAGACCTTAGGACTGAACTGTAAACAGGTGAGAGGTGATGCGTCAGACCTCCACCTCTGTTGAGGGATGGTCTTTCCAGTTTCACTCCTCTCTCAAACCATCTGTCCTCCCTGCAGGCCAACATCTGTCCGTTGTTGTCTTCAGATGAGTTTCCTTTGTCCTTAAGGTGCAGGTGGACGCTGAGTCCTGTCCTGAGGAGCTTCTGTGCTAAGCCATGGCTTAGATATTTCTGCATTTACTGCAAGTCATCTCATTGTTGCACCACAGAACAATGCTGTTTCACAATGCAGACGTTCCTCATGTCGGGCAGGTTCTGTCCACGCTGTGTTGCCCTGTTAACCTGAAGTCTTCCATGCAGAGCTAGTCACATATAGCTAGTCACTTTGGGGTTGATGTTTTAACTTGAATTCACAATCCTTTATTTCACTAGTTAGCTAAAAGCCTGAATAATAGCCTAATTATTTAGAAAGCTGAGCACACGGAGAGAAAACTAGGAAAAATTCACTAGTATTGACATTAACTGTGCTGCTCCAGGTGTGGTTGGTTTGAAGCAGCAGCAGCCGTGTGGTCCCACCGCTCTGCTGCTAAACTCTCTGATCCTATCACCGCCTTCCATTTTCTACCGTCTCATGCTTCAAAGGTGAAAAGTTCAGCGCGAGCCGAGTCCGTGGCCTCGCAGGTCACGCAATATCAGCAGCGCTCAGACGCGGGAGGCAGAATATCAAAGCCCAAGGTCCGTTATCCGGCAGCATCCATCATGTTAAAGGTCTGCATTGTGGTTTGGCTGCAGAGGCCTGGAGGGCTCGGCGCTAAAAGCCTCCATTCTGCTGACTGAACAGCAGATAAGGCTTCATACGTTCCGCAAATACAGAGCGTGGAGGGGAGAGAGGGAGGGCCGGAGACGCACTGACGCAGGCAGATTGTGGTCGACATAAATCAGCAGCTCTCCTGATGGAAGGAGGCGAGGCTGGAGAGGGATCAATTTTCAGACAGCAGCGTTCGCCTCTCTGGGAAATCCAGAGGGTTCAGGGGAAGATGTACGAGATCCGGTAGAAGTCCTTCATGATGTAATCTTCTTCATCAGAATGTAAATCACCAGCGGAAAAACTGGAATGTATTTTAGAGAAGATAAAACTTGTTTTAATCTTGAAGGAAATTCTTGTGCCGGATGTTGCTCAGAAAAAAAAAGTAGCAGGATGTAAATATGACACAATGCTGAAAAACAGCCAAAATAAAGCTGGAATAAAACAGGAAGTACTGAGGTAAAGAGTAGAATCACATGTAATAATGAGATACTGCTCCTGAACATGTGATGAAAATAAAATATTGCACATTACCTTAATAATGTTGGACATGAAACTAAAGTATTGCACCTGAGTCATGAAAAATATGAATTATTGCACATGAAGTGAAATGGTTTTGATTTAATTAATCGAGAAGATAAAATAATCCTGATCCTGATCTGCAGAAATTTGCAGCAGAAAAGGGGAAAAAAGTCGGGACAACAGTCAGAAAATCAAAAAGCACCGCTGATATTTTACAGATTCTTCCACATGTTGGAATTCAGATGCTGCACAGAAGTCTGTCAATGTGGAAACCAACGATATTGAGCTGTTGTGATGTTAAACGTACTGATGCTGCCCAGATTCTATTGTACGGGGAAAGTGTACAAGATGGTTGAAACGCTCTGATGAGTGAAACAGTTTTTAAATCTTTAGGTGCAAGAAATAACCAGTGATAGAGATTAACGAAACAGACGAAGATTAAAGAACTGAATTTAGCCCAGAATGAAGGTTGTGGTTTGTCGTCCACCACAGGTCTACGTCTGCCCTCGTCTCCTCCCCCAACATCAGCACTCTGATCGGCTCCTATTAGACCAGATCTGCCGTTTTCCTTTTTGAAAGTTGGCAAAAAATCAGAAGGAAAGACCACAACCGCCGACCAGAGCAGTGTCCAGTAACAGAGTTCTGAAACACGATTAAATAACTGATAGTATAAACAATGAATGATGAAGATGACGGTGACAAAAGACGACTCGCTGAGCTTTGGATCAGTGGCATCAGACACCTGATCTGCTGGATCAAGAGGAGGATTTTACACGGTTCTTCATACAAAGCACATGATTGAAAGATTAGTCTTTGGGCTCTGGTAACATGGGGTTAAAATGTTTGACAGTTTTTGGACATTTCAAGACCACTTTAAGGAAAAACCATCACAATGTGTCTCAGTAAGATGCTGGACCTCTATGTGCTGCTTCTTCGTGTTTCTTCCAAGACTGGCTTTTACATGATAAGTCCATGAATTATTTAGCCAGTTAACAAAAAACTAACAATTCTGTCGGTTGCTTTTTTAAATCAAAGTTCCCAAACATTAACTGCAGTCGTGACTCGATAATCCGACACTAAATGTAAAACCTTCTTCTATGTCGGATAGCAAGGCTGTCGGATTGTCAAGACGGAGGTCCAGATACGAGGAGGGCTTGATGCCTGAAGGCTCATTAGTTGTTAACTATTGTTCAGAGTTGTTATAATAACTAGTGTATTGTTAGAACACGATGCATCGCTGGATTTCAGCCGAACTGACCGGTGTGCTTGTGCACGTTCCGGACACTTCCACCCCGGGGCAGCGCTCTGACGGGGTGGAAGTGTCCAGAACACACAGGCAGTACTTGGCTGCTGATGCTAGTTTAGTTAGCGCTCACACTTCTGTTTCCACCATCGGTAGCGGCGGGGGAGTGGCAGATACGCTCCACCGTTACCATCCATGTTTACTTCCATAAACACTGAGCACGCTCGCTGCGTGTGACGTCGTTGTGTCCTCTTCTGTGCATGCAGGACGCTTTTGGGTCGTATGAAGTTCACACAGCAGATCACATACAAGTGGCATTTAACTGGAAATGTAAAGGAACTCACAAAGAAATCCTCATTGAGCATCAAGTCCTGCAGTGTGAACGTAGCCAATCTGTGGGATTGTTCAGTCAGATAATACGCTGTTATCCTGATTTGTGACATAAAATGTCATGTCGGAGTCAGAATCTATGGCTGTCGCTATGTTAAGGCTGTTTTTATGGGTTCTGTTGGTTTTTCCTAAAAACCTGTTGGATAGCAGGTTTAGGATTGTTAAGGGTCGATTATCCAGTCATGACTGTACATGTTTCATCTCAATCGTGAAGATTTGCTGGTTTTCCTACAAAGCAATGTGAAGACATCTGCTCAGACTTTTGGAGACTAAGATGGACATTTTCACCTACTTGGCAGATGTGCAGCTCTAAATTCGTAGGACAGTAACTCGTGTCCAAACCTCTGTCGACGTGGTTTTTCAGAAGAAGACGAGTGTGAACCTGCAGCCTGAAGTGAACTCGTCTTTGAGACGCCCATTAAAAAGCAGCACCTGAGAGACGGAGGAGGTCTCGTCAGCCGTCGACCTCGACGTGGCGACGGGAAGCAACTGATCGATACCGCAGCTCCTGGAAAGTTTGTTAACGGGGAGGATGCAGGAGACTGTTACCTCAGGCTACTGTACACAAACACAGAAAGGTCAGCCGGAGCCACCGGATCGAACCGCAGAATCAGAACAGAGCAGAGCAGCCGGGCCGCTCCTCTGAACGTTGATGCTTCTCTTGTACGTCTGCGGCTGTGTGTCGGGGAGATTAGATGAATGAGGCAGAGATTCAATTATGTGCCGATTGAATGTGATTCATTAATCACAGAGGGGAGAACGTGGGCTTTAATTTCCACGCCTGGAGACGAGCGCGCTAATCGCTACCTGGAGTCGTTTGGAGTCGAGCTCTCCGGCGAAGGCGGCCTTAATGGGGGTGTTTTTAACGGATCCGCCACGGTAAATAACATCCTGCAGGCGTCGTAGCATGTTTTTATGGCAGCTCTCTCCTTCACTGCCCTCCTCCTGCTTCCTCCTCTCACAGAAGTTTGTGCAACAGGAGCATATATATATGAAAAAAAGAAGTTTCCCCAGTAAACAAGATAATGAGAGCATAAAACAAAATGATGATGCTGCTGCTTCTATTTCGCTCCCCCTCATCTTTCTCTCTGGTTCATTACTTTCCTAACTTCCTTCTGTTGCAGGTACTTCGTGTTGGATCCGGAGCTCGGCCAGCTGCAGTACTTCGTCAACGAGCAGGGGAAGAGCCAGAAACCTCGAGGCTCTCTGCCACTGATCGGAGCCTCGGTGACCACCAGCGACGAGGCGCCGCACATGTTCATCGTAAACTCTGTCAATGGAGAGCTGTACAAACTCAGAGGTACGACCTGGGGCTGCCCCTGCATGGCCAAACGCTGACAGGAGGGTGTTTTATGTTGGCTTCACATGGAGGGCAGCGAGCTATGGAGAGCATCTTAAATCAGGCTGCAGTGTTTTTCCTCTTCAAGCAGCTCCAGTTGTTGTTTTTTTTATTTGATCAAATGTTAAAGGTGATGAAACTGGTGGGTTTGAAAGTCGTGTTGTTTTTCATAAAATAGACAAAATTGCATCATTCATGAGAAACTGTAGAAACAGAGAATCGTTTGAATCACTTTATTCTACATTTCTTATTTAGTAATAAGCAGATCTTTTTGAAAATCTAAAAATTCTTCTTTCCTCGATGCAATCAGGAAGCCGTCAGTGACTCTGGTGAGGCTCGCAGTCATGTGAGTTTGTTTCTACACAAAGCAGGAAACAAGGTAGTCAAATATGTGGAGTCACCTGTAGGCACCTGAACAAATGTTTAACATGTTGATTCCAGGTTTTCGCAGTTTTTCTAATACAAGTGATCATCAAGGCTCGTTATG
>NW_007577737.1:1148953-1152076 GCF_000690725.1 Stegastes partitus | reverse complement strand
TCGGATAGCAGGTTTAGGATTGTTAAGGGTTGAATTATCGAGTCATGACTGTATTTGCATTATTTTCTGTCTCGGTGAGGACGACAGCGACTCCATTACGACCTGATGTTACCTTTGAACCAAAACTCTTCCTTTTGCAACAGAAAAATAATTTATTCTCACTTATAGTTGTTGAATAATGATATCGGTGGTTAAAAATCTCTCACGCTGAGTTTTTACTCCAGTTTGTGGCATAATTTCTAACTGATTTAAGCAATCAGCTGATTGGCAGGAAACTATGATCTTCGACTGATTATTTAAAGCGTTAATCATGCAGCAGTGGGCTTTCTGTTTCCTGCTGTTTGATTCGGAGGATTTACTGCTTTTGGTCTGGTTCAGAATATAAATGTTAATCTTTACATGAAGCCACTTAGCCACTGACTGTTTTAATGAATAGATCAGTGTTTAGTCAACTTTATGGCCGTTAACGCTGGCGTTCAGTCAAACACAGTCTTGTCGTTTTCAGATACTGCAGCTGGTTAAACGGTTAGTTATTAACGTCTACATTTAATGAATAACCATGAAGGTCATGAGCGCACTGAGCGACGCTGTAAACACACTGCAGTTCCTGTAGCAGTGAAAAATATCCTCAATGAAGTCCTGCTCACGTTAAGTACAGAGCAAAGCCATAAACTGTAGAAATGAATTTTTACATTTCTTTCATTTTTTTTGGAACACTTTACTGTTATATCAGATGAGATGAGATAAGATGTGCCTTTATTTATCTCACAGTGAAGAAACTCACAGTGTTGTCAGCAGCAGAGATACACACAGAAAGAAAAATGTAATAGTGCAAACATAGACTATAAAAATGAGATATAAAAGATATAGAAAATAAAGAACAGACATTAATAGAATAATAAAGAACTATAATACCTAAAAATCTGTATTTTTACAAATAGTGTGATCACAAAATTAAACAGTTTTATTATATTTAAGCTGCTTTATTTAATTTGCCAGCTACAAAATACCATTATTTTACAGATATTTGCATTTTATTCACACAGTTTTTGACATATTCTGGCTTCCTTGCTGCCAGATTTTCACAGTTTTGTGTTTTTGTTTTTTATTTTTACAGACAATTTACTCTTTACAGCATAGGGACGTAACTAGATGTCTCCAAACTGAAGCTGCATCATTCATTTTGTCATCTAAAAATTCATTTACTCTACCGATATTTGCTTTTTCTTTTTTTTGGCTCACAGTTTTTTATATAAACTATTCTGGCATCATGGCTCTGTGTTTTTTTTATAATGTGCAGTCATGTATATAATAATCAACTTTAATTCAAATTTAGGCCTTTTAACGAAGTGCTGACTTTCACTTTGACTTGTGAACACATTATAGATGTTTTTTTTTTTTTTTTTTAAATATTTGTCATCCAAGGAATCTGAAAAACCAAAACACAGAGTTGCACATCCAGCTGAGACCCTGTGTGGTGTCTGTGGTGCTGCACTGAGCTGGTCGCTGTGCTGCAGGCCTCTGGCTTCACTGACCTGTATCCACCCAAGCGAGAGAGACTCCTTCTCGCCGTTGCTCCACTTGAGCCGCTGGAATGTCCCCTCACCCTCTGGAGGGGGAGGATATCAGAATAAGTTGGCCTATATTCCCCAAATAACTCAGCGATCCGGTGAATCGAGCAAAGAGGAAACAATGAGCCCACAGAGGAGAAGGAGAAGGAGAAGGAGAAGGAGAAGGAAAGGCCAGGCTGAGCCGCTCACAGGAAGACTTATTTCCATTTTTAGTGGCTCGGTGAAATGTGAGAATCGTCAGGAAAAGTCACTGGCAGAGAAAAATCTATCTTGTCAGGCGAACGACAAACCCCGGGTCTGGTCTGGACTGATCCAAAAAAAAAAAAGCCTCTAAAATATTTCTACCCTGAAAAAAGGCGACATTTATGCTGAAAAACCTCAATTTGCTCAACCAGCGGGCGACCAAGTGGCTCGCATGTGCCTCCTCAATGGTCTGAGATTAAGATTGGCCGCTACGCTCAGATCTGGAGTCGGTTGCCATGGGAACCCCCGAAAGAGTGACTCGGAGGTTCGGTCGGGAGTCACTTTTCGGTTTTTCCGGTTTAGCTGGTAAGCTGCGTGTAATCTCGCCGCCGGTCCGAACCTCTAAATGCCACCTTTGTTCTCAGACTGATGTCTTTGAACAAGTTTCTGTGACTGCCGGCGACGCTGGACCCAGAATCTGGAGCTTCACAGGACGTGATGCAGGATGTGAAGCGGCCTGATGAGGCTTCTGGCTCTGATCCGAAGCAGCACCAGCGCTCTAGCCATCAGGTTCAGGGAGACCGCAGGGCCTCGCATTGGGTTGCCGAGCAAAAGGTGAAGAGCAGCTTGAATTTAATCACGTCTGAACGCTCGGATGGAGAATGAAGCTGTTTATCATCTGAAGCCTCTGAGAGACGGCGACCCAGTGAAAAGGTGAAGCAGCTTTCAGACCAGCTCATTGGGATTCCCGATGCTGCCTCACATGTGCATCCGAATAATCATGACTAGATGTTTTAAACGTGTCACCAGGACCGATGTTCTGTCCACCATTCGTACGGCTTCCTGCAGCTGTGAGAACTGTTTTTTTGCTGCTGTGATTGTTGGGAGTATGCTGACCGGTGGTTTATTGACTGATCTGTCTGTGGGCAGAAACACATTCGCTGTGGTTCGATTCAGGACAGAATATTGAGCAAAAGTGGGTCAAAGTGACACAAAAACATCCCTTTACTGGGTTTAATAGAACAGGCTGACCTTTTTGGTTTGAGATGAAAACATAAATCCTGCACGGTTTCTCTTCCAACATAATAATAAACACAAAAATCTGGGCTGCATGGTGGATCAGTGGTTAGCACCGCCTCCTCGCAGCTAGAAGGTTGCTGGTTCACGTCCCGGTGAGGACACCCAGGATCTTTCCTTTCCAAATGTCAAAAACCGTTTTATGCCACAGAATGCTGCACAACTAAGGATAAAACTACATCTACAGGAATATACACATGTTTTGGTGTCTTATGTAGCAGCAGCTTGAATTAATTCTGAGCTTGAATATGCATGAAGTGTTTCGGGGGGGCTGCATGGTGTCTCGGTGGTT
>NW_007577737.1:1133030-1148703 GCF_000690725.1 Stegastes partitus | reverse complement strand
CCATGACCCTAGTGAGGATTAAGGTGTAGAGATGATGGATGGATATGTAACATTGCGTCATCGCCAAAAATAAAACTTCAAAACGCTCTGGGAGTATTTCTTACGACCTGTGTGTGTTTTCTTGAGCGCTGATGGAGGCTGTTTCAGCGTGGCGAGAATTCAATTTGCACTTGTCAGTCACTGACATCTGCCTCGTCTACAGAAGGCCTCTTCTGGTGAAGAGGCGACTCTGAGAAAATGAGACGATCACACGAGTGCAGCGTTTGAGATGTGCTCTCCCACTGGGAACCGGAGAGCACGGCGTTCACACAGAAACACCTGGACCCAGCCGTGGTTCTGATAAAAAAGAAAATCCAGCTCACCTCTTCACTCGTGTTGTCATCATCCACAGTGGCTCTGAAGGGACCACTTACCCGCTGAGTGATCTGAATCCTACGTGCACCAGCTGTGATTAAAGATCATTCGTATGAGCAGGCGTCCTCTGCGTGCAGCTATGCTAATATGCACCTGTTCAGACGGCGATAGGAGGGATGTGCGGGCTGCTCAGGTGCACGCTTCCATTCAGGCACACACGAGGAAACTTGAAGCTTTTGTGGCGACGTGCTGAAGGCTGATGAAAGGTTCTCGCTGGAAACTGAGCTTCTCCATGTCTCCATTTAAAAACGAGCAACAATAGAGCCCCGTGCTGCTCCATGCATCTTATTTAAATGTCAATATCCATCCCAGAGAGAGACGCTATCTGAGCACCACTAAGAGAGAGAAACCTCCTCGTCCTCCTCGTCGGTCGATCGCCACCGTCGTCTAATTACACCCACTTTAATTACAGCATTGTGGGAGATGCTATCGGTTATGATGATGGCGAGGCTGATGATTAATGCCCGGACTGGCAGTTAGATCTGATTAAAGCGCCGCCACGTGTTACGAGCCGGGGCGCTCTGGACGTAAGAGGATGGACGAGCTGACGGAGGGGAGGGAAGGTGGAGGAGCCGCGAGGCGATTACAGCAGCTCCTCATCGAAACACCGACGTTAAATATTTAAGAGGATATTTGTGGTGGTTGAACTGGCGGTTTTATGGCTGTTTAAGGGCTCCTCAGGTTTTTTATGCTGCACTCTGAAAGATGAAGCTTTGGCTCAACGACGAAAACAAAAAAACGTTTTCATTTTGTCTTTTTGAGACTTAACTAAGTTCTGTTCAACCAACTAACTGCACCGAGTCGGGAGAATTAGCTTTAGTTTAATTAGCACTTTTTGGTAAGAATTAGAAGAACTAACACAAGTTTTTTAGCTCCAAATAGTTTGTCAACATAATTTAAAGTTAATTATGAAATATTATGCACTTAATCTTTGTGAACAAAGAGTTTAAAATGATGTAATTCTAGTTTCTTCAGTAGCTTTGGGCTTTTTGTTGGTGTTGTTAACGGACAAAATGACTAAACGAGGCTGCACAGGCATTTTCAGTCCATATTTATTAATGCACTAAAACCATGAATGAAGCAGCAGTATAATATTATTGAAGGAGTACATTAAGGCATGAAATATTGCAGCTAATGAAATAAAATGTGCAGTAGGTAATGTGTGATGTTACGTGTGGTAAAGATTCAGCGGGCTGGGAGTCAAACCGGTGACTCACCACTCAGGGCTTTGGTGCCCACGTAGCTTTGACCGCTTGGATCCACTCAGGTGTCGCATATAATCCTCAACAAACCTGGAACCTGCTGTACCAGAGCAGACTCTAACACTCTGGATCTGGGCTCTTGGGTCTACAGGTGGATCCATGAAGAGAAAATCATGATTATTGGACTTCATGTTTTACAAAAGGTCCCAGAACTTGTCGGATGTTGCCTTAACGCCACGAGGAAGGATGTTCCAGAAGCTGTTAGGTGGTTCAGCAAACACTCTGGAGAAGCCTTGACATCTTCTCTCCTGTTTCTACAAAAGGTCAAACATCTCCAGACGCTTATTCAGCTCAGTTTAATGTGTTCCTCATCATGATTCAGAGCATCAGAGGAGGTTTTTCAACAATACAAAGCTTCCACTCTCCCCGTGCTTCAGTATTACTTTTATTCAGATTTAAAACCAGAGGAGCTGCTTCTTAGTGGAAACTCACAGCATTCGGAGCTGCCAGGTGACGTTCAGCTCCTCTCGCTGTTCCGCCTCATCGAGCGCCAAACGTCCAGAGAGCCAAATGCAGGAGTTTGGATCCCAGCGTTTACCGACGCAGCGTTTAAGCTGCGATGTGTAAATAAGTCTTGTGGGCCCGACGCGCTTGTTCATGCGAAGGATCTGTGAAGGCTTCGGGCGTCCCACTTCGGTTTTTCTGTTCCGCCAAAGTGCCCAGAAGTGCCGCCGGGAGCCCCTCGTGCACCTTTAAGGAAGCATTTCTACTGGATTTACGGCAGCCTTTTATTCACAAACTACCTTCAGTGGATGATCGGCAGCGGAGCAAAAAAAAAAAAGTCATTTTAGGGGAAGGTGGATGTTTTAAATCAACAGAAACAGGTGGAGGTTTAGTCTGTTTCTGGTGTTTTCTGTCACTCTGTGGTGGTGATGCAGCTGGACGGTGTTTTCTTTTCTTTTTTGTTGCGTTCAACACATTTGCGAGACCTCATGACTTTATTTTGCAGGAAGACTCTGCAGGACGTCGTCCTAATGGGTCTCCGTAAACGAAACGCTTTGATTAATGAGAGCCTCATATTTCACCCAGTGGAGATATGTTAATGCCGAAGTTCTGATAAACGATAGAAAGAGTTCATGTTGAATTCGGCTGTTTGTCAAGAACAAGATTTAAGTTTATACGAGAGCTCGACGTGTGAGTCACGAGTTGTTCTGTCGGTAGAACACGTTGGATGGAGCTGAATAAATGACACTCGGTAAAGTTTAAGAGGGTTTTCAAGAGAGTTGCTGAGTGCAGTCGTGGAAATTAACTCGTTTACTCAAGTGCACTTATGTATAATCATGAGGTTTATTTTTGCTCTCCACTCGAGTATTTTCATTTTACTACTTTACATTCAAGATAAGAAACGTCATTCTTTGTCCTCCGCCACATTTATTCGACGGCTACGGTTGGTTTTTAAAATATAGATTTTACACATTTGATCATATTTCGACGCAGTTCAAGATTAAACCAGCGTTTTTTGGTTCCTGAACTCTTCAGAAGATCAGCGTGTAGTCAGACTGCAGATCCCTGAGCTCACTAAACACTGATCTTTATCTCTAAACCTGGTTTTACTGCAATAACCGTTCACGTGATGCAACGTGTCACCAAAAGCTGGAAAACAGAAAAATGTTCCAGATTTCTTTTTCTGTCCTGTTAATCATGTTCAGAGCCCTCAGATTAATCTGCTGTCCCTGTAAATAAATACATATATGAGGTAGTTATTCTGGTAGATGAATCGTAGCTTGAGTTCCTTGAAGACGTTCCACCTCTCATCCAAGAGGCTTCATCAGCTCTGACTGACTAGTTGGGAGTTCCACATACTGATATCCTGAAGGAGACATTAACACCTGAGTTTCTGTTTCAATTGGGGGTTTGTTGCTCCTCCCCCTCGTTATGTGGGTCGTTAGTGCTCCCCCTGCCACAGTGGGGTTCGTTAGGGTCTTTGTGACTAGGTGTGGAGGTGGTTTCATCTTCCTGGGGAGAGATCTTAGGACTGAACTGTAAACAGGTGGGAGGTGATGCCAGGCAGGACCTTACATCTGACTGTAGGTTCCGTCCATCTGAGCAGAACGGCCCGTCTGGCCCAGAGGGAAGTGACGGACAACATGCGACGGACCTCCTTCATTTATCTTAAAGAAGCAGAAAACAGTGCACGAGGACATGAACAGCTGCTCCAGCTGGAGTCGACCTCCAACTTATCAGTCGGATCAAAGACGTTGTTCTGTAATAATTAGTCAGTGAAATGGGATCAGAAGGATATCGTGTTCTGTTCTGACCCGGAGGGCCTCGGCACAGTCAGCGTCTTGTCCGACCGGACGGCTGCAGCTCGCTGTTAGTCAGCAAGTCTCTGCTGTTTGCGTTCAGATATCAGGACTTTGTGCCAAAAGGGGGAAAAACCACAAGCGTGCAGAGTCGAGCTGCTTCCTGCGCTGCTCACAGGTCGGCCCGATGAATGGCCTGGTGCTGGTTGAATACTGAACGATCAATTTAGCGCCGAGGAGCAAATGAAGAGGTTCAGATGTGACACCAGCCCTCAGGACGGCGCTCAGAGAAGAGACGGTCGGCGAGTCGGGTCATCGTTTGGCATCAAATGAGATCAGTGACACTCGGCAGGCTGTCTTCGCTGCAGCCTGAGGCCCGATTACAGCAGCTTAACTTCACCAGGATGAACCATGGCTCTGTGTCGTACAGTAGCTTCACTATGCAACGCTTTAGCTTCATGCTATGAACATTTTCAGGATCTTAACGTCGATAGAAGCAGGTGAACATGTCATGCTTTTTCAGTGTGCGTTGCTTTTTACAGCCTCATCCTGCATGTGTGATCTGTTTTCTAACAACTCACTGGAGGAAACATAGAAAACTGCATTTTTGTGCCCTTCCTTCCTTCCTTCCTTCCTTCCTTCCTTCCTTCTTCTCCTTCCTTCATTCCTTCCTTCCTCCCCCTCCCTCCCTCCTTCCTTCCTGCCTTCCTTCCTTCCTTCCTTCTTCTCCTTCCTCCCTCCCTCCTTCCCTCCTTCCCTCCTTCCCTTCTTCCTTCCTCCCTTCCTTTCTTTTTAACTTCAAGTGCTATATTAAACTTTAGCACATTTCATGACCCAACATGTAGGTCTCATTCAGCTTCCACAGACGTCTCTATGTCTCCACAAACAAACTTCTGTGTGTCCTTGTGGCTGAAAACAGCAGAAACAATCCTGTCTGCCAACAGTATTCACTATTTATTTACTGTCTGTGACGTATTCTGCCTAAAACTCCTGAAGGACCTGATCTCTGTGTCTTTAAAAATGACAGTAATTCAACGTTTGTGCTTTTAGCCTTTGACCCCGTGTTGTGGAAACCCTCCTAAAAGCCATTTAGACGATAAACTGACTCTAAAACACGACAGTTTATTAAATATATCGTAAAACCTTCCTACGATATGTCTCAGATTTTAAAATAATCTTGTTCCTCTGGCTGCTCCGGATGAATCCTGGGCGATAGTTTAGAAGTGAGGTCACAGCTCAGTGATAAAAGCTGGACGGTGGCCGTTATGTTCATGCGGATGGGTTTCTTGTAATATAACTGACCTCAGTGTGAACTCGTCTAAGTGTTTATTCTTTTATTAATTCACGTCCCTTCTGTGTGTCTTCGCAGCGTCCGACGCCAAGGAGCAGCAGTTCTGGATCAGCCAGCTCCAGGCTTGTGCCCGACGTCACTCGGACAGCAGTGCCAAGGTAACGACCGGCAAACACTCACTAACAGAGCCATAAACATGTCCGAGCTCCCGGTTGCTGCTCAGGAAGACGAGTGAACGGAAAGAGCTGACGTTACCCGGAGGACCCTGTCCCCCGCCGTCTCTGTTTATAAATGGGACGGTTTTCCATTTCTACAAACTGGAGAGCAGTTAGTCTCTGAATCGAGTCCGTCACCAGGTGGAAGCCCTCCTGTGCAGCTCAGGAGTGTCTAGAGGAAGTCCTGCCCTCCTTCCTCCACTTCTGTCAGCCTGCTTTGCTCTTAGTGAGCGTAAAGGTGACGGATTCCTTCTCTGCCGTTTTTCATTTTAAGTGGCATGAACTCCCCCGAGAGCTTTAAAGCGGTGGTGGGATTTCTTCTCTCTTATTATTGGAGGAACATCATTTTCTGACTTTTTTTTTCTCCTCCTGTCGTTCTCGTCTTCCTGAGCAGATAAAATTTTTTAGTGAAGTCTTGCAGCAGCTTTACCTCCTCACTCACATTAAGTCTTTACTCGGTGACGATTTACCGCCAAACAGGACGATTATTTTGCACAGATTAATTATTGCTGGCAGCTCTGTGGTTAGCACCGTCACCTCGCAGCTAGAAGGTCGCCAGTTGGTGTCCCGGTGAGGACACCCGGGATCTTTCTGCGTGGAGTCTCCATGTTCTCCCCGTGCAGCGTGGGTTCTCTCCAAGTTCTCCGGCTTCCTCCCACAGTCCAGAAACATGCTGAGGTTAATTGGTGATTGTAAATTGTCCGTAGGTGTGAATGTGAGTGTGCTTGGTTGTCTGTCTCTAAGTGTAGCCCTGTGATAGACTGGTTACCTGTCCAGGTGAACCTGCCTTCACCCTGAGTCAGCTGGGATAGACTCCAGCCCTCCACTAGTGAGGATTAAGGTGTAGAGATGATGGATGGATGGATCTTTTCATCCACTTGCTCCACAGCTAAGTGATGCTAACTGGAAACCTCGCAGCAGGATTAGCTTGCTAATGCGTTTAGAGTGCAGACTAATGATGTTCTCCAGTGAAAATCACGTTTTTAAAGCTGGTTAATGTGTCAATATGCTGTTTTTATATACGCTGGAAGACATATAATGAGTGAAATGAGCGCTGCAGTGAACTGATGACAGTCTCAGAAACACAGATTCAGACTTTCAGGGTTTCATATGGAACAAACCTCAAGTCCTGTAAACCTGCAACGTGGGACTTTTTATTTCATTATTCATCCAGTTGGGACATGTACGACTGAAGTATTTAATATTACAATGAGCGTAGAGTACACTTTACAGACACTTTACAGTGTTTCAGCTGAGTTGTGGGTGAGCTGGTGTGCTCGAGCTGCAGCGAGTGGGGAGGGACACATGGAGAAACAAACTCAATAGATCTGAACATTTTAGAGGAAAAAACGGCGTAAAGTTGAAACACTTTACAGCAGATAAAAAAAATCATAGTATGTAAGTTTTGAAATTAATTTTTAGCAGTTTAATCGATGACTGGAGATGGACTTTATAAAAATAAAGGCCTCTGTTGCTCTGCTACCTCGGTACAGTTAGAATATCAGATGGCGTTAAACAAGCGCCGCATGTGGACTGCTGCTGCTGCTTCTGGTGGTGATATTGGTGTTATTATTTGTTTATGTTTACTATTTGTGCTGCTGCTTTCCCACCAATGCTGCTGCTCTGACACTTTTTATTTAAAAGATGTTTTTTCTTTATGCTTATTTATTAGTTTTTCTAACGTCTGTCTTATGAACATTTTTCACCCTGTGGAAAGTTGGATGATATTTCATTATACATGACAACAAAGATTAATTAATTAATTAATTAATTAATTAATTCATTCATTCATTCATTCATTCATTCATTCATTCATTCATTCATTCATCCGTTAAACGGAACATGAGATATCTGACTTGATCTAAATTCTGTTCAGAGGATAATTTTGTGCCAAGGATAAAACGGTTCACTGATTTATAAATTTCTCTTTTTTTATCCATTTATTTATTTAAATTGTGTTAATTGATATATTTATACATGAATTAAAACAGCTTAATGTTAACGGGTGTTCAGTTTTATTTGTTGTTTAGCTTCTAAACTCTGATGCTAAAGTGACGGTTTACGTAGAAGTCGATTAATCTGTGCCACATACCGGGTATGTCCGGGCAGACAAGTCTTTCAGTCAGTAAATGTACTAACTTAAACTTTTCTTAGGTTTTTTTTAACCTCATTTAAATCCCTTAATCTTTGGGAAGGACTTAGAAATAGAAATGCAAAATCTGTCTTTTTTTCTTTTTTTTTTGTCACCAGTAATTTCTTTCAGGCTTTTTTTATTTTGCATCTTACTTTTATTGTTTTCTCGTTTCAAAGAAAATAATGTTTTTTTTCAATTACATAAGTTATTAGTGAACTAGGCCTTTTTATTGTCGACCAGTCTGTCGATTATTTAACTCATTCCTCGTTAAGTCTATAAAAAGTCAGAAAATGTTTTAAAATGCTGATCAGTGTTTCCTGAAGCCCAAGATGACGTCCTCGGATGTCCTGCAAAGATGTTGAGTCATAGAGGATGAAAGAAATCGGGAAAAGATTCTCGTTTACAAACCTGGAATCAGAGAGTTTTGACCTTTTTTTTCATCAAATAATAACTAATAATTAAATAGCTGATAATTAATAAGGTGCAGAGTTACCTGTAATAAAGAGTTTAGCTTTAATGTAATAATGAAAACATGAAGCCTGAGTTCACACAGCGGCTGATGTTCTACTGACTCTTCGTTAATAGATTCACTAATTACCGGGTGTTCTGGGGATCGAACTTTCATTCTGACGAAACAAGTTGAAAACATGGAAGTAAAAACACTGGGTCAGCTCAGTGGGAGGACTTTAGTCTCAGTGCAGCATATGTATCATCAGCATCATCTTTCATGTGTTATTCAGAGCTTCCTTTCATTTTCCGACTCTCCTCCGCTTCCTCTCCACGAACGCTTATCGGACCGAACAAATCTGCAGCCGCGGACCTTAATAAATGTCAGCCCAATAAATGCCACGTCTCCGCAGACAGCAGCGTCCAAACAAACTCTGTGCCTCTGACTTTCTGACTAAGCAGCAGCCCGCTCGATAAAGGAACAATTAATGAATCAAAAATTAACACAACAAGAGAGAGAAACAAACCAGGAAGCAGCAGAACTGAGGATGGATGCATTCAAAAAGGCAGAAACATGATAAATTCAAGACTGAGTCTCATTGCAGAGCTCAGCTTGCTCGTCATGTGAAACTCGTCTTGCTCGTCTAATACAGGAATATTTCTGGCTCCTCCACTGACATGAGACTCAGCGATTTAGGGAAACACGGCCTTGGTTTGAGGATGCATGTCGAGCTAAGCGATCCTCCTACCTGACAGATTGAGTGCAGCTGAACCACCTTCCTGGTCTTTTTTTAAATATGGGTTTCATGGATTAATATTTGGATTTTTTTTGTTGGGTTCAGCGTGGGCTTGGAGGGGATTAGTGTGTGTGTGAGCGACTGTATCTCTGTGGGGTGTATCCTCGTTCCCCTGATCCAGCACAGGATGAGGCTCGTTATAGAGCTGCTGCTGCTGCTGCTGGAGCTGCCGGCAGCGGCGACGGCGTGGAAATCAGCAGAGCGTGAGCAGGAGGAATAATCCAAACTTTATTATTATTTCTTTAGCAAACTTTCCGTATTAAAGTTGAGGTTGCAGCTGAGAAGGTGTTGCTGCTCATCATGGGTTCTGGAGTTGGTTTGGTGACCGGCGTCTAATGAAGCAGAGCGTTTTACTTAATTAGAAACATCTGTACAGTCCAGTGCACGTCAGTGCAGCTGTTCTGCTGGAATTCTTTTTGCTTTGTGAAGCTTGTAAAGTTTTCATCAGAGAGGTGTTGATATAACTGCCCCCCTAACGGGATCTGTAATGGATTCAATAGGAGTTAACAAATACGTATGTGTGTGTGTGTAAATCCAGATACAAACACTGAGAGATGTGATGCACAGGAAGTCCAACACATTTACCCAACCAGTCATATTAGAGTTAACAGGGTACAATCACAGTAGGAAAAGCTTTTCATGTGGTAGTACTTGTATCGACAGTCCATCCATCCATCATCTCTACACCTTAATCCTCACTAGGGTCATGGGGGGCTGGAGTCTATCCCAGCTGACTCAGGGTGAAGGCAGGTTTACCTGGACAGGTAACCAGTCTATCACAGGGCTACACTTAGAGACAGACAACCAAGCACACTCACATTCACACCTACGGACAATTTAGAATCACCAATTAACCTCAACATGTTTCTGGACTGTGGGAGGAAGCCAGAGAACCCGGAGAGAACCCACGCTGCACGGGGAGAACATGGAGACTCCACGCAGAAAAATCCCGGGTGTCGCGAACCGGTGACCTTCTTGCTGCGAGGCTACGGTGCTAACCACTGAGCCACCATGCAGCCTGCACCTTTTTTCACTCTTTCAAAATGTTTTTTTCAAACCGATTCTTCACCACACCTGTCTGAGCTGCTGCACTGCTGTAACTGATGGAGACTAGAGGCTTCTCCGTGCACAAGAAGCCAGCCGGCTTCTACTGTGTCCTGCATGTGAGGCGTTGAGGAAGCATCTAGTATCTACCAATAAGCAGCAAGGGAGCAGTTTTGGGTACAGTTGTGGTTTGCATCCAGCAGATGCACTGAATTCATGTGGAGAATGAAACTCCCTGTGTGTGGTACAACTGTCTGTCTGACTGCAGGGAGTGTGAAGCTGAGCCTGTATTTACAGCCTGTAACATATCATTACTTTGCGTTGTTTTCCTGAAAACACCTCTGATGGTAACTTGCAGGAGTTTGCTGTGATTCGTGCGAGTCCTCCCTGCTGATCTGAGCAGTTTCACTTCACATCGTTTCACCTTCATCAGACCATTCAGTTGTCTCTAAGTGACTTAATGCTTCAGTTTTCCTCCTTCAGCTGATGTGTGTTTGCTTTCAGGTGAGGAAGCTGAAGGGCTCGGACGAACACCTGAGCGTGGAGCGAGCCGGAGGAGGCCAGGAGGTGTTGGTGAGTCCACCAACACAGCTTCACCTTTACCTGCAGGGTCTCTCCAGTCAACTAAAATGCTCTTTTTAATCAATTAAACGCTGCGTCCTCATTATGCCACCTCACTCGTTCAACACGTGGCTCTTAAACACTTGCACAGCTGGAGCGAGGGGGGGGAGGTCCAATTAGTCTGCTCAGCCATGATGAGAGGAGCAATCAGAAAGAAGGGAGACAACTGGATAAGCAAAGAAAAGTGGAGGTGGGAAGCTGCCTCCCTCCTGTCCCGCCGTTTTGTTCCTGTTTGGCGGCTGCTGGGTTTTTCCAGCTGTCATTACTGGATCCGCCGCTGAGGTCTAATCCGTCCCCGAGCCGGGCCGTCTGCCTCTCGGATCGCTATCGCAGCTCCTCCTGATGAGGCCTCGGCTGCATCTCCGATAACACGGCTCTGTGGCAGGAAAGGTGCAGGCGGATTATTGATGACAAAAAAAAAGGGGCAGGGGTTCATTTTTCTTCTGAGTCTTTATAAGAAACTGAATGAAAGTCCTGACACGTGTTGTATTGGTGACGGATTCAGGTAGATAAGAGGAACAATGATGAGATATATTTGGATGCTTTTCTTCTCCTCGGTGCCTCAGGACGGCTGCAGAGGAAATACTAGAAACTTCTGTAAATGTTGTGCAAAGCTGTGTTGCTCAAGTAGTAGATCCACACTTTGTTCACACACTGAACCATCGTAATCTTCAAAGTTGCACCAGTTTAGTAGCTGCTGAGCTCAGAGCACGTCCCTCCACATATCCTCACAGCACACAAATGTTGTGAGTTTGAGCCGAAATTCCACAAAATCAGCAAAACGCATTTATGCAAGTTTACCCTCGTTGTTGTTACATGAGCAGTCGAATCTGTAGACACCATAAAAATACGACATTTGTGTTTGTTTCAAGTATTAGTTTGAATAACAATGACGTCATCGCTTAACACAAATTTTTTATGTAGCTCGAGTGGACGTTTATGTTCAAAAAGTTCAACAGGGCTTTATTTGTCATTTCAGCCACATCCAGCTGAAATGAGACAGCGTTTCCCAGATCCAGAGCTAAAGTGGTAGCGCAAAGAACGCAGTGCAGAAAAAGAAAAGACAAAATAAAGTAAAATAAAATAAGGTAAAATAAAATAAAGTAAAATAATATAAAATAAAATAAAATAGAATGAAATCAAATTGAATAAAATAAATTAAAACAAAATAGAACAAAATAAAATAAGATAAAATAAAATAAAGTAGAATAAAAAAGATAAAGTAAAATAAAATAAAATAAAAAAGATAAATTAAATTAAATTAAATTAAATTAAATTAAATTAAATTAAATTAAATTAAATTAAATTAAATTAAATTGAAATATGGGAACAGGTCGTGCAACCAAGACAATACAACACCGCTCAGTTTTATCATGTTTGAGGTGTGTCAGAAAAGTTTCAGGACTGGTGTCACAAAAGATATATTTCAAATCCAAATTAATCCATCCAGCTCAAACTGAAGGAATAAATGAAAAGCAAACTCAGATTAGGATGCAGGTAACCGGCCTCCAGCCTGCTCAGGAACAGAGGTTGGAGAGGGTTGGCACCTGAGCTGCAGCTCTCTTGCAGGCTTTGGCCACATCTTCTCTTGGTGGAGCCAACAGAGACCCTCTTAGAAAAACAAGCTGAAATATGAGTCTTACAAATACAGAGGCCGTCACACTTCTTACCAACCGGGCCCTGTGATCGGATCAAACAACCTGAAACAGCCACTAGAACCTTAAAGAGAGATTTTGCAGTTTGATTTTTTCATTCGGCCTTTGTTCAAACCACGAGTACGATGAGGAACGTAGGCCTTATTTATAATGTACAATAGACGCAGGAAGCTTGTGCAACAATAACAATATTTCAGGGCAAAGTAATTAAAATGATAAAAAGCAACAATTGGAGAGTTTAAAATAAGATGAAATGAAAAACCTGAATTGCCCTGAGGATAAAATTAAATCCCCTTTGTTGGTGTTTCCTCTTCTGTCCTGCTTTCTTGATCATTTGATGGAGCTGAGAAGCACAGCAGCGTAGCAGCATAACCACGCTGACGGTGTGAGAAAGCAGTGCTCAATAAAGCGATAACTCTTTAATGAACGAGCAGACGCTGAAGTCCCTCTCTATAGATCCCACCAGGTCCCGTAGGAGAGGCTGACCTTGCTCGTTGCACCGCCACCGATCTGTCACCGGTCGCAGCTGGTGGACTCAGCGAGCCGCTTTCCTTTCTCCAGCCGCCACAGCTGAGCCCCACAGGTCTACTGGTCACACCGGTTGCTTTTCTGTCGGTTAAACTAAAATAGGTGCCTCATCCGTCTGCACAGCCTGAGAGAGCACCGTCACATAGAATCTCTGTTAGAGGACTGAGCATGGAAAGATGGAACGATGACAATACAACGGCCTTCACTGAGCTGAACCGCACCAGAATAAAACTGCTTGAATAGCCAGCGAGGACACTTCATACCAGTTTCACCTCCATCTGCGCCTTGTCCCCGTACATGCACAGAAACCGTTCGTCCAGTTCTGACCCGTGTTCTGCTGTTGCATCAACCTGCCAATGAAAGGCCCGTTATCTTTACAGAGCCGACAGAGTTACAGCATTTAGCAGATATTTCCGACGTACCTTCAGCTACACGTCTAAGACCAGGCATCCAAGCTTAAAATCATCATATTTCATCAAAATACTTTATTCTGCATTTCTCATTTAAAACTTTGACAAAAATAAACCACTCTGAAAAGAATTCTGGTTTCTCCGGCGTAGCTGTGGTGCTGTCAGTGACTCAGCTACAACCGACAGTCACATGACAAACATTCCCGCCAAACTGGACTGAACTGCTGGCCGTGTGTTCGCAGAGCAGAGAGGAGACACGACGGCAAAAAAGCCCAAATATTATGGGATTAAACGCCAAGCAGTGAAAGCTCATTCAGTGGATCTGGGGTTGGCTTTCTCTAAAGGAGAGGACGAGGATAAAGAGTGGCATGGAACTAGCCTGAGATGTAAGGGTTGGCGGTTAGCATAGTTAGCTGGGCTTTTTCCATTACAGCAAATGTGATGCTGTGTTAATAGCTTTTGGCGGCTTTGAGCAAAGTCTACATATTGTGTTTGTAGACAGTAACTAACAATCTGAACACCAAAACCTGCTGGGATTCTGTCCTGCACCATTTATCAGAGCCAGAAACTGTAAAATCTAAGAGAATGGTTGGATTTTCTACTTTTGTCCTTGAACTACTCATCTGTGACGAGATGTTCTGTCGGCAAACTTGTGCAAAGTGCGGAAACAGATTAAAATGTAAACCATAGAATATGTCCAGCGTGTAGAGTTGATGTTTAACGGTGTTGGTTACATCTGTTGGAAAAATGTTGGACGTGTTGATCCAGGTTTTTACAATTTTTGTGAAATAAAAATTCAAACAAGTTACCGTAATGTCCGGACTATAAGCGGCTACTTTTTTCACACGCTTTGAATGCTGCAGCTTAAACAATGATGCGGCTAATTTATGGATTTTTACGAATTTGCCTCGAGACCAAAGTGACGCTGAGAGCGACGACAGAGAGACTGAGGAAGTGACGAAGTGATTCTGAGGCTGTTCAGCTCCTGAAGACACTGAAGAAGACGGCTTTAGTGGTTTTAGTGCAGGAGGAAGATGAAGATAGCGATCAGTGACTTTTCCTGGTAGGCTGCTGGAGTTTTATTTCCTTAACCAGCCTTGTTACAGGAACTGTTCAGAAAAAAGCATCTACGGTACGTATTTAATTTAAAGTTAAGACATCTCTCTGTGTAAATATCTCATGTTCCAACGTGGACACCTGCAGCTTAGAGACCAGTGCAGCCTGTATATGTACACACCTGGTTTTCTTTTAAAGTTAGTGGGTGGGGCTTATACTCAGGTGCCTCAATATTCTGGTAGTTGTTTTAAGAAGTCTCGAGGTTCTTTGTGTTTAGACGTTCGAAGCCAGATCTAGAACCCGAAACAGCCAAATTAAACTTGGCTATCATGTACACCTGCACGTTTCAGACAAGTGCCGCCGTCCTCCTGAGAACGTGGCTGGTTCTCGTGTCCACCCTTCTGCAGCTCCATGGCGAGCTCTGCTGCAGGTGGAGGAAGCGGCGAGGCGGGAAGCACAGCTACACTTCATCAAGCTGATTAGCGGCCTGATAAATTAGCTGGTAAGCGTGCGCTCGACGTTTTATCGTGAGGCTCAGACTGCACGCGCTGTCAAAGCGTGGACGCTGTTCTCCACCGGGTTGAAGACAGAAACACTATTTATGTGGCGTGCAGTATCTGCTGTTGCTAAGGTGGAAATAGCACGCTGAGATGAGGCTGAAAAGCAGCAAATCTGCTTAAAATAATTGAATTTCAGTGAACAGTGAGGCACGCTGTGGTCTAGAGGTTTTCTCTGTAATACAGAAACTATTCTCTAACCCTACAACGGTTATTAGTGAATAGCTAATTGCATGTAATTAGTGTTGTTTGCTGTAGTGCAGAAAATAGCAGGTCAGCAGCTGACCGTTGTGCTGTTTCCCCATGCTGCCTCACACAGGGCCGCCCACGGTGACGACACATCACCTGTGAAGTGGCAGGAGGGTGGACTCTTTTACCCTGAGTGCAGTCTGACAGGCAGCGAAAAATAGCCTTAAATTACTGAAGCTGTAGAGCCCAAAATGTAAATTTTCAGCATCTTCCAGAGCCGTGGGAACAGCTGTTTATTCCAGATTGACCTCTGAAGCCCAAGTTTCTGTTTGTTTTCTTATTTATTGTTAATATACATAGCATTTATATGCTGGTTATGGAGGTCGTACATGTGGGCTCAGCATTTATTTTAGGTGGATGTTGTATTATGATGATTGGAGATGAGGTTACAGGGATGTTTGGCAGCTTTCATGATGAGCACCTTGGCTGAAGATGTATAAACTGTTCTTGGTCTTGTTTTTTCTTTTTTTTGGTTTATTTGTTCTTTTGTTTATTAGTTTGTTTGTTTGTTGACACTGTAAAGACGGGGCAGGACTAGATCAGCTTTTGCTTCTCAAACTAGATAAAAGTTGACATATGTGTGCATTATGTTTATATCAGGTCTTTGCTGGGGTTTTTTTCCCTCTTTTGTTGAGTATTGTAGTTGAATTCTCAATAATGCTGATGTATTATATATATGTATCGCTTATTCTGTATTTTTTTTTAACATATACAGCGCCCTCCATAATTATTGGCACCACTGGTTAAGAT
>NW_007577737.1:1107409-1132644 GCF_000690725.1 Stegastes partitus | reverse complement strand
AAATAAAGTAGTTTCTGCTCCTGTCATATAATTTTCTTTACTAATTTTTCATTGCAAAATAAAGTCCAACAGCTCTATGGAAACATTCATGCCTAGAATAGAGAGAACTCAACAGGGGTTTTTGTCTGATATATCAAAAGTTATAATGCCATAAATCATAAAAAGAAAAAAAAGCTGAATTTCTTTGATTATTTATTAAAAGAACTGGAATCAGCACATCCACCATGTTTCCAAGTGCACACAGCTTGTCAGCAATAGGGACTCTACATACTTACTGCTTACATTTCTACTTTTTCTAGTTGTTTCGGTATGTACACATCCTGCGGTCGAGTCCAGTTCAACTGAGTTTTAGTCACATGACTGCAGGTCGCTCATCACTTCCTGGTTGCCCAGAGGTGCAGAACTTTATAGTTTTTACCGAATCAAGTCAAAGCAAGGCATTTGGTTTTTGGTGCACAATTTAGATGAAACTACAAGATTTTTAAACTTAAAATTGTTTGATATTCGTGAAGGAGCAGCACCGACGACTAGTTCAAGGACTGAAAGTTGAAAATACGGCAGTTGTGTTCTGATAAATGGTGTGATTTAGGTGATTTTTTGCTGTTTTTGTACTTTCCTGCTGCTGGTTTTGTGATCGTAAGGTTTAAATCAGTTTAAAAGAATGTATTCACCTAAAATCAAGTTTCTTTTTTTGCCTTTGTAGAGCATAAACGTGGCTTTTTCCCTGTTTTGCCCTGAAACAAGCTGAACCTCTGTATGTACGTCACATTTTTAACTTCAGGAGCTAATTCCAGCCTTTTAGTTTATATTTACTCCTGCAATAATCCCGTCGCTAACACTTTTCCTGCTCGTCCGTCCACTTTCCTGCCCCTCCTTTCCCTTTTCCTCTTTGATTTTTCTCGGTTCTGTCTGCTCCAGTTTATTGAAACGCTCGGGGCTTCGTGCCAGTTTTGGAGGACAAAACCTCGGCGCGTCTACCCGTCCGTTCGCGCTCCTGAAACGCCATCTCTTTTCTGCTTACTCACGGCTCGTGGCTTAGCGTCGCGGCACAATACGACAGTGTTCTCTCCTGTAAGCTGATTATTTTCCCTTAAAATGATTACACGAGCAGCGACCCGCCGTAACTCCCTCCTCTTGGTGTTCGGATGCATCTAATCACGGGAAATATATCCTCGCAGTCACATTAAGAGGATTTCTGTGTTTTTTTTCATGAATTTTTAATATCTGCCAGGAACAAAACAAGCCTCTAATGATGTGTGTGACGTTTCGGTACAACAGCAGGTTAGTCGTAGGTGTGACTTCCTGGGTTACTGCAGCACAAAGGCCGGCGCTGCTCCAGGCTGGAAGCGGTGACCAGAACTCTGCTACAGGGGTAAATCTCCATGCTGCTGTAAGCTAATGGAGAGTAAAGACAGAAAAGAGAGATGCTGCCCTGACGTGGCTGCTGCCGAACTCAGAGGTCAGCAAACCGAGGAGCCACAGAGGGGAAGCAGAGGAGGCTTCAGCGTGAAGGATGGGATGTGACTTTGGTGCAGAGACAAACAAAACAGCAAAAGGATGATACTGCCTTTTTTTTATATATAAATAAAACAAACAAACTGAGTTGCTTGTGTCAGGATAAAATGTTTTATGTGATGGGTGGAAATCCTGGGTCAGAGGAAAGACAGTAGTTGTGGTTGTTCTCAGTTAAACAGATTCAAGCAAGTAAATTGTAAAAAAAAAAATACAAACATCTTTTCTAATCCACTTATTGTTGTCATATTTCTTCTCAGTGAGGATTTATGTTTTTTTTGTTTGTTTCTTGGACGACTAATTTCCTTTAAAATGACAGCTGGTGGAGGGTTAATTTGGCCGCTGTTGGCAGAATTAAAAGCGAGAGAGCATTGGTTTGTGTTTGTGGTGGAACTGTTGAATGTGTGCTTTAATTCTGGGTATTTTCACACTATAATAATAATAATAATAATAATAATAGTTCCTCTGGCTGTGGAGGCTGGTGGGTGTAGCCGGCTCACAGTTATCTGGTAATCTAGAAGAAACTAGGACACACGGAAACAAAGACGTGTCTTAATGCAGATCCTGGTTCAATCTCAAAGATTAGGATTAGGGACAAGAATGGTTTTAACTGATCTGTTGAGTTTGCCACGGAGGCGTAAACGCTGGTTGATCTCAGCTTAACTGCCGCAGAAGTCTTTGTCATGGTGCCCGTTGGTGGCTGAACAAAGAGTTGTTTTATTCAGACTCCACAGACTGAGTTACGTTTAATAAGTGAAAAGTCGCCTTTTACTCCTGGATGTTGTACACAGCATTTAAAAGCAACAACTTTATGCTTTTAAGCAGCTTTCCAAGAAAACGTTGGAATATTCAGGTAGGACTGGGCCGTATCAGTAACATCGGTGTAATACTAGGGTATGATATGAAATTGAAATATCGCGATAAAACTTGAGTGAAACGTGCAGCGCAGTTGTTTTCATCTGGTTTAATGCGCATGGAGCGAGAAGCATGGCGGCGACCGAGGAGGAGGGCGAACGCATCGACCAACACAGTAGGGCTGGAGCCGGATATCAGAGTATTGTGGTGGTGTCAGGATAGCGATTTAGAGATCCGAATATTCGCCGGCTGCACAACACAGCTTTAATGCACATCCCAAACAGCTGCTTGCAAAATGGAAAAGAAATTGTTCGTTTTTTTTTTTTATTTGCACCAATAAAGTTGTTCAGTTTTGAAGTATTTTGTCAATTATATCGTCAGTTATATCGCAATTTTTCTCATTTATATCGTGATAAATATTTTTGGCCGTATCACCCTAATGCCCTATGGTAGGTAACATTTATAAAACGAGGGAAACTGAATGCAGCAGTCAGCTTCATTAGCTGACAGGTGCTGTATGTCTAATGTCAGCTAGCATTAAGGCTACATGGGCTGCAAGAAGGTCGCCGGTTCCTGTCTTCGGCTTCCTCCCACAGTCCAGAAACATGCTGAGGTTAATTGGTGATTCTAAATTGTCCGTAGGTGTGAATGTGAGTGTGCTTGGTTGTCTGTCTCTAAGTGTAGCCCTGTGATAGACTGGTTACCTGTCCAGGTGAACCTGCCTTCACCCTGAGTCAGCTGGGATAGACTCCGCCCCCATGACCCTAGTGAGGATTAAGGTGTAGAGATGATGGATGGATTAAGGCTAGTTTAGCTACTTTTTATGTTGGTGACATTTGATCCGGTTAGTTTTGCCTCCATATTCCAGCTCAAGAACTTAAAAGAACTTTACACACCTACATCCTGTCATCATCACCTGATTCTCCTTATGTGTCACATGGATCGGTTGGTTCTGACATTGGTAGAGTTTTCCTGCTGCTGCAGTTTGTTTTATCTTTACAGGGCATTGCTCTCCTGTCCTCTTATATCTGCTCTTTCTCTGAAAAATGCCTAGAAAGCGTCGGCATTTTCACGAGATTTGTTGTAGTTGACTATCGATAACTTGGTCCTGTTTTCTTCCCATAAATAACAGTTTTCCTGCTCTGACTATGGCCTGCTGTAACCAGCTTTAAGTGGTTTGACTCTGGACTATCCAAAACATTCACAGTCGAAACAAACTGACTGATATGGACGAGGAGTAAACTCTTTATGTGAGACTGTTGTTTAGCTGATGAGTCCACATCTGTACGTTTGGTTTGGATGAAACTGATTTGAAACAAGTCAGCTGTGGAAGAGCCCTGAGAAACAGATGTTTAAGGTCCAAGAATGATCAATAAAAGAAGATTTCCAGCGTGGTTTCGCCAGACGTTGGTTACTAACTGTAGCTCAGTCAAACACACATAAAGCTTCTGTTTTTCTGTATAAATCCAGTGCTGAACCTTCCTGTGGCTGATGTTTAATCTGAGAACCAGATCCCCATGGTTCCTGACTCTGCAGAGCTTTCTGTTCCCATGTTCTTGTCATGTTTAAATCCCCACACGACTCTCTCTCTCCCTCTCTGTGTCACCCCCTCCCTCCCTCCCTCCCCCCTTCAGGGCTCCTCGTCTTCCGGTCGGACCCGTAGTTTCTCTCTCCTCCCCCACCTAACCCCATCTTCATCCCCGGCCTCCCAGAGGCACCTGGGCCACGCAGCCTCGCCCAGCAACATCGTCACCATCACCCACCACAAATCTCCAGCTGCAGCTCGGCGGGCCAAGAGCCAGTACCCAGGACGGCTGCTGGAGGTCAAAGAGGTGGGTGGTGACGGCAGAGCGGCGTCTTAAGCAGCAGTTTCCTAAAAAGAATGTACAGACTCATAGAAAAGTCAGTCGTTATGTACAAGCCACCAGAAGTGTGTCTCGGTGTGTTTCCTCCGCCTCTGCTGTCCTCAGATTTTGTTGTTTGGATGGTTTAACCTTTTGGTAAAGTTGCCTCCAGCTAATAACAGGTAACGTCGGCACTTAGTAAAATGGTGCAGATCAGCCCTGGCAGATGTGGCACCAAAATAGCCCAAATATTACGGGATTGAACGCCAAGCGGTGAAAGCTCATTCCAAAATAAGAGTGGATCTGGGGTTGGCTTTCTCTAAAGGAGAGGACGTGACATGGAGTTACCCTGTTTGCTCTTGGAGATATAAAGGCTCCATTACAGCAAGTTGTTTTAATAGCAGCTTGCAGCGCTTTTGGCGGCTTTGAGCAAACTCTAAATGTTGTGTTTTCAGACAGTAACTAACAATCCGAACCCCAAAACCTGCTGGGATTCTATCCTGAACCATTCATCAGAGCCAGAAACTGTAAAATCTAAGAGAATAGTCAGATTTTCCACTTTTGTCCTTGAACTACTCATCTGTGACGAGATGTTCTGTCGGCAAAATGATGCTTGAAACTGTGATATTTCAGCAAAATTACTTCATGCTACTTAAAAAAGAATTCACCACAAATGAACCATCTGTGGTAGCCTGTAAAAAAAAACCCAAAAAACATCAAACATCTGTCCCCTTTGGCACTACAATGGATCAATTAGTGACTCACTCAAGACTTTTGGGATGAACTGCAGGCTGTGTTTACTCAGAGCAGACAGGAGAGTCTGGAAATTAATTAAAAATCTGAGTTGAACACTTTTTATAGCATGTACAGTTAATATTTCCCCTCCAGTATTGGTGATACTTGTTTTTTTTTCCAATTTGCATTAAATAAACAACCTTAATTCTATTTTTTAAGGCATTATTCACAGCGTTTTAACTGTACTGTACTGAACAGAAGACAGTTTTCAGTTCTCACTACTTCTAGTCATGGTTGTGCTGTTTCCATAGATGTGTAGGATTTTATACTGCAGTAAAAAATGAGCCTGTAGTTAGGAAAACAAAAAAACAAAAAAAAAAACCCAGAAATCTTTGCCCATCTTAAGCTGTCACATGACCTGTAGGATTACATTAGTTTAGCTAACTGGGGGATTAGTTTAAAACTCTCCACAGTTCCAGATTAACTTAAGGACAAAACTCCAAAACTAAGACTCAAGCTGTAATAAACTGAAGTTATTCTTTAAATATTCGAGCCACGCTAACACCTAAACTCCATCTTTAAGGGTTTATTCTGTCTGACTCGCACCACAGAGCTGCACTGTGTTCGTGTGGTCTCTGGTCTCAGGTGGGACGCTGGTGCAGTGAGTTCAGCAGATATTTCTGGCTCTCTCAGGCCCGATGCTGCGCTCGCTCTTCGCTGCGAGTTCGGCTTTGTTGGCATTTTTATTGTATATATTAATACTGATTAACATGGCGGGTGACAGAGGGAAGCATATGTTGTCGGATCTGCGCAGCAAGTCGAGTGGCGAATGCGTCGGAAGATAAATCGTGGAGGTGATGGAAGTGGAAAAGCGTCCATATGGAACAGTCCTGCCGATCCCTGCACGTTTTTCCATAAGTGGTTAAATTTACAGGCCCACGAGCTCGTCGCCAGTTAATTAAAAACCCTCTCCACTTGAAATTTCCTATCAGTTCTGACTTAGTTTGAAGTTCAAATCCTCATTAATTCTCCCCGCCTCAGTCACCAGACCTGTCAGCTCTGGTTACCGCTCCGTCCTCATCTGCTGCATCTCCGTGCACTCGGAGCAGTCAGTCACTCTTATCTCTCAAGAGAAGATTGTTTTTTTCCCCGTCGCTCCTTAATAGCCTGTCTCGAGTCGGTTTATAGTGATTAATTGCGAGAGATTAGGCTTGAAGTTGGGTTTGTGAAGCGAAAATGATAGACATGATGAAGACATGATTGTGCGCCCGCCTGGCTGCCAAACTATACGGCCATTAGCTGCAGCTTTTTGTTTTTTGCTTTCACCCCTTTTGTTTAGAGACGAGATGTTCTTTTCGGATCGTTGCCAGGCAGCTGTGCATCTGGCCGCTGAATTATGGAGATAAGATGACTTAGCAGTTAGGACGGAGGAGGAAACGTGGACAAGGAAAGACAAGAGGCTTTCTAAATGTAAAACACTTGTGCCGGTGTAAACGGTGGGTACAGAGGAGGAGAAATAAAATCTGACAGGGAAGAGGTCGCGTCTGGCATCGTGGAAAATGTTGTTTGATCCTCACGGGACTCGTTTCTGTCCTTGAGCTGCAGGAACACAAACTTCTCCCTTTTAATTTATGTGATTTCTGTGGCTGTTGTTCAGACCAAAAGGATGGATTGATTCCACAAATGTCACTTTTTTTTAGTACTTGGGTCAAAACTTGGATGCAAAATTAGTCAATTATAGAGGAAACGCTCACAGTTACTACCAGACTTTTCTCAGCTTTATGTAGCATTTTAGCATCTTTCAGCTCATTGTTTTGCTTTTTAAATGGCCCACCACCCTGCTGTTGTAATTAAAGTGACAACAGGCAGAAGTTTTATTATCCGCAGAGACCCTTTCATTACAGATGATGCACTTATGTGGCTCTTCGCTGCAGAAACTCAAAGTTTACAGGAGCAGTCTCGTAGGCGTCCCTTTCAGCCTTCCTTTGTCGACAGTGGTTTGGGATCCAACCCTGTGATGTTAACTCCACCAAAGCAAAGACAAATAGCAGTCAGTGGATGTGACGCTATACTTCTATGAGCACACAGGAACAGTGGAGGCTATCATGTTCGCATATATGGTCGATTTTACATTGAAGATGTTAGAAATGGGCTGCAAGGTGGATCAGTGGTTAGCACCGTGGCCTCGCAGCTAGAGGG
This sequence comes from Stegastes partitus, assembly GCF_000690725.1. NCBI lineage: Eukaryota > Metazoa > Chordata > Actinopteri > Pomacentridae > Stegastes > Stegastes partitus. The sequence continues at coordinate 1,125,499 of NW_007577737.1, read as the reverse complement.
TTGCCGGTTGGCGTCCCGGTGAGGACACCTGGGATCTTTCTGCGTGGAGTCTCCCTGTTGTCCCCGTGCAGCGTGGGTTCTCTCCGGGTTCTCCGGCTTCCTCCCACAAGGTCTAAAAACATGTTGAGGTTAATTGGTGATTCTAAATCCTCTGTAGGTGTGAATGTGAGTGTGCTTGGTTGTCTGTCTCTAAGTGTAGCCCTGTGATAGACTGGTTACCTGTCCAGGTGAACCTGCCTTCACCCTGAGTCAGCTGGGACCCTGGTGAGGATGACGGTGTAGAGATGATTGATGGATGGATGGAGGAGAAGACTGCTGCTCGATGAGAACAAACGCTTGCTGTCCTCTCCGTGTTCTACCTGTTTTCTTTTATTGGTGTAAAAACCCACACAGCAGCTTTTCAGCGCCGCTCAGAAGAACCAACCCTGGAGTAGGTTCTTTTTTGTCTTCCCAGACAATCAGGAGCTTCTTCAGGGGCGGTTCTTGCGATCAGAACATGCTCAAAGTGTCGGGCCGACCCAAAATTGGCCCAGAAACTACTACGGTTTCTGGCTCGTGTTGGTTTCCTGGTATCTCCCGGTTCACTGTCTGGCTGTGATAGCGGCACGGCTCCTGCCAACGGCCTGGGTACCGTCCAAAGCAAGAAACCACTGCAAGAGTCCCAGTTTGAAATAGAAACCCTGATGTCAGTGATAGAGACAGAGTGAAACATCCGGTTGTCTGAACAAGAAGCAGGTTTTGTTAGTTACTGATCCGGTTGAAATAGTGGCATCTGCTGTGACCCTTATCCAGACTGAACACCTGTCCGTGGTTCAGCTTCCATCACCCTCACTCTTCTTTTCCTCCTCTGACAGCGACTTGAGTTTTCACAGATTGTTTTTACCGTCTGCAATTTCAGGTACCAGGGGAAAGCTGCTGATACCTACCGGGGAAAACAGAAGCGTCTTCCTGTTTTAGTAGCACAATTGCAAATGCACTTCTTTGGTTGTGTTAATCAAGGCTTCATTTTCCTCTGAGATACCCAGAAACAGGCGAAATTGCGCAGTGAAAGTGAGACGCGTAGAAAACCGCCCTGAATGCTGATCATTGTTGTGCAGCCAGTATATTGTGCACTTTGTGATGAGTTGAAGTAAAAAACGTACAGACTGCGTGTCATCAGGAGGACTGTCGCTCTGCGTTTTCTGTAAACAGTCAACTATCGCATCAAAAGATATAATTATTACAGCTCGTTTGCAAAAAAAAAAGCATTAATGCAGGCTTAAAGGTTCGACAGTGATTTGCATCAACACCGGCCAAATGCAAATTCACAGCTGGATGATGACACCACATCTCTCATGGAAAATAATGAACTTGATTACTTGTGGGGCTGCAGCCACTCATTATTTTCATTATCATGTAATCTTGTGCACCTTTTGATTTAATCACATCGCAGGTTTCTTGAGCCCAAAGTGTCCAATCGCTGGTTTTATCTGACACTCGGTCCACAAAGGGAGAAAACCCCTCTCTGTAAATGTGCTATTTTGATTTATATCTTTCATTGTTTGATGGCTAATTAGCCGAACACTTCCCAGCTTCTTCTTTAGCTGTCAGGCACCTTGAACACAGCGTCCGACCTTGCTGCTCAGCTGAAGGTTGCGACGATGAGAAGACCGGCTTTCAGCTGTAGATATCCGATCCTCGTTCCAGAATAACAGACGACTCTTGCTTACTGTCTCTCTTAAGCCGGGACAGAGGAGCTTTGTATGATGCCTGCCAAAAGAAAGCATGACTTCCCTAATGACCCGTCATGTAATTGAACCCTCGCAGCGGGATCACAGCACCTTGTGCCGCCGTGTCACCTTTCCCCAAAGTGAAGCTCCGGGGAGTGGAGCAGCGAAATCATTAGCGAAAAACAGCGCATTGAAAAACTCGCCATTTGCCACGACGGTTCGTCTGCACGTCAGTGTGACGACACACTCGGAGGAGCATCAATATTTCATGCGGGGCTTTTTCTTTCATGCCTTTCTCGCTCATTGAGGACCTGGCTGTTACATTTCCCATTCAGATGCGCCATGCTGCGCTTCTGTCTCATCGCGCTAAGAATATCTCGCCTAAATGATTCACTCTGTGACAGAAGGAGAGCGACTGGTGATGGGTGTGATTGGAGAATCATGTCTCGCCTCTGAGGGCCAGAGTGTGTCTCCTCGGTGAACCCGGGACGATTTGAGTAAATAACGAGCAGATGGTAGATCGTTAGGCGAAACAAACACTCCTCTGGTGGAAACAAGGCCCTCTGCGGTGTGCGATTCATCTTCTGTTCTGCTTCACATTCTTCTGCTCCAGAAGAAGAATCAGGTTCCCGTGACCCGATTCATATCTGCCGTCATTCAGCTCCACTCTTAATCTCTCTTCTCCTTCAGCCTCTCCTTCCTCTCGCCATTTGTTGTTTCCCTTCCTTTATTCATAACAAACCCATAAACTTGTCTGACGGCTTTGGCACAGGGCCGGAGGATGCTGGAGTCGACAGTAAAGGAGTCTGCTCGTGCTGAGATTTACACTCAGCTGTGCACAGTGGATGCGAGGAAGCTGCTGCGTGCTGATTGCGTAGCAGATTTATGGTCAGACAGCAGCGTCGGGGATGTCGTGTTGTACATCCCATCTATTTCCTGGTGGCTACGGCTGCTAATATTCATAAACACCACTCTGTTGCTCTCTGGAAGCCTCTCCAACCACCCAGCGGTAGCTCAAAGTTGTCTTTACGCCTCAGCGAATCGTCACATGATCTGCCTCCTCAGCTCTGCCCTGTTGATCTCCAGTCCCACCAGCACTCACTGGACCGGCCCAGCGCCAGGCAGGAGGCTCGGATCTGCAGTATGAGCCCAGCAGCACAGGGCTAGAGGTCTGCAGAGCCACAGTTGTTGTTGTGTGGTGGGATTGGATGTCTAAAAGGGCTTCGACACAACTGGGTTTTTAAACTCTACTAAACGGAGAAAAGTCAAAATAAGTCACGCAAATACAGTGTCCATGAGAAGCATTCATCCCCTTGGAGGTTCAATCTTTTTGTTGGTTTTAAGCCTCAAATTCTGGTCAATTTAATTTGTCTTTTTTTTAAAACAAGAATTTACAAAAAACAACTTTTATGTCAACGTGAACATAGATTTCTAAAATGTAATGTAAAATAAATGGGTCTCAATCAGATTTACACACCTGGACTCTACAGTTTTACTCCATTCTTCTTAAGGATTGTAAATGAACAGCCCTTTTTATGTCCAGTCACAAGTTTTCATTTGGATTGAGGTCTGCGTGTCTAGTTGTCCAGAACATTCACCTTGTTGCCTTCAGACCATTCCTGTGTAGCTTCAGCTGGGCTTCAGGTCATCGTCTTGCTGGAAAACAAATGTCCCGAGTGTCAGTTCTCCTGCAGACTGCACCAGGTTGGCCGACAGGATCTCTCAGTACCTTGCTGCATTATTTCACCCACTACATCTATAGGCCTACCAGGGCCTGCTGCTGAGAAGCATCCCGACATCATGATGCTGCCACCTCCATGCTTCACATCATGATGCTGCCACCTCCATGCTTCACATCATGATGCTGCCACCTCCATGCTTCACATCATGATGCTGCCACCTCCGTGCTTCACAGTGGGGATGGTGTGTCTGTGAGGATATGCAGTGTTTGGTTTCCATCAAACAGCGCGTTCGATGGTCAAAAAGTTCCAGTTTGGTCTCATCACAATAAAGAATGAAAGAGTCTCTCCATCTTGTAACTCCTTCAGAGGAGTCATAGGCATCTCGGTGGCCTCCTTCACTAGCCTCCTTCTAGTAACTCCTTCAGAGGAGTCGTAGGAGTCTCGGTGGCCTCCATCACTTGTCTCTTTCTTGCACAGTCACTCAGTTTTTTAAGGACGGCCTGCTCTTGACAATACATGTGCTATATTCCCTCCAGATGAATTTAACTCCTGGGGATTTTCTCCTGACCTTTAATCTCAAGTACTGGTTGAGCCCTCTTGTTCCTGTGCTTCCCATAATGCAACTCAGTCATGCCTGCTTCAGTGTCCCTGTCCGGTTAATCAGTCTGACTATTCTGTTTAGTATAAACTGATTTACAGAGTCTGATAAAACAGTACAACATGATGAAGGAGTCAGTTTTATCCTCAGTCTTGATAATTGCAGGGTGAAACCGTAGAACTACCATGTTGTGGCTAACACTGAGTCAGGTTCTACTTTCTGCTGGATGAGGACGACCCGGTATTTTCCACCCCTGTTGTGTGAGGCAGCAGTCGCGCTGAGATGAATGCTGTGTTTGTCGTGTGGGATGGATGGTAACGATGGCCGTGATTATGACTTGTGAGCACTCCTGGCATCTGAGAGCTCAAAATAGCTCTGTGACAGCACCGGTGGCTGGAGGAAGCCAGATTTATGCTGTAGCGCCGGTACTGTATCGGAGCTCTGCAGACATAAGCTGTCATCTGCAGAAATACGTGGAACAATTTAGGCGACTCTTGTTCATGTTTGTGCTGTTGTTGGTTCTTTTGTTCTGTCCCTGGTGTAGAACAGACAGAAGTTATGAGGTGTAGTGGAGTAAAATGGAGTAAAATGGAGAGTTAAAAGGGGTGGATGATAGCTTTATTGGCTGCAATCATGCATCGACTCAAACTTCTGGTTGAAACCGATCAGAAGTTACACATAGCAGCATCACCAAGGCGGTGACATGCTATTGGCCTGTTGGGTTGCTGGTCCAAGTGCTTCTCTGTAGCCTCTGCATTGGTTGACTCCCATAGCGGACACCGATGTAACCTATCAGTTACTGTGATTTCCATTAAATCATAAAGGATTCATGTTTGCTGGGTTTCCAGTTACTTCCATATTAGTATATTAAGCTTACCATGTTGTTGTTGCAGCTTGAATGTTGCTGTAGAGGCTCTCCACACATCAAAAGCTGGTTATTACAGCCACCACGATAAGATATGGACACGGCATTATCACTGAATTCTGTTTCATCCCTCCACTAGAGTTGTACGGACTTGGAGGATCAAAGCCAAAGGGCGTTGGAGATGTTCTGGCAGGACATGGTTGGGTTTTCCATTAATTTGTCACCACTCTGCTGTAGATAAGCCAACTGCCATTTATCATCCACAGTACAGTGTTTGAACACTAAATGATGCTTTCAGAACTTTATTATTTTTATTCTGAGACCCACATATGATAAAATTCTGCGTCTTACTCTGACAGTTTAAATGCATTCTGGGATCTTTTAAGGTCCACTGTGGACTAAAAACCCTCCTCATTGCGTTGACAGCAGTCATTCTAATCTTCTGACAGGCAGCCTTGAAGTCCCAATTTATCGGTGAGGTCTTGCGCCAAGCGTTCAGGCCGTTGTCACGCTGTCACCTCCCATCCGTCTGTCCATCCATGCGTGCATCTGTTTGTTCACCACACGTGTGATGGCGGGAGTCAGACCACATAACCGTCTCCCCTCCGTCAGCTTGTCACAGCCGACTGATGTGAACTCATCAAACGCCTCGGCTGTCGGTGCAGCAGCACCACTGGGCACTTACACCGTGTGGCGGGGCTGGATCATTGGGGTGAGGCTATTTCTGGAAGCATCGCTGGTCCACAGAGCTGTTACTGTGGTGGTGGTGGTGGTGGTGGTGAAAGCTCACTCAATTATATGTTCCCTTTATGTTCATGTCTCTCCTGTGTATCAACTAAACGAGGAATTATGAACGATATTACTGTTCACATGCAGAAAGCAGCAATAAGTAATGAGTGTGTGTTTGCGATAGAATCAAGAGGGTTTTTTATTTTATATAAAATGTGGTTTTCAAAATAAGGAAAAATATTCTCCTTTTTGTCATTTTTTTAACTCTGTCTTATTTGTGTTCTGTCTCTGAAGCCAGTCAGGTAGTTTGAGAGATGACACTTTATGTTGTTCTCATTTTTTTCTGCTTTATATTTCTCTTTATCTTCTATTTGCGTCTGCCGTGGCACCAACACAACAACAATCCTCTCCACCACGGGCCTTTTTCCACGTTTCTGTGAAAATGTCATGTTTCACTTGCATCAAGAAAGGTGGCTGCGTTTTACCGAGCGCCATAAACCCAGTGAGCCGTGTTATTTTTGTGCATGGTACGTTTTTTTTTTTGACTAACTTTTGGTTGCATAGCAACACATTTGCCGTCCAAGTTGCGTTGCCACTCGCTAAAGGCCCGTTTTAGTCAATATAGACCCGGAGGCAGGTTCAGATTTCTGGCTTTATTAGCACAACGCAGATGTGATTATACTTCTGAATCTCTTCTTTTCTGCCTCTTGTTTCATGTTGTGTGATGTGTGTTGTGTTTTACAGCTACACAGCTTTGATATCAGTGTGTAATTACAAGAAGAAATATATCACCAAACAGAATGCAGAATGTGTGTTTCTTATGAAGCAAGATGTAGAAATAAAACGTTTTTTTCAGAAACACTCTAGTTTACATTGAGAGCAGATATAACTAATATAATGAAGTAACACGCGGCTCAGCTCCACCGTCATGTCGTCCACCATCAGCTCATCACAAATGATCAGCGTGAGTGAGATGACGAGCAGCAAAAAGAGGCAGCACATGTCACGGAACAGGTTTGGACCCAAGTGCAGAAACAAATCAAGATTAAAGAGTCTATTTTAAATAATTAACAAAACTTAAATCAAGAATGGGGAATCTGAGCTGGGCGAAACTAGAAAAACGCGAAAAATCACTAACTAAACCAACAGAGGAACGAATAATAAAATACAGAAGGCTGATGTTAGTTAACAAAAGGGGAGTACTCACAAAAACTACAAGGACCAGCTGTGGGGAGGAGGTCAGGGCGACGAGGGCTCAGCAGGCTGTGGGCAGGATTGGATGGTGGACGGGGAACCAGGAAGCAGCTGGGAAATCCAAGGCAGTGTGGAGACTTTTCATGGCGCAGTGGCAGGGAAACAGGTAACCAATGACCAGGTGGAGAATGGAGGGACGGCCTGATTTTATGGCCCTGTGGTGATTAGATCCAGGGGAGTCAGTTACAGCAGCTGTCACTGATTGAGCTGACGAGTACTGACAGGGAGAGACCAAGAGGGGGACAGGACCAAGGCTGGGGGGTCATGACTGTACAGAAATGTCAAAGAATTCTCTGTGTATTGGCATTTTTTGATGTTATCTTGGTCAAAATTATGTCATTTTGGGTTTTTTTTTCCCTCCACTGTCCAACCTCTGATGTGTCTGAAAACGCAGCATCCATCCATCCATCATCTCTACACCTTAATCCTCACCAGGGTGGTGGGGGGCTGGAGTCTATCCCAGCTGACTCAGGGTGAAGGCAGGTTCACCTGGACAGATAAACAGTCTATCACAGGGCTACACTTAGAGACAGACAACCAAGCACACTCACATTCACACCAATTTACAATCACCAATTAACCTCAGCATGTTTGTGGACTGTGGGAGGAAGCCAGAGAACCCGGAGAGAACTCACGCTGCACGGGGAGAACATGGAGACTCCACGCGGGAAGATCCACCAAGCCAACAAAACATCATATTTTAAGGCGTATTAGTACCAAATTGGCTGCAAAAATTACATCTCTCACAATCATTATTAAAACGTCCTTAGTGTGCACCAGTTTTCAACCAAGAGCACTTTTTGCTCATTAACTTTAGGAAGCCAAGAGTCTGGATTTTCTAAAAATACTCGTCCTCCAACATGTATAATGACGCGCTGCAGCAGACGGATGGTTTTTAACACATCGCTTACACAGGACGAGTGTTAATCATAAAGTATTGATTGATTTTGTCACAAGACGACACAGAAAAGCACTGAGTGATTACAGCGCTTTGTTAAAACGAGCTGAACATTCAGTAAAGTTGAATGAGACTCAAACTGTCTGCAGGGTTTAAGCCGTGGAAAGAAAAAGCAGCTCTTGTGTGCAATAATGAAACAAAGAGTCCTGATTGTTTGAAGGACACAGTGGAAATGATACGGTGTCAGCGTGCTGAACACCAAAAACTCTATTTATAACGAGCATTCGGAACAAAAACTCGAGCTGCGTCTGCCTAAGGACGTCTACATCCGACCCGGGTGAAAGACTCGATGATTGCACAAGTGCTGTGCATTTAAAAATAATGAAATGAAATTCCTGCTCACGAACGCGGCTGCCACATACAACCTCAGTGCAACAGCTTCTCAGCGACTCCGAAATAACTCTGATGCAGGAGGACAGATGTGCCATCCGAGTGTGTGCGCGGCGAAAAGTGTTTGTGAAGCTATACAATATTAATGAATACAACATTTCCAGGCTGATAAACAACCCAGATTCATTAGCCCTGAGAGAAGCTCGCTGCATCACCCGCCAGCCAGAGCTGACTTTGTCTTCTTCCCTTTGTGATGCATTTAGACTGCGAAAGGGGGGAGTCGCACGGAAATAATTTTCAGAGATGTTTCTGTGTGTCTGCAGGAGTTCGGAGAGAAACTTTTCTGGTTTGAAGAGTTTCGGCAGTTTCTTTTTGGCGCTGTCGTCTCAGAGCAGATGGTTGTGGGGATCAGTTGTTGCCTGCAGTCAGGATACGGAGGTGATAGCAGCAGAATTAATGTCACTACCTACGCAGTGTGCTTGTGTAAGATACTGGAGGATGTACAGTTTCATTTATATTTCTTTGTCATGCGTGTATCCACATTTCACATCCGTACAAACTCTTTTTTTTTTTCCAGCCAAAGTTATTTGCAAATGTGCCAAGATATTACAAGTGTAATAAAAGTTTACTGTAGATTCTAACGTCCCTGATGATCAATTATCGGCTTTAAAAATAGCCATTAAGACAAGAATATGTCTAGTTTCTCAAGCATTTTTTGTTTTTTAATTTGATGACTTGTCTCATCACAATGACTAATTAAACTAATTAGGTCTGTAATTAGTGAGTCAGCAGTACACTGAAGGTTTTATTGTTGTCAGCAAGTGCTCACGATCCTCTGAACTCCGAGCAGTTTCAATATTATCTCAGATTTCCTGATGGAGTGGCATGTCAGGGATGATAAATTGATAAATGCAGTAGTTTTTTTTTCTCTTTACTGTATAAAAAATTTCAAAACAAAACATACTTTTAGGTTTCAGAGGGTCAGAGAGGCTCAGTTCTTTCCAACTTTCCTGTCCAATGAGTGGCACTTGACCCCAAGCACGATGCTTCTACTGACTAAATATTCACAAGCAAGTCATGCATCTACAGTTTAAGAAAAACTACAGATGCATTTTTAAAAAGGCTAAATAATCGCCTAAATCTGCTTTGCACACGAAGTAAAGTCTACATTTGTTGTGGATAGTTAGGAGTTCTTGTGGGCATTTATGAAGCAAGGAACTAAAATACCCTGCAGTGTCCATGTTTGTTCTGTGGTTTCTGGACAACAATGGAGGTATGTAGGACAGAAAACGACTATTTTTTTTTGGGTTATTTGGTTTTGGGATTAAGAAAGGATAAAGAAAACTATAAAATACTTTCAGCTGGTCTCCTTTAAGTGCCTGAAAGAGCAACAGGATGTATCTGAGGATTTCTCCTGAAGCACATATAAAGGGATTGTCTCCTAGCCATCCAGTGTGCCGGATTATATTCATGTTAAATTAAGTTGTTTTGAAAGGCTGGTTTAGAAATGGATTAGTAGGAGTCTTCATATCGAATGGCGGTGTGATTCCCATTTTGGGGCAACCCTGTAAACCATAAAGCCTGATGTCACTGTTCACAAAAACTCGTTTAAAGCAGAAAGGAAAAGAAAGCTTTGAGGTGGCTGCTGTTTCTCCAGGACAATGCAGCCGAAAGCGGCTTTGAACTCCATGAACCCGACTCATATGAGGTGCACAGTCTGACTGTTTCTCAAACTGGGACTGAACTTGCGTGATTCACCATTTTCAGGGTGAGGATGAAGTCATGCAGGAGAATCTGGAGGCTCGAGATGTGAAATTCTTCCATTCAGGGGTTGTGGGGACTCACACTGGTGGACGAAGTGCATTGAAGTTAAATTATGCAGAAAAATACTCCAAGAACAATCTTTCTCTTGTGATTTGATCTCGTAGGTGGTTGATGTGAACATCGGTGGTAATTCGAGTAATGTCGATTCTGTATTTTAACGTCTTCCTTCGCTGCTCTTGCCCAGGTGATGTCCCAAGCGGAGGGCCAACAGAAGAACCTCGTCCAGTCCATCGACTCTCTACCCACCAAGGGTCCGCTCTCCTGCCTAGATCAGGACCTGCTGCTGCTCAAAGCCACGTCGGCTGCCACACTCAGCTGCCTGGGCGAGTGCCTGAACATCCTGCAACAGACTCAGAGCCACAGCCAGGCGCCGCCTCCGTCCCAGGCCTCCCAGCGCAACCACGCCGGCCACGGAGCCCCCTCCGGTGAGTCCGCCCCGGGCCCTGTTCCAGTGCTGCTACTGGAGCCCCCGACCCCTCCATCTCCCCCATCCCCCTTGTCTTTTCAGTCTCCTCCTCCTCCTCCTCCAGAGCCCAGCTCCAGCGGCAAGGCCCAGCTGGGGCAGCTAGACTGTGGCTCTTGCCCCTGCCTGATGGGTACCATGAACTTAAACGTTTGTAGTAAATGTTGTTGAATGTTGCATTTGTCTGTTGAACAGTTTTATTTGTTCCATTTATGTTTTTTTGTCACAGCTTGTAGTGATTAGAATTGTTCTGTGCTGTTTTCCATTCGTTTCTTTTGTTTCCTCTCTTCAATGTCATCAGTTGCATTGAAATGCCAAAAGTTCCTTACAATGGTAGTGCCAAGTACAAGCATGACTGAAGTGTGTATGACAAAGAACTTATCGTCGGTACTGTTTACAGAACCCTTGAAAGCATTTCAGACTGTCTCCCTACATGCATGTCAGAGAAAATCAGGATCTGTGTGTGAATGAGTAAACCGAAATATGATGACTATGCACTTCTAAATCTCCTCAAAGGACTAAGTCTTTGCCAAAGGAATCCACACTGGTGCCTCAAATGTCAGACCTCTGCCATGTTTAACCCTCTCTGTGCCAGATCACTATGGATCCAATAAAGTTGTTTCGATTTAAACCATTTGCAGCCTGAGGGTGGTTCTATTGGCATAACACCAAGGATGAGGATTAAAGAGGACTTCTTAACAGTGTAAGGTAGACGACAAGTACAAGACAGGAGTAGACTCTGTTAAAATAAGGTGAAATCCATCAAATGTTGTGCTCTAATCCTATTTCCCCCCCAAGTACAAACAAATGTTTGTAATCCATTTAGAGTCTCCAGGTCGCTGTGGAACAACAGCACCATAAATGCTGTCTCCAGGAAAGAGGAGTGGAGCTGATTTAACTTCACTGAGGAACTTGAAAAGCTATTGAGTACCAGAAATTCATTGCTTGTAGGCTTGAAAGGTGGCTCTGAAGAACTGCAGCTTGTTCCGTTTGTGGACGATAGCAGAGTCGGTTTGCATTCACGGCAGTTACAGTGGATCCGAGTGCCCAAACAAAAGAAAACAAAATGTGTGTTTTTACCAACAGAAGCTTCCCAAACACATGTAGAACTCTAACGTTGACGAAACAGTCTCTACTCTTTAAAAACTGATTAATAATAAATGGTAATCAGTGAATAATAAAGTGCTAAACGTGCTGTCTGTATAGATTCTTGTGACAACCCTAAGAGCTTCATAAAAAAAACAACTGTACTTCACTTTTTGGTTCTTAAAGATGCTTCACCTCATCCAAGAGGCTAAAAGACGAGAGGTGAAAGTCTTCAAGAACCAAAAACTGAAGTCAAGTTGCTTTCTTCTGACGCTCCCAGGATTTCTAAATGTGATCTTTCTTTGTGGGATTCGACAGATGTTTTAGGACCAATTACTGGAAATAAAGGACACAAAGGTAGTTGAAATGCCTCCTAGCGGTATCTCCTAGCGGTATACATCCAGCTCTGAGGAGTCATCAGAGCCAGTGGAGACCTTGGAATGGCCCCGGAAGAGTTGAAGATTAATGGCAACCAGTGTTCAAGTAATCTGCTGCCACCTGAATCTGGTTAATCAAAAAAAGCTGATGGAAGGTTTGACGCACATTTTTCCAACTTCTGGGTTCCCTCTGTAATCCATCGTAACTGCCGTGAATCCAAAGAGAAAGCTCCCAAGAGCAAGCTACTACATTTCCAGAGGCATCCTTTACGCCCTGTAGGAGTGTTGAAGTCAAGAAGCTGTGGTCCACCTGCATCTGTGACTTTGGGAAGGTGGTTTGGTGTCTGTGTTTAGGGGGGTGCAGGATCCCGTCCTGAAGTCCTCACAGTTTGTTGGTCTTCTCTTTGCGCCAGCAGTCACCCTGCCCTGTACCTGTTCGTCAGACAGGGGGTGGTGTGGAGTGGGACCACCGGGCCGCAAGTACAAACCTCTTTCCTTCCGCTGCCTGGCTGATAAGTCCTGTGGGGGTCCAGCTGCTCCCCGCTTCCGGCATGTATCCCCCACACCTCAGTGAGGAGTTTATTGTCAGGATCCTCGGTTCTGCCGAGTGACGGATAGTGTTGCTCACCAGCATGGGCAGCATCCTGGTCTGATGCAGCTGATAACAGGTCGTGGCTGGCTGGTCGGTTGGCTGGTTGAATGGTATTGTTATGCCCACACAATAAAGCATTGCCACTGCATGGGCAACGTAACTCTTTGGTACAGAGCCGAGCATGAGGTTGGACTGAGTTTGGCTGGCACGTTGGTCCCTCCGGGCTTCTGTTGTTAGTACAAAACCAGAGCAACTTGTCTGAGTCCGCTCTAGTAACGGCAAAGAGAGTGAAGAACCTGAAGGAGCTTTGTAAACTCCAGACTAAAAAAAACCTGCCAGTCACAAACCAGACAGCATATTATCAGCTGGTGTCACGGAGGATCTTTGCTGCTCGCTCTCGCTCTATTTGGATCCCCCTTCCCTCCCCTCTGTCACCGCCATAAAGAGCTTGAAGCCCCACCCTCACCAAAACAACATTTTCCTTTAAGGAGCTGAACATCCATAAAGGAAATTTACTTTGCAAATTAGTCCCCTTTGCAGCTTAGCACAAAGACTTTAATGCACAAGAACCCCAATTAACCAAAACTGAGGTGAATGGCGTCTTGTTTTAAGAGAGAATAAAAGAGAACACATGTAGGGTAAGAGTCTGAATTGATGTCACGGCCCAGAAATGGAAGATTAAGCCATTGGAAACATCTACTGCATGACTGTTTGTCTCTCCACTGTTTGACCTGCGATAGCCTTTCTATTCACCTGCATGCTTCTATCCAATGGCCCAAACATGCCCCTGCTCACCCACACCTCTTTTCCACCAAACTATCTCTGGTTCTTTAATCACTTCTGTCTAGCAAACCAACTGTTTCCACCAGTTTTGAGCGGAACTATTGCAGTCGAGGACGTGTCGCCAATGGACTGCATCGCACAACTCCGGACACGACATCACAAAGCGTTGAATTTCATCAGCAAACCAATGCACGCCCTTTTTTTCTTACTCAACCTCCCAGCCGTCTCTGTAGAATACATGACACCCAACGCTTTCGTCACTGTTCACACTTGGTGTCGACGAAAACTTTTTTGGTTCCAGCTGGTAACCTTTGGGTTGCGAACTGATTTATTTTTTCAGAATTAGGTGCGCAAATCAGAACCGAATCCGTTCCATGTTGGTGGAAAAGGGGTGACAACGTCTCTACTTCTGGTGCTTCACTGTGACATCCCAGAAAAGTCTATAAACCAGTTTGCTGACTTAAGGATTTCTTTGTAATAGGACAAATGGTATAAAGCTGTTAGCTGTACCTTGACATGTTTCGGCGTTCTTATCTGTCGCCTTCTTCAGAAGTGTCATCTGACGTGTGTGACGTGTCTTTATCAGCTGTTCTTCCTGTGTGTGGCCAATCTGACAGATCCAGTGTCAGTTAGGCCACACCGACCACCACGCGGTGATCTCTGGAGCAGCACATCCAGGTGTGGGATAGAAGGAACGCTCCATCATCTCTGTTGATTGTATGTGAGCCTCGTTTCCTGATTTCAATCGCCTCCCGGATCCAGTGCCTGTATTTATGCTCCTCAGTTCCTATGATCATTGCATCTTTCCAGTTCATCACATGATTCTCCCGCTTGCCACTGCAAGCGGGAGAATCATCAACAAGAAAGCCTAAAATCTGCCATCTCAGGTCACTACCTGAGATGGCAGATTTTAGGCTTTCTTGTTTGGCTTTTGTTTTCTCTGATTTTGCAAGACGTCCAGTGGTTTCTTTTTCGCACTCTTTCTGGTGTGCTGTCCTCCTCACGCTGAAGGCCCGTCCCGTTTCGCCCACGAACGTTTTACAGGGGATTTCGTATATTACGAAGAACAGCTGATAAAGACACGTCACACACGTCAGATGACACTTTTGAAGAAGGCGACAGATAAGAACGCCAAAACATGTCAAGGTACAGTTAACAACTTTATACCAGTTGTCCTATTACAAAGAAATTCTTAAGTCTACTTGAACTTTGAAGACAAAATGAACATCTTTGCTACAAAACCAGTTTGTTGCTTGTGTAAAAAAAACTCCTGAGCAGCATAAACCACTTCCACAGATTCCCCTTAAATGAACTCACAGGAACCCATTAACCTCCAAATATATCGAGAATAACCTTGTAAGAAAAAAAGGAAACGGGTCTAAAATTCAATTTTCACTGTACTTACAAATCACTGCCATCCCACTCGCCTCTGGGCAGAGCCGCCCCTGTTCACGCCTCTGCTGTGCAGGAGGTCAGGATCACTAGAGGAGGTTCACTCACACTTCCCGGGTTGCTGTCAGTCAAGCTGTCAGTTGGCCAACGCAGGGTTCTGGCCTGAGGGCTATTTCAGCACATTTTGCGGAGACAGACTCGCCTCGGGCCCGACGGCGTGTTGACCTGCGTAAGCACAGCTTGCTTTGCGCTAATGGATATCAAAGAGCAGCCTCGTGGTGCGTTAGATTTTTAACCCAATTTGAGTGTTGGGGGCGGAGATGAGCAGGGCCTCTGGTGCTGCTCCGTTAACAGCACTTTGAGTCCACGACTGTGATGTGTGTTAGAAGCTGTTAAATGGGGAAACTTGCTTATTTATTTTATTATTCAAGCGAGAAATCATCTAAAAAGGAGTTACTGATGGGTCTCGTCATCAAATGCAGGTTTGGTGGTGCAGAAACCCTCCAGTAGCAGTTCTGAGGATGTTGTTGTTCAGCAGATATCCTGTCAGTCAGTGTTCTCACCTTTAGTTCCTCTTACTGCAGTTTTCCTGTGTTTGGCCTGAGTCATCGTGGTTTTGGAGACTGTTCACCAAACCATGTAGGTCAATGACCGACTGCTGAGGCCACGTTAAAACCGACATTCTTCTTAATAATTGGCAATAGACAGACTTACAGTTACTGTTGGGTTTTTACAAAATCTTCCATAAATAACTGATTTTGCAGTGAGTTCATTTAATCCTGATATAACACTGAAATTAGATAAATGAGAATACTGATTACAACCCAGGCCTTGTTTAACCCTTTGAACCCCAAACCCACCATTGGGTTTACTGTTTCTAAAAAATGGTCAAAATTACGCCATTTATCAGAGAATTACACGATAAAAACGGAAATAATTGGCAGATTTTTGACTTTCCAATAGGCCTGACCTCTGAATCTATTAAGAAAATGAACTAAATCTAAGCCTAAAACTCTGATATTTCGTTAAATTTACTTTATAATACAAATCATTTGCACTAAACACAAAAACATTCTTCATTCCTCATTAATGCCGAGAAGCCATCAACGACTCAGCCGCCACCAGCAGTCATGGGACAAGAATTCAGCCACTTTTCAGCTGAATTGGGTTTAGGAAGGCAAAATTCATAAGTAGTAAATGATCTACAGCAAGCAGAGTCACATTTTTTCCAGTATTGATAACAGCTGTGGGCACTTGGAAAATTGTTGTACAATTTGATTCCATTTTATTTTATTTTATTAATTTTTTGTAAAGTAAATAATCCCCCCCAAACAAGAAAAAACATTTGCGTTTTTTACAAATATTTGATTTTTGCATTACAACTGTGTCAAACTGCATGAAAACTATTTCTGAGTTCTCTCTGCTTGTAGTCGTGGTCGCGCTGTTTCCCCAGAAGTGCAGGACTTTATATCGCAGTTACAGTCTAATGGGAGCAAAAATGTGTAGGATTAACACCTCTCAGTCCTCTACATTGTGCTTATTCATACGCGATGTCGGACTGTGAGTGTAGACGCATTTTGATTTAAAGTAGTTTCCTCCTTTTTTGGGTGCATTGATCACAAACTCTGTGAAAAACAGTAAGAAGAGAAATCTGAAAAACCACATGAGGACCTTCTCAAAACACTTACAGCTGCATTAAAACATCATGAAGGTGAATAATCCCCTGTAGACTTAGATTCAATGCAGTGTTATAAAATGACGCTTTAATAAGTGGCATGAAATAGTTTAAAGGCTCTGTTATGATGCTGACTGTACGAGGACTTCTTTCATTTCTGCACAACATTTTATCACCAGAGTCAAAGTCAGTCATCATTCCACTCACCACTGAGTCGATACAGCAGACCCACATCGATCAAATATCAGATTTATACACACAGCACACACAACTTCCTGGTGTCTATACTCTGCACACCTCAACATCTAAACAGGAGAGTAATCTGAGTACTTTTCAGTCGCCCTGAACACTCCAGCCACCTCTGTATCACTGGTGCTGACTGAACGCCAGCAGTCGGCTCTGACGCTGCCCTGTCGTCTTTCAGATGGTGTTCCTGTGTGGACTGTACCAAAGTCGCCCTCAGGGGAGCAGCTGAAGAACGGCGGTCTGACTCCTCTACAATCAGCCGAGCCCTCCCCGGCCCTCAGGAAAAGGAGTCTGTCCCATGGTGCTGAGGTGAGAAACTTTTACGTCCTGCTGTCAGTTAGCGCCACTGGATTCTGTGTGGGTTCTCTGTCGGACCCCCGCTGACTTGGTCTGGCCTTGGATTACAGTGGGACGGAGAACACTGTACAGCTGCACGATTAATCTGGGACAGATGGTGTTGTCCAGACAGTGGTTGGTCGGATGATTGCACAGAAAAATCTTTTTCCATTTACCCGTTCTTCGGTCCGAGGTTGAGGCTCATGAAGCGAGGCGTAAGTGTGTAGGATGTGGTGATTTTTACTTCTTTTGTTTGTTTTGTTGGTGCATTTATTGGATTATGACAATATCGACAGGAAACACAGCGAGCGTGACAAGCGCCAAAGGTCACTGCCAGTAATCGAACCGGGAAATCGCATCTCTATGGTATGTGTCTGTGTTGGTGCACCAGGCTGGACCTGAGAGCATCTCCGTTGTTGTTTCCATCACGACCCTGCTAACCAGAAGAAGTCTGTATATAATGTAGCTTTACTCAGTGGCAACGCGTTATAAGTGTGTTTTTAGATTGGTCTCTGATTTGCACCGGCTTGGTGTCGCCCGTCCCAAAACAAATCCCCTTCCTTCGGTTTTTAAGTCGGTTTTACGTCACTGTTGTGTGATTTGATAGGGCAGAGTTAAAGTGTTCCTTTAGCTGTAGAGACCACTTGAAGACACAAATGGACGTTTTCACAAAGCTGGAAACAGGAAACAATGACAGGAAATAAATCCTTGTTTCTGTAAAACGAAACCATTTTAAACGAGATTTTTGGAGTCAGATATTGAGAAACATTAAAAATCATCAGCTTTGCTTTTAAAATATGGAAAGTAAACGTGGACTTAAAAGTGAAGTCGTACTTAATGAAAATGCCAGCAAAGGAAATTTCAAAACAGTTTACGTTTAAATGCTAAAAAATTTCATAAAAGCAGATGTTTAAGCCTCTGAATCCCAAAAGCATGATGTTTGTTTAAAAAAAACACCAAAATTATATTAGCTTTCTGATCTATAATGTGTCATTCTGTCATTAAAACGACACAAATCTAAACTTTAAACTGTGATATTACCGTAAATTCCATATTGAGCACATCTGAATATAAACCACACCCACTATTGAACAGTCTCAGAATCACTTCATCACTTCCTCAGTCTCTCTGTTGTTGTCGCTCTCAGCGTCACTTTGGTCTCGAGGCAAATCCGTAAAAATCCATAAATTA
>NW_007577737.1:1097429-1106944 GCF_000690725.1 Stegastes partitus | reverse complement strand
CTCAGAATCACTTCATCACTTCCTCAGTCTCTCTGTTGTTGTCGCTCTCAGCGTCACTTTGGTCTCGAGGCAAATCCGTAAAAATCCATAAATTAGCCGCATCGTTGTTTAAGTCACAGTGTTCAAAGCGTGTGAAAGAAGTAGCGGCTCATAGTTTGGGATTTGCGGTACATCAACATTCATCACTTTTCTCATTTTGAAAATTTGCCAAAAACATACCCATGACTGGAACCCGATTCTGTATGAAACTAAAAATTCGGAGCTCCTCGGCAGAACCGTCTAGCTGTTAATGACTGAGCTGCAGCTGACGGTCACGTGACAGAAATTCAGGGATTTTCGGCTTAACTGGGCTGAACTGCAGGCTGTGTGTGCACAGAATGGAACCAAATTAAACACATAAAGCATAACTTTATATGTGTTTTAACATATTTTTAGAATTTTTGTGAAATCAGTGAAGAAATTCAACGCTGTATTTTTCCATTTTTATGATTTATAGCCTGTCACACAGCACAAAGACATTCTTGTGCCGCCTCCATAGAGGTGTAGGACAATGAAGCTGGTTAAATGTTTACTGTGATGGATCACGGGTCTTTTCGGGCTCCATAAGTTCCCTTTCTTGCTGTAGAGAAGTAAGTTAAAAGCAAAAGGCCTCTCATAGAGGAACAGATCTGACAGCGTTGAGGCGGTGACGCCATCTGCCTCGCTCTGTTTTCACTCTCTGGTGTTTGCCCTTGTTGCCCAGCGAGGGAAGCGCTCATCTGTTCTGAAAGTTTCAACAGAGCTGCTGTCAGATAAGTGGGTCACACAGTACAGAGGTGGAAGTGAGCCGGTCCCAGGAGGGGGCTTCATGGATCCAGCCGGCTGTCTGTCTGAACCAGGCGGCGTCAGTGACACAGGGACACCGAGGCCACGTGACTCTGACGTAAACGTGGCTCCGATTGTTGGTGCGTCGCTTTCAGTAATTTAGTCAAACAGCTGATTGTTTACTTCCAAATTCCACACGACAGGAAAGCATTTAAATGTGGTTCTGCTCCCTTTGGATCTCTCATAAACTGCTGCATAAATAAAACTTTATTATCATAAAGAGCATGTTGCTGTTAGAAAGCTGTGATCTTTGGTGTAGTGATCTTGTTTCCATGGATACCCCCCCAAAAAAAGAGGATGATTTGAGCTCACTTCAAAGCGTTGCCAGCTACAGCTGCAGCGGATTTTGTTCTAATCGCTGGAACATATTTTCAGCTGTCCGGGACGTTGGCTGTAAATGATTTACTTTCAGCGTGGCGGCGGGACGCTGCAGGTTCCCTTAAAATGAGGATTAATACAAACCAGCAGCTGATACAAAGGTGTGAACTAAGGATATCGATTACCAGGATGTTAGTGGCGGGAAAAGCATTTTTAAATCAATTTGTGTGCATTAGTACAATATTAATTTCCATTTCCTTACAATGCGAGTTGCGGTACTTCTGAGATTTTCTAATGGAACATAAACACATTGAGTTGTTCAAGAAACTTTAGAGTTTGATGAAGAAACTTCGCACTTTGGTAAAAGCTCAACCTGCATCCCGAGTCTGAAAAGATGAGGTCTGGAAGACTCGGTAACAGTTAAAACCTTTAGTAACGTGCAGCATCTTGACGTGATTCATGCCTTCGTTAGAGTGAGAAGAAAAAGTGGTGGTGAAGTGTTTGAAACCACTCGATCATTGTCTCTTACTGGACGTTCAGGCCCTCGGGATGGAGCCAATAAGATATTATCACAGCCTATTTAAATATATATCAGGGATGCACAGTGACTAGCTGAAGTAGTTTTATTTTGTACCATGAATATGGAAATTCGAAGGCGAAAAAAAAAAATTTTAATGGCTGCCTCTGCTGGGGGAACATCACAACAACAGCAGGTATAATAATATGTTAGTGCCACTAGAGGAGAGACGCGATGTTCTCTGCAGCGAGGTGGAAAAAATGTGAATCAGTTGGAAATCTGCATATCAGATCAAAACCCAATATCGTGCAACTATGATATACGTCAAATCAATCCATGTATGTTCTACCACTTCTCTGGGTTGGTTTTAGAGGAAGTAGTTTATTCCAGACGTCCTTTGCAACGTTTTCCAGTTTCTCTCGGTAGATCAAGGGCCAGGTGAGATATGTGATCCCTCCAGAGGGTTCTGGGTCTACCATGGGGGTCTCTGGATGAGCCCAGAAAACCTCCAGAGAAAGTCGCCCATAATGCATCCTAATCAGATGCTCCAACCACCTCAGCTGCTCCTGTCGACCTCAAGAAGCAGCGACTCCACTTCAAACGTTCTCCAATCTCCTCACCTCATCGGAGCTCGGCCACCCGACGGAGGAAGCTCATTTCAGCCACTTGAATCCGTGACCTCAGGCCTACACAGAGCTCACGACCACAGGCATGGACTAGAATGTAGATCGACTAGTAAATTGAGAGATTCGCCCTCTGGTTCAGCTCCTTTTACGAGTGTGACAGTCCGGTTCAGCGCCTGCATTACTGATGCCGCTGCACCGGTCTGTGTTTCCGTCTCACGCTTCAATTTCCTGTCACTTGAAGACGACAAGATCCTGAGATACTTGAATTCTTTCGCTGGGGGCAACAGCTCAGCCGCTGGTTTCCAGCAGAGAATTGTGGCCGTGGACTTGATTCTTATTCAGACATTTAGCTGTAAACTGACCCGCTGCATGCTGAATGTCAAGACCTGATGAAGCCAACAGAACCACATCATCATCAAAGATTCAACTGTGAGGTTTCCAAACCGGATACCCCCTTCACCCTGGCAGCACCTCGACATCCCGTCCATGAATATCACAGACGGGATCGGAGACAAGGGACGACCCTGAGTCCAACATGTACCGGAAACTTGGTCGACTTTGTGCCGAGAATGCAAACGCAACTCTTAGTTTTTGGATTCGCAAGAACTGAATGGCTCTTAGCAACAACACTCCTGTAGGAGCCCTCATAGGGCGCTCCGGGGGGCACCGGTGTGGACCTTCTCGAAATTGTGTGAACTAATTGGTCAAACTCCTGCGACCCGCACAGCAACTCCCCTAGAACTGGTCGACTGCTCCAGGGCATGGACAGTGTTCGCTCTGTTCCTCCTGAATTCGAAGTTCGACAGTCGAATTTTCATTTCCAGCGAACTGGAATAAACTTTCTTGAGGAGTCTGAGCAGTTTGTTACCTCGATAACTGAAGCACATCCTGTGGATTTTTAAAATATCACATTTTATCATGGAATCACTTAAAGACGTATCATTAAACAATCACAAAAAAACATTCACGCAAACAGAAAATGTGTTTGTTCCAAGGAAATTCACACAAACCCAGACATCCATTATCTCTACACCAATTAACCTCAGCATGTTTCTGGACTGTGGGAGGAAGCCGGAGAACCCGGAGAGAACCCACGCTGCACGGCAAGAACATGGAGACTCCACGCAGAAAGATCCCGGGTGTCCTCAGCGGGATGCCAACCGGCGGCGCATCTGACAAAATGCAGTAACTGCTGTTGTGCGGTCCGGAACCTCAGCACAAAGACGATCCATTTCGGCTCCTGTTGACGCCATCAGGTTACTTTTCTGAGACACCTTCTATTACACTGATCCTCGGCTCCATCATCCATTCATTCGGCTCCGGTGGAATAATGGGAACCTCAGCCGTTTATGACCAGATTGCGATTAATGGGGCAGGTGTCGTTCGCCGCCACGCCTGCTCATAACGGCGTCTTTGTCAAACGTTGCGCTTCTGTCTTCACCTGTCAGAAGTCTGTGCTGTAAAACATTCAGCCCGTTAAACACTCGCGTCAGCTCCCACAATGGGCTGACATTTATTTCAGTCCGACCCCTAAACAAATTACGGGAGGCAGGGAGGGACATTTTACCCTTGATGTGAGCTGAATCTGAGCGCGCCCAGCAGCAGTCTAATCTGGAGGCGCAGGGATGTAATCTGTCATGTTAATGATCACTTTCTATTGACACTCCAGTGTAAAATGGGTATTACAGTGTTGCCGTGTCAACCCATTTGCAGCTAATTGTCAAGCTGTTCGACATTCTTCATGTTGCACGATTAGCAGCGAGGGCAGCTCGTGATGGTGATTTAGCTGCTTTAAAGACAGTATTATGGCAGTTATGATTCAGGGTCCTCAGCCAGACACACAGTCCTGCTTCTGTCAGTGGGTTTCTGCCAACGTGTGCTTTACTGAAGGGCTAAAGTTGAGCTGTTTGTTTTTACGAAGCAGAGAAAAGAAATGTGATGATGTTAAAGGCTACTTGTCTGCATTAACCTGAGGAATGTTCTGCTACAATAGAAAAGTAATGTTAGTGATGGCATAAATAAATATATATGCAAAGAATAATCAGGCTTCAGGGCGTTTTAGTGTCTCTCAGTTCACTGTTTTGGTTTTAGGAGCTTTCATTTTGTAGTTAACGCTTGTTTTCAGCAATAAATGTTTAATAAACTGAACACTACCGGAGAATATTAGCGACTAGCCGCAGACGGCTAACCGGTCAGATATTTCCCACAGGGTTATATAGTGATGCGGTAATGATGCAGCTCGAGTTGCTAATTTTCTAAAAGGCTGTGCTTTAATGGACTTTGTGAATTTTTTATTTGAGACAATATTTGGTTTTGGACAGTCGCTGAAAGCAGCTAATGTGGATGCAAATACAGTGCCACGTATTTTACAGGCAGTTTTCCAAAAGCTGCACCCTAATTGATTGATTTTGATTCATTTTAGTATATTTATTTAAATTCACTTTGTCTGTAAATGTTACTTTTCTATTAGTAGGTTGCAGCAGAATTAACAGGCCTTTTTTTCAAAGTCTGTTTGGTGAAAGAATGTTTAATTTAAAAGAAAAAGAAAAGAAAAAAGAGGCAGTTTAAGGTTTTATATCGATGCAGGATTTTTGTGTACCGTTACGCCCCGAGACAACAATAAAACATCATGTAAGATCACTAAATATAAGAGCATAAAACAATAAAAAAAAATTGGTTAAATTAAAATAGTATAATTCTAATAAACAGAAATATAAAATATGACATAGTGCCAGGCTGAGTAGTATTGAATTTACAGCAGTCATGTGGTCCGTAATTGTTGATTTGATTCGCTGGATGAAAAGAGAATAAAGTGTCTTTTTAGTTCATTTTCAGCAAATCTGCACAATTTATATATGTCAAAATGCTCCTAATAGCATTGAGTTCACTTAATTCTCACACTGTAGATTTGTAAAGGAGGAAAAAAAGGCTGTGAAAAGCTGCCGTAGACTAATTTACTGACGTTCTAACACCAAAGTGTCCGCTGTGCAGTCCGTCGTTTGCTCTCACATCTAATGAGTCACTCTATTGTCAGGCCATTAGCCTGATTAGAAATCCCGCGTGCACATTTTGCAAAAGTAAAAAAGGGTTTATGAGCTGCTGCAGATGCTTATTGTTTATTAACGCGTCAGAATTAATCCCGAGCCGCTAAAAAGAACAGCTGGTTTTGGTTAAAACCTTTCAATAATGACTTATTGTTGAATAAGTGGCTCATTATGAAACGTGATTTATGCCCCTCGTTTAACCCCACAGTCATTAGCTGGGACTTATATTGTAGATTGTTTGCGAGAAGAATAAAATATAGGTCTTATTTTTTAATTCCACACATTCTGCAGTCGTTTTTCAGTCTCCCTAAATGCCTCATAAATCAAAGCGTGTTCTGGCTTAACAGGTGTAGACAGTAAATTGAAAAATACCTTCTAAAAATTGTCTTCCAACAATGTTAGCGGCTCGCTTACAGCTTTAGAAACAGTGATAAAAACCGTCAGCGCGAAGCCGAGGTGTCGCCGTTTCAAGGAAGAGCAGAAATCCCACTTTAGAGAGATGCTTTAAAACCTGGTCGCTGATGTTCTGCCTCTTCTCTGCAGCCTCGACCAGATTTCATTAAAGATGCTCTGGCTGCTGTTTGAAGAGCTGCAGTGCATATCAGTCCACGCTGGTGTTTATTCAGGTTTTAAAGATCATTTTTTTCCTAAATACTCCCTGCCTGCTCTGAGTGACTGAAGTTTTCTGAAAGGGAAAGTTTGAGAAGCTTCTTCTTGAGTCTCTCTTTTCTCATCCAGGTGATGTTTAGATAATGAGCTGACTGATCTGCTCGGTGAAGACGTGGTGAGACGGTGAGTTCGCCATCTTGTGGTAAAGAAACACAACGCAGCTGGAATTAAACATGATTCACTGCATCGGGAGGTGTCTAATTTAAGGCAGCTTTGAAGTTTATATCGGCTCTTAGCTCACACTTAACAACAGAAAATACTTTATTGTCGTACAGTTTTTCTTTCTTGCGCAGCTCCTCTTGCTTCCGACTAAATCTCTGGTGCAGTGAAGCTCAAGGTCAGCGCAGGATGATCTTGGAGTTTTGCCATTTTCCCTGTAATCTAATGAACAGTCTTGAGGGGCGAGAGAGAAAATACATCATCCCAGAATAATAAAGGTTTGCCGTTTGAATTATGTAGCGCCGCCGTGGCATTTGATATTCAGCGCGCAGCCAACAAGAGTAAGCACAGGGCCGGTGCGTGACTGTGGGGAAAATGGAGAGGAAATTGCTAGTGCTTGCAGAAATCTGGGATGCATTTGCAACAGCTCCAGCGCCCTCGCTCACCACATATTAGACCTGTCTGCCGTGTCGCTGTGCTTATGAGCTGCTGCAGAGGGGAGAGTTAATGACAGGCCTTAGGAGGAAATTTCCCTTCCTGTTTTTCACGTTTATCTGCTAAAAAAGAAAAAGAAGAAAAAAGTGATGTGCACTATTTTGCAGTGGTTAGCTAGATTTTCTCTTGCACAGAATCTGCCAAAAAAATCTATATCAGATGGCGAAAGACAAAAGAAAATCATTAATCAGCTCATAATCTGTGAAGCACGTCATGCCTGCTATCTTTAGATCCAGTCTGTGGATGAGAGAAAACTGCAGGAAAAGACGGAAAGAAAGGAAAGTTCCTACAGACAAGAAACAGATGTTATATATGCAGAGTAGAGACTAATAGGAGTTAGCGTTTTCGATGAGGGTTTTAATTTCTGCAAAATTCTTGCTTTCCCTTTCCCATGTAGAGTCTTTATTTCCTCCAGCAGAGAGCAGCAAAGTCTTCCTCTGAATCCCTGTGCAGCTCCTCTGTAGGATCCAATGTGTTTGATGAAGTGAAAGCTGTGTATCTGCAGAGATTCATGATCAAACTGCAACCCAGAAGTTATCAGATCTGTTTAAATCTGCTGTGAAAGAGTTTAAACGTTGTGCAGAGTTTGCTGAGTCCTTATTAACGGACAAAAGATCCCAAAACAGAAACACAAGCGGTGAGATCTCAGCTCGGATTCAGTCTGTTCAGCGGCAAAGAAAAAAAAAAAAACAACCCATGAGTCACTCTCTGCTTTGTCATGTGTTCTTCACTGAACCTCCAGCTTCAGTTCGGGAGACTCGATACGACACCCGCATGTCTTTATCTGTTGCTGCCGTCTCAATATAGACGCCACAAGCTCCACTTTTTAGATTACTGCTTGTGGAAATGAAACGAAATACACCTCATCTCCTCTCTGGCTGTTATTTCTCAGTTATTTGACTTTTGATTGTTGATTGCAGCTTTTTTAAAGTTATTCAGAACCTGCAGCAGTCACTCATTTGAGGAGCCGGATCCTAAAAAAGACACTTTATCAATAATCAAATCATTTCAGCTCCAGTTTCCATCAAAAATACTCGGTTCGCTAAATCTTTTCAGACTGTTGCATTGAT
The DNA here is from genome assembly GCF_000690725.1 of Stegastes partitus. NCBI lineage: Eukaryota > Metazoa > Chordata > Actinopteri > Pomacentridae > Stegastes > Stegastes partitus. Next base: position 1,099,182 of record NW_007577737.1, on the reverse strand, counting down.
TTCTACCAGTAATCCAACACAACGACACTGAGATGGGCAACTAATAGAACTATTCAAATACAGACACCACAGATAAAGCCTCATAAACATGCTGCTGTGTTAGTATGCCGGCTGCAGAATACATCAAAGTCAAACCTCCATGTCCAGACTGTAGCGCCGAGGAACAAATACGGCTTAAATCTGCTATTTCTAGTGGTTTCTGAACGTTGTTTACTTTCTGAGAATCATCTCCTGACCCCTCCTCTGGGACTAAGTGTTGCTTCTCCAAATAAAAAATGAAAAATCCTACATGTTTTTAGTGAGAAGTCAGTTCTCTTTGATGAGTTCTTCTTGAAACTCCAAGACAAAGACGTGTGATGTTTCTGAAGACTCCGTGCCAGAGAAATAACATTTTTCATTACCCTCTGTTCAAAATCCAGAGTGTTGAAATGGGAAAAATATGTGATTTCTGTCTGTCTTAGCCCACGTTTGGCTGTGAGTTGCAGGACGTGATGCTTCGTTGGATAATTGTTCAGGCTGCAAACAGGAAATCGCTGCCGTGTGAAAACTAAACTTTAGCTTTGCTGCCGGCTCATTTAGGTTGTTTAGGAGCTCATGTTATGCTTTTGGAGTTTTCTTTAATGTGTCTTGTAGCTGCTTTTTGTGCATTTAAACGGTCTAAAAACTTTTAAATGCTCCTCACCTGCCTGAAACGCCTCATTACTTATCTGCATAACACCTGCTGAGCGGCTAGTTGGAGCCTCAAACGAAGAATGAGCAGCTTCCTCTCCTCACTAGAAGTTGTGATGCATCACAGAGATCTGGGTTAACCAACGCTGCCTCGCTTTTAACGGACCGGCTGATCAATCAGAGCAGAATGAGCGTTAAAAAGACAGACGCTAAAACATCGTTTCTGCAAGAGGGTGAGAAGAGATGCCGCAGCGATGTGCAGAAAAACAAGCATGTAAACATATTCTAGTCGACCCCAAGAGGAAAATTATGCACCTATAAATATGTATACAAGAAGTCTGTTCGAAAAAATGCATTTAAAAGAGATTTCTTGTGCACTCGTAGCACATTGTCAGGCTCAAAGACGGTACGAGAAGAGATGCAGCAGAACTGAATCACATCTGCTGCCTTTAATACCCACAATGCACCTGGACCAGCTCAAGTGGCAGATGAGCCCACTTGGTTCTAACTCTATAATCTGAGTCTGTGGGTGAAAACCTGCCACTGGTCGCTCATTTCAGGCATCTTTGTCCTTCTTTGCAACAACCTCAGAGCCACAGGGAAAATGTCCAAGTTTTGTAGAGGATTTGGATCCTGCAGTAAGGCAGCACTGCTAGGTTTTGTTTTTTTTCTTCTCTGGATTATCCATTTTAATCACAGTTCTCGTCTTCCTGCATGCCAATGCTCCACTGCCGCTATTCTGAGGGAACAAGGAGGCTGCAGACCAACATGTTCTACAGAGCAGGCAGCAAAGCAAGAACATCACCTCCACAGATTTAGCTTCAGACTTGTAGTCCTTCACCCAACTTATGCTGATTCATTTTATGTCTATTGGAGAAAACTTCTGAAGGTGGCAGCTCAACGGTTAAAGCTTTCATGTGGTTGAAGCCGCAACACCGCCGATCCGCCCTTGAGCAAGGCCCTGTCTGTCTGAGTGTGGCTGACCCCGAGCTCTGAGGGCAGCCTCCTGACAAGCTAGGCTACAAGGAAAGACAATATAAACAGTTGTGACTCAATAACCCGACACTAAATGTAAAACCTTCTT
>NW_007577737.1:1082115-1096727 GCF_000690725.1 Stegastes partitus | reverse complement strand
AGTCACGACTGTATTTTAAGAAAAGAGCTTATCAAGGTAGAAGAGTTCAGGTATCTCAGGGTCTTGTTAATGGTGGGTTGGGTGCAACTTCTGCAGTGATGTAAAGCTCTGATTGTCAGTCTGAGCTCTGCCTCCACCTATGGCCGTGAGCTTTGGGTAAAAGAACAAAGCTGAGAATACGAGCGGCCGAGATGAGTTTTCCGGCTGAAATTGGGTGAGACATTTAGAGTTCAGAGGCGACCTCCTCCACTATGAGAGAAGCCAGTCGAGGTGGTTCTGATACCTTCTGGGCACAGTTAGCGAGAAAGATTGAAGCCCAGAGGCCGAGCAAGGACTCACTGGAGAGGTTTTATCTCCCATCTGGCCCGGGAACAGCTGGGGATCCCTCAGGAGGCGCTGGAGGAAGTTGCTTCTCCCTCTGCTGAGCCTTGAATGGACTAAACTATTTGAAGAATGGATGACTGAATGGACCTTTTTCCCTTTGCTGTGTTACTATCACAGTTGTTCTTCTCTGCAGTCCTTTGTGACAGACAGCAGCCTTTGTGCTCAGTGGCTCAAAATTATCGCGCAAAACGCTACACGGTTAACTTGAGCAGGCGTCTGGTCGACTCACCCCCGAGCGTAAATGGTGTAGAGCTTATTTTATCTTTTGTGCGAGGCTGGATGAGCATGCATGCGTGTGCCTAAGCGCTGTGTCTGCACCGGCTGTACTCCACATCCCCTCATTAGGTTCTGCACTGATGAAACAGCTCCACATAATTTATACACAAAGGGGCTCAAACTCTGCATCTCGCTCCCATTTGCCTCATTTTTCTTTTTTTTTTTGAAGAAGAAGTGGGAGAGATTTGGGAGGTCTTTCTGTCCTGATCCGCTTTTTCATTCATGAACATTGAAGTGATGCTTTTCCTGAGTGTGTGAATTATTTGTTGCAGCTCTGATGTTGCATCTAGGTCAACTCCCACCTCCTTTTTTTCCCTCTTTGTGCTGTAATAATCTGCAGCGTCTCTGCTTGTGTCACTTCATGGATTTCTTCTTATGCTGGACTTCTGGCAGAAAACCCTGGACTCGTTTAGCTACAATAAGCAGTAAATGCATTACGGCCCGTCCAGACATCCCCTTTAAGAACCTTTAAAGCAGCTAATTAACCTATCGCTGCACAGTTATACACCTTTTTGGCAACACTCGTAAACTGACTGATGCACCTGCCACTTGTAGCGCTGAGATAAATGCCAAATGGGGACCCGAACTGGAACCGCTTAGAAGCTGTAACTCAAAAGCTTTTCTGTAACTGCCCGGCGGTTGACATTCAAAACATCCCTGACATTTAGCGGGAGGAAGCAGCGCTCAAAAACACACACATGCAGTAGTTTCTTTAGTAAGTAGGCCCATCAGTTTATTCAGATACCTTCTGCTCTTTCAGGCAGCGTTTCTTACTTAAATCAAAGCTGAAGCACACAGACGGGAGGTTCAGTGAGCGTTGGACTAAATGTCAGATGATTGGACAGGAGGCGGTGGAAGTGATTATGATTTGGCTGCCTGAGCGAGAAAACACGTCTCGTCAGCTACCATGCTGATGCAGAAGAGGTCAGAGGCTAACAGTAGCGCAGTGATTAGCAGGATCCTGTCCTGTCATCTGCAAGTACAAGAACATAACATGGGTTCATGACAGCTCTGTGATTAAACATAGAAACAACAGCGGCTTCCCAGGACGACGCTCAGGGACTGGGAACCGCTGATTACCAGCCTGTCATCACTGAGGTCCATATTTGACATGTTTTTAATTACAGGTGTCATTATTTTTAATTGGTCAATTATTACTAAAAGCATTAAATGCTGCTTTGGCTCTGATGCAGCCTCCTCTCTGTCTGCAGTCACTCTGTCCTTCCCCCAACACCATCTGATTGGCTACACGCCGCCTGTACCAGCCAGTCACTGAAAGCTATTGTTTACACAGAGAGGCAGACAAGCACATTAGCAGACTGTAGATGGTAAATTAGCAAAGCTGTGTTTGAAAGGTCAGGTAGGAAGATATAACGAACACCACGACACTCCATGAGCATGCTGAGGTTCACTGTTACACAGAAAAAGACAAAAATAATTCACCTCACTTGATGTCAGTGCAACTTATTCTGCGTACGGCGCTAGGCTAAGGCTATCATTGAGAGGTATGCTGTGCCCTTAAGCCTGTGACAAGTGCAAGATCTAAAATCAGATCAATTTTACCATTAACCACAATCAGCACTTTCGCTGCTTTTACAGTGGCCATGGCTATGCTAACAGCTAGTGGCTAAGCTAGGAGTAAGCCGCAGATTACCTCAAGACTGTCTCTGTAAAACAATAATTTGTAATGCTTGAACATGTGGGCAATTAATCATTCGTGATTACCAATATTCAGTATCAAAAAAACATATTGGTCAATTCCTAAAGCTTGAGGAACCTAACCAAGAGCCCATGGTGCTGGACTGGATAGATATCTTTTATTATTTGGCTTCTCTGAACCTAAGAACCGCAGTCACACTCAGCTGGTTATCAACGCTGTAATTCAATCCAGGGTTTCTGAACCTGGCCGCCACATGACAGGCTTGGTGTCGGCACCAAATGACCAAACATGGAAAGGTGCAGAGATGCTTATTTCTCACAAGATGGAAAAACTATAATCCTAAACCAACATGAAGAGTTTTATATGGGCTGAAAGTACCATAGCTGCTGCAGCAAAAGCCAGAAAGGGTACAGCTGGCAAATACCTGCCAAGTGTGTAAGTTAAGTCTGCTAATCAGTTTTACTGTCCCACCAGTAGATCTGAACAGATACGATTATTAAATCAATGTGGTATTTAGATGTATCCTCTGCAGGGTAAGATGATGTTTGCCTGATTGTTTAAACTGTCTCAGGAGCAAGTACAGAATGAATATAAAGTCGTCATGTAAACTCAAAAAGAGTCTTACAGCAAATCTTACGAGGTCAACAAGGCTTTAGCGATTCATGAGTCTGTTTTGGCATTATGTCACTATACAAAGGCCTGTGGAACAATGACACTACTTTGAAATGTCTTGCTCTTACATGAGAAAAAAAAGAAACAAGAGATAGTTTCCTCCACTGAGAAGCCATATCTCTTGCATCAGTGCTTGGCAAGGGGAAGAAAGGGTTTAGACCAGGGATCTCCAACTCCGGTCCTCGTGAGCTACTGTCCTGCAGGTTTTAGATGCAACACACCTGATTCGCATTAATGGATCTCTAGCAGCTTGTTGCCAAGTTCTACACAAGTCTGTTAATGATCCATTAATGTGAGTCAGGTGTGTTGCATCTAAAACCTGCAGGACAGTAGCACCTGAGTTGGAGATCTCTGGTTTAGACTATATCTAAAAAGTCCTACCTTTCTAAGAGAGCTTCTCCGTCTATGCACCAAGCTCCATTGGATCTTCTAGGGATAGTGGTACCACTTTGAAAAAGAAATGATTGATCAGTAGGCCGAGTTGTTCTATATGTTGACGTGTTATCTTGACGTAACCTGCTCTGGAGCTGGTTAGATGTGCAGCCCCAGAGATCCCGTGTTGAAACTGTATGTGGCACTGATAGGATGATGCAAAAAGAGCAAACGCTGACTATCAAATAGAAACTCTTTTAAAGAGTACATGATAATAAAAGCTAATCTAATGGAGCAGTCTGATAAGCAAGTTGCTTGACTGACAACATGTCAAACAATAGCTGTTGATTGATACTTGAATATTTTCAAGTGACAAATTGCAAAATGAAACCAAAAAACTGCAGTGTGTAAAATGTCCACTTGGGGCTGCCTCCAGTCTCCACACACCCCCATGTTCACAACTTCACAGCAGAAATGAATGAGTTCACAGCCTGATGCCAACATCTTTTTTGGTCTCAGTAGCTAAGTTTCCTGTTTATGATAGCTACATGAGGGCATAATCTTTATTTAACTCACCCATTTAAACTGTACTAAGGTCTAGAGTTAAGGGTGTAGCTGATTGTAGCGACAGCCGTGTGCCGTCATAATAAGCAATCTGTGGTTATTTTTCCAGCAAAACGGGGAAAACATTTGGTGGTTTTACTCAAATTTTCTCTCACGTTATACTGTGCTGTGTGTTTTGGTCTGCTGGTCTGAACAAAACAAGTTATATAAAGACGCCATCCTAAGTTTTGGGATAATAATTAAGGGTTTTACAGACAGAAATGGATGAATCAGGCTGAAAATGAGTAGCTTCAGCCCTAAAACGGAGTCAACAGCGAGGATGTGGAGTGTGCTGTAGATTCTGGCTCTCCGCTGGTTAAACAGCTTCATAATCTCAGTGAAACTCTGAATGGGCTCAGTGCACAGACAGACTTTTGAACTGTGAGTAACTTTAGTCTCGTTCAATAAACCAGATGGATTTCAGTGCACAGCTCTCTCTTTGTGTGTTTTCTGACTAAGACCAGCCCGTGGGTCGGCGCTGCTCAGCTGCTGATCACGCTGAACACTCTCACATGCAGCAGAACAGAACAAGATTTGGAGTTCAGGGTCGAGTTTACGCTCTACGGAGGCGGAAGCACAGCAGGAAACGAATCCAGCCAATTAAAATCTGACTCTGAGCTGGGTGGAGACAAAACATTTCACTCGCATTTCCTTTATTTGAGGCAGACTGTTCCCAGAGGAATAGAAATCCACTCAAGCTTCAAAGGCATACCCAGACAGAGGACACTTCCTTTAGTTGTTTTTACTTGTGTTTAATGAGGGGTTGTAGCATTCATGTAAATGCAGTTACATATATTATCTATATATAATTCAGATGTTTGTTTGTGCCGAGAAATTATCCGGAAGAAAAAAAACAAAACAATCAAACAAAAAGGGATGTCACAGATATCAGCACAGACAACACTGGTATCAGTTCAGCCTGATCTCCTTTAATTGGCTCTTTTCCGTCGGTGACCTCCTGCAGTCGTGTCAGTAGGTGTTTGTAAAATCTCACAATGATAGTTTTGTTGTCAAGAAAGTGGAGGAGAAGATTGTTGCAGATGTGAAAAGGTACATTTCAAGTCAAAACAACAAAAACATTTAACTGAACGGCAACTGAAAATAATATTAATTTCAAAAAACTTATGAAAATAGTCCCACATGGGATCCAAACTTATGTTGTTCTGTTCCTTGGAGCTGTTTCATGGGAAGGAAATTATGTAATATGAACTCGCCCGACTGACTGACTGACTGATTTCTTATTTATTGAATTGTCTTCCATCAACATTTATTGATATATTTTGGGTTAGAATTTCTTTAAAAAGGCGATAATGCACTGAAACAGGACTAGACACTTTGGTAAAGTTTTTTTGTTTAATTTTTTGGAGAGCTGTATAGCTTTGAGAAATGGTGTTGAAATATATGAGACGACTTAAACTTAAAGAAAGTAATATTTACCCCATTTGACTTGATTTAAGATTGAAAATGGGATGTCTACACTGTCATGGTTTAAGATTGGCAAAAATTTACTTTTCAGTAAGGCTAGTTAGCATATAGCGCAGCACTAAACCAAATCTTTCCAAGGCTGATGTTGTAATACAATCGTTGGTGTAACAACGTCTTATGTTCTGCCTGTCATCTTTTAATTCCTTCATCGTTTTTTGTTGGACTTTCTGTTGTTTTATTGGTTTAGTTTGGAAAAGTTCAATTTGATTGTGTAGGATCAAGTTCTTTGCTCTAAATGACCCTGAATCCAGTGTAGCTGCGTTCCTCCTACGAATAAAAGCGATACTTGCATCATTTAGTGAGAAACCCAGTTTCTACAAAATGATGTTCCTGTGCAACTCAACTGCATTGTCAGATATATCATTCAGGAACGTAATTTGGTGGGAAAAGGCTAACAGTTAAAAAGGCGGCAAAATCTGCGCTAGGAAGCAGAAGAGATGGTTGGAGGCAAAAGAAGACCAGAGTTTGGGATAGATGTATGGTGGCTGGTTGGGAAGTGGTGAAGCACTTTTACAGGTAAAACCAACTGGAAAGGGAACGTACCAACTCTGGGACTGAACCGGAAGTGGTAACGGGGAGCGGCCAATAAGAGCTGTTGTTGTCATTTATGGAGTTCATGGTGGAGGATGTTTTGACGTTTGCGCTTCCCCCTTCTGACTTGGAACCACTGCCACAAATAGAGTTCCTGGATGACTCTCCATTTCCAACAGCAATACATGTTCAAACCAGTTGAAATTACCGCTCCTAGATTCATACGGTGTGTTTGAGTCACAAATGGGCTTCAGAATCCAAAATAAACCAGGATTTGGCTGTTTATAAGCCATATGACTCGAAGACCACCAGAGCTTGGACTCTAAAAATGTTGTTTGTTTCATATCTAATGTAATATATATAATATCTGATGCACTGCTGCAGCATGTCTGGCCCGTCTGTCTGGTCTGCACCATTTAAAACCTCTAAAGACCGACCACACGAAAACAAAACCACGTTAATCAGCTCATGTTTTGGCCACAAACCAGGCAAAACATCACTCTGTCGCTGTCCATCTTGGGTCACCATGAAGTCCATAAATGACAACAACAACTCTTATTGGTCGCTCCCCGTTACCACTTCTGGTTCAATCCCAGAGTTGGTATGTTCCCTTTCCGGCTGACTTTACGTGTAAAAGTGTTTCACCACTTGTAAATTTGTTTTGCACTTCCCGGCAGCCGTATAGATGAGAGACCACAAGTCCCAGAACTAAGTTTGTTTTCTGTCGTCATTTGCTTTCAGTGTTGGCAAAAGAATTACCTGGTTAGGTTTAGCCAATTATCAGAGCTTTACATGTTAGAAACTCAGTTAGGTTTTTCAAATCTATCTCGATAACCTCCCCTGCCATGTCCGTCGACACAGCAGTTTGGGGTGGGTAGTTAAAGGAAATGCGCTGGCTGTCGCATGCTGTCAATTCTCTTTGGTTCCTTCTAGTCATGGTTAGTGTCATACTGGTTTCTGACTTTCTCCGTTAGGTTAGGGTTTGTTCTGATTTGTGCTCTTGAATAGAGGTTGTAGTCCCTTTTTTGGGGGGCATCCTCCTTCGAAGTTTGTCTTGTTTTGTTCTTTGTTTTCTTCACTTGTTGATGAATCCATTTTCGTCACGTTGTCCCAGCTGGTGTCATATTGTTTTTCAGAAGTGGTTTTAGTTTCTGATTTTTTTCGGTCCGTTTTGGTTTATGTTTCTGCATGAAGTCGTGGTGACTTTTTGGGTTTATGTTTTTGAATTTTTTCTTGTTTTCCTTAGTGGTTGATTAATTTACTTTCCTGGTTGCGTTGTCTCGGTTCGTGTCATGTTGTTAGGGTTAGAAGAAATGTCATGGTTTGGGTTGAAGTACAACCTTTTCACTACATATTTGAAACGTCTCCTCTGTTTTCTTTTCCTGGTGATAAATAATTGGTTCGCAAAGACACACTGATTAGAAATGTAACTCAACAGAATGTAGAGAATACAGTTTAGTTGTATAGGGAACTATAGTTTTGTGACGATTGAATGGATCAAATAAAAAAGGGTGAAATTTTACTTGTGAAGGCCTTAAAGAACTGAAGAGATCAGTCATCAGGGCCTGGAGCTTTGGTTCTACTCTGGTTTTTCCTCGTGCTTCTTTGTCCTAGAGGAGGACGATTTCGTGGCAGAAGGTTGAGACGCTCTTATACCTACAGTCTCTCTCTCAGATGTTGTTTTGATGAAGAAGCGAGTGAAGGTGGAAGTCGTGGGGGATGAAGAGGACAGCTGGCGAAGGAGGGCAAGACCCTCAAAGTTGTAGCCTGAGAATAAAAAGGGGTCTTTGAAGTCGGAGCCGACTTGCACTATCTGAGGCTTGTGCAGACGCCCACACGTTCCCCTAACGCTCTGCAAGACGGAGAGAGGTAGACGCCGCAGAAAGAGACAGGAGCGATAGAATAAATCCATCAGGAAGGAGGGGAAGCCATGCGAACGGATGAGGAGACGCTTAAGCAGAATGATGATGAAACAGAATAGCGGATGGCATGAATGAGGACACGAGGGAAGGGAGGGTGAATGAAAGGAGCGGTGACGGAGATGACAGTGAAGAGAGGGGAAGAATGAATCAAACACAAGATTGGACTCAATTAAAAGGAAAATGGATTCAGAGTGGAGTTCAGAAGGAGAAGCAGAGGTGTAGAGGGAGGCAGGGAAGCCGTGACGGCGGAGGACAGGAGGGAGGAGGAGGAACGAGTGATGAGGAGAGAGGGGGGAGGAGGAGGAGGTAAAAATGGAAAGAGATGTAGGGAAGCACAGCAGAGGGATGATGGGAGGGCGTAGAGGGAGACGTCACTGGGACTTTCCCTCAGCTCCTCTCTGCCTCCTCCCTGTTTTTTCAGAGTGGGTGGTGGGCAGAGAGGAGAGAGGCTCTGCTAGTCACGCACAGCCGCTCACCAGCTTCGCCCGGCCGGTCGCTCTGACAAAGACCCAGGACTCCTTTAAGAAGGCTGCTCACTCAGGCAGCTAATTCAGATGAGGAGGAGGAAGACAGTTTGCTTTTTTTTCTTTCCGAGGGGCCCGTCAGAGCTTTAAAGCCCTCAGCAGACCCAGATTTGGGCAGGTTCAGCGCTGACACAACGCCTCTGGAACTGGATTTTGCACCATCCTGTTTGTGGAGCTTCAACTTCTCTCCTACTGCTGGATTTTGACTGTTGGTGTTTACCTGAGGTGACTCCACTACTTTTTGCCCCCTGTTTGGAGATGAGATCCAGCTTCATGCAGGTCAAGCCTGTAGCGACACAGCAATGCAGCGTGAGTGTTCACAAGCTGGCATTTGTGTTTGTGCACGCATCCTTGCACAGTTTGTCTTTGCATCTCTTTCAGATTTGGGGTGAGTAGTGTAGATGCAGCCTGAGGGATTACCCAGCGTGCACTGAGTGCATTTTAGCTGTAAACATCCCTGATCTGAAACGGGAAGCATAGTTTTCCTCCGACACCGAGCGCCGTTGTTGACTTCATACATTATAGAAGAAACTAGCCGGCGGGGCTTGTTCTGGAGATAAACATTTTCAGCAGCTGAAAGAACTGCTGAGATGGTTTTTCAAATGGAAAAAGGTGGAATAGCAGCCCTCCACCGACTCTGATTTATACCGTATCTAGCCGAGGTTATGAAAGAAGTGACTACAACTGTGTCATAAAGCAGCCTTTTTAAAGAGATTAAAGGAATGCACCGGTACATTTACATAAGGGCTGTACCTAAGTAGGATTATCGTGAAATTTTTGGGGGGATTTTGCTGCTTAACACTGCATTTTGGAGGGAAATGTATTTTACTCGTCATTTATTTACCAGGTTTGGTTACTTTTCATGTTATTATAAAACTTAAATCTGCTCTCATTAATAAATTATGATGTTGTGTGTTGTCCTGCTGCTGGACCTCGGGCAGTTTTTTTACTTACTCTGGGCTCATTTTTCACTGTAATATAAAAAGTCCTTCACCTCTGTGGAAAAAGCACAAATGGCCAGAAGTGGAAAGAACTCAGAAACGTCTTCTATGAAAAATGACACAGTCAGAACGCCATAAATCATAAACACCTGAAGTGGAATTTCTTTTATTGTTTATTGTACAAGAATGAAAAAACTAAAATCAACATACAGAAGCTTTTGCAAAGTTTCCACAAGTGTTGCAAAATAACACGAACTCCGCACACTAGAGATGATTTACATGTTTAATTAGTTTTCCTCCTTCCTGTCTGCTTTGTGTCTGCTGCACATCCTGCAGTTCAACCGAAATATCCCAGAATCCTTGTCACATGACTGATGGTCACAGCTTCAGATTAATTTCAGTTTTTTAAAGGATCTAGTTATTGCAAGTTCTGCAAGGTGTCTCGGTTAGCAAGAAGGTCGCTGATTGGCGTCCCGGTGAGGACACCCGGGATCTTCCTGCGTGGAGTCTCCATGTTCTCCCCGTGCAGCGTGGGTTCTCTCCGGGTTCTCCGGCTTCCTCCCACAGTCCAGAAACTTGCTGAGGTTAATTGGTGATTGTAAATTGTCCGTAGGTGTGAATGTGAGTGTGCTTGGTTGTCTGTCTCTAAGTGTAGCCCTGTGATAGACTGGTTACCTGTCCAGGTGAACCTGCCTTCACTCTGAGTCAGCTGGGATAGATTCCAGCCCCCCACGACCTGAGTGAGGATTAAGGTGTAGAGATGATGGATGGATCACAATTTTAAGCTTTGGATGGAGCGCTACGTCACAGTTTGTGCAGGCTGGTTCAAATATGTGAACTAATGCACACGTTCTTGCAGCTACGCGTGTTTTCTGATGTATGACAGAAAATTAGAGCATTACACAATACTAGAATTAAGTAGTTTTTGCTGCAAACCTTTTAGATTTATTCTCCTCCTCCCCCACTCTCCTCATCATTTTCATAATTTGAGACGCATTATTATCCACTTCTGGACAAGTTAAACTGCAATAAAGAGTCTCAGCAAATGCCAGCCACCAACATGTCTGCTGGAGGGTTTTCCGCAGAGACGCTCTGACCTCTTCAGCAGTAATTTCCTGTTTCTGTCAGGAGCCTCTTTAATTAGTTAGAACCACTGAAATCATAACAGTCCTCCCCCTACCTCCCTGTTTTTCTCTCTTTTCTTTTCCCCTCTCACTTCTATATATATCGCTCTGCTCCGAGAGCCAACCAGCCAGCTCCAGGGACTCCTGTGTGCTCATGCATGCTCGCGTCTTCTGTGCAAAATGTTTCGGCGCACACGGTGTGCTCGGTGCGTGCATGTGTGAGCGGATATGTGGAGCTGCTGGCATGCATGCATGGAATGAAATATTCAGGTGACAGGCAGCCACTCTGGAAATCTCTCTCGTTTTTTTTTTTTTTCTGTGTTTCTCTCTGCAGGAGCTCCATATGCAGTTATCCTGCCATGAAGTCCAGATTTACACTCAATGTTCTGCTTATTTTGCTTTTTTTTTTTTGCAGCATCACTAAAATAAATTATCCCCAAGTTGGACAACAGGACACACATGTACCAGTAGCTGTTCGTACATAAGAACACAGAGGAGCTGAGGATAAAGAGCAGAGGGGTGGCGCAGAGAGTTGTTGTTGCCCACAGGCTCGGGAGCACTTTCTGCATTATACATCAACCTCTTTCTTGCTGTTTTTTTTTTCTTATCGTCTTCCTTCCTGCCCCAAGTTGCTGCGGGAGATATCAAAGGCATCAGCTCTTGTTTAAACTCCACTGGATCCGTTTCCAGTCGAATGATGGAACACAAACGAAGGACACGACTTGTGTCCGCTCCAACCAGCGCCGGCCCGGTGAAGGTCGGCACTGAAGGCTCTTAGCAGCAAACAAGAGGCACTCAGGGCTTCGCAGAGAAATGCTCCTGGTGCCTTATGAAGCGCTGAAAGTGGCTTGAAAGGCAGGTCGATGCGGCTGAATGGGCACGAATGGGCCGCAGTGAAAAGCAAACTAATAATTGGTAATTGCTCTTCTCCTTCGGTATTTATAGGCCGGTTGTGTCACAGGTCGTGAGCTGGCGTCTGAATGAGTTGCGTGACCTTAACACTGATACTGTGTTGGTGGAAGAAAACGACTTTATCTTCCTTATTTTGGCCTTTTTAGGAGTCAGATTGAGAAGTGGAGTATTTAGCTTGGCCAGATCAAACGTAGAATCCTTGGGCGGTTTTAGCTGTTTTACTTGGGACGCCTTGTCAAAGCGCTATTGTGAGTTTCTTACATTTTTCAGACAGCCTAGAAAACCATTGGAGTTTCCTTTTAACCCAAACTATGTTCTTCTCCTCAACTTAACCAAGCAGTTCTGTAGCGTGAACCAAACAGCGACCGAAAACAGCGACTGAAAATGTAAAAATTAGCTCGTCACCAACGGCCACTTTGCCGTGACCATTTGGTGTGACATTCGGTTTGCTTCAGCATCATTTTTCACCACATAGAGTAATCTGATAGACCTCTACAGATATGTAAATGTCAGGAATAGATGCCACTAACTTTAAGCAAAGACGTGTTTCCCTTCCAACATGCAGTTAATGTCGTGAAAGGGTCTATTTCAACCTAACTCATGACCCTTTCCTGTATTTAACCAGGTAGGTTTGGTGCCTCAACTTAACCAAACAGTGAATGAAAACAAAACTTTAGATAAAACAAACGCCAACGTTTAAACAGAAAAGCTCCTACATGAGTATCACATAAATATATAGCGCTTTTATCCAAAGCACTTCACAATGTGTTTCTCATTCACCCATATTCATACACCAATGGCGACAGAGCTGCCATGCAAGGTGGGCGGGGGATTGAACCGCCAACCTTGTGACTGGAGGACAACCTGCTCTACCACCTGAGCCACAGCAGCGCAACATACTGACGGCTTTAACAACAATATTTGACGTCCTCGGAAAGAAAATAGGTTGAATTACCACAAAAATCAACGTTCCTACGTGGGAGTCCACCTCCAGTCTCCTGGGAAAAAGCCCTTTAATGTACAAACTAGTGAGTCATGTGATATACATGTCCAATAGAAAGGATTAGACCAGAAGAACAATATGACAGCCTCCTACTATGAATCTGGATCAACACTGCTTTCATACATTCTTCCCTGCAGCCGTTCACTAAAATGTTTAATTTGCATCTTTATTTTAGAGGTTTGAACGTGTAAGTATATCCAGAATTTCAGAACACAAAAGATGAGGGGAAAGATTAAAACATTCTTGCTAAAAGAGAAGCTTGACAGTAGTCCGGATCACTCGTACTGTCAACAAAACCCAAACAACAGTGGATTAATCCTGCTGACCAGAATGATCTGTGCAGCTGAGGCTGTTATATCATATGATGCTCAATTGTTGCCAAAAAACTACGAAACACAGATCACTGAGACACACTAAGCTGCACTGGGGGACACGTTTCTTTATTATAATAAACATGGACGCTGTAGTTCGGCTGCTGAACGTAGTCCCCAACAGACAGACCATTTACTCCCATTTAGGTACTGATTGTTAAAAACTATGTTGTAAGAATACTTCAGCGTTTATAAGTTTTACATCCTCAGTAGTAACTGATGTGCTCTGAGGTTGTCATTCAGATTAAAAAGGTTGAATTTCCCCTCTTCTTCATCACAGCACCACCCAGGGCTGGAAGACATCAGCCCGGCTGAGGAGGTGACGGACACGGAGGACAACGAGGAGGAGGACCTGGGCGTCCTGGACGACCAGCGGAGCATCATCCTCCACCTGCTCTCTCAGCTCAAGCTGGGCATGGACCTCACACGGGTACGAAACGCCGACATGCCAACTCACCAACACACCGACACACCGACACATCGACCCTCCAGCTGGGAATTCTGTAGAGTAGAGCTTCAGAATTCTTATCTTATCTTATCTTGACTTGACTTAACTTAACTTTGACTTGACTTGTTAACTTTGACTTGAATTGACTTATCTTATCTTAACTTAACTTGTCTTGTCCTGTCTTGTCTTATCTTATCTTATCTTATCTTATCTTATCTTATCTTATCTTGACTTAACTTAACTTAACTTAACTTAACTTAACTTAACTTTGACTTGACTTGACTTGTCATGTCTTAATTTAACTTGTCTTAACCTAACTTATCTTGACTTGACTTATCTTAACCTAACTTTGACTTGACTTGATTTAACTTAACTTTGACTTAACTTGTCTTAGCTTTGACTTATCTTATCTTACTTAACTTGTCTTGTCCTATCTTATCTTATCTTATCTTAACTTTGACTTAACTTACCTTGTCTTGTCTTATCTTATGAAAATAAAGTCCATTGGTCCAAACATTGACCTTTTCTGTGTTTCCTGCCCAGGTGGTGTTGCCTACCTTCATCCTGGAGAAGCGATCACTGCTGGAGATGTACGCCAACTTCATGGCCCACCCAGACATGTTCCTGTCGATCACAGCCGGAGCCACGGCCGAGGACCGAATAGTTCGCTTTGTGGAGTATTACCTGACCGCCTTCCATGAGGGCCGGAAAGGCGCCGTGGCCAAGAAGCCCTACAACCCGGTGCTGGGGGAGACCTTCCACTGCTCCTGGGAGGTTCCTCGGGACAAAGTCAAGCCTCTGGTCAGGTCCAACCAGGGCTCGTCCAGGGAGCCCAGCAGGGGCCCGAACAACGCTCAGCAGGGCGACGACTCGCCGGGGGGCTGCTACAGGGTCCGCTTTGTGGCCGAGCAGGTTTCCCATCATCCTCCGGTGTCGGGGTTTTACTGCGAGTGCCGGGAGCGGAGGATGTGCGTCAACGCCCACGTGTGGACCAAGAGCAAGTTCATGGGCATGTCTATAGGAGTGTCCATGGTGGGGGAAGGTGAGTCAGCCCAGCAGGACGTACACAACCCCCACTACAGTTAAATTAGATTAAAGTAAAAGATCTTTTATCCAAAAAACCAAAACAAAATAAAACTGCCCAAAGATGACTGTGAAAAACAATGTTTGAACAAGACACAAAAAACCCAACATTACAGAGTATGAAAGTGTTATTGGCAAAATTCACTTATCACGACACGATAATCTGACCCTTAACAATCCTAAACCTGCTATCCGACAGGTTTTTAGGAAAAACCAACAGAACCCATAAAAACAGCCTTAACATAGCGACAGCCTTGGATTCTGACTCTGACATGACATTTAATGTCACCAATCAGGACAA
>NW_007577737.1:1071284-1081703 GCF_000690725.1 Stegastes partitus | reverse complement strand
TTAACAACTAATGAGCCTTCCAGCATCAAGCCCTCCTTGTATCTGGACCTCCGTCTTGACAATCCGACAGCCTTGCTATCCGACATAGAAGAAGGTTTTACATTTAGTGTCGGATTATCGAGTCACGATGTACTATATTCTGTATCACATGACTGGATTACTGTCATTGATGGATTAAGTTCCCTAAAGTGTGCTTCATTGCTGCAGCAGACTGAGGTGGAGCTAATTTCGAACACTTTCTATACCACCGAATAAGCTGTATGTAAGTTGATCATTAATCTTATTTAAAATCATTTATTTTTACAAAGTTACCAGTAACTGCAGCTTTTTCCTGAAGGAGCAAAGTTCAAGTTTTCAGTGAAGGTGTTCAGTGCATTTAAACATTCTTTTGCTCACCAGACACCAACATGTGTTAAACAAACTGCATTATTAATTCTAAGTAGGTGGACAAATCAAACACCCCTACAGTGAATTCAAATTAGTTTGTAAATGTTTTTTTTTTGTATGTCTGTGTTGCTGATTATGTTGAGGTTGCTAGAGTTCATATTATCCATCATTATATATTCCACTAAATATACTGTTACATTTATTCTCCTCTACTATTAAATTAAATCAAAAATGCAGATAAACATCATTTGTTCAGTATTAACATTTTCTTTTAAAATAATGAAATTATCTAAATTCATTATTGCATTTTACTAAATATCTTCTTAATCCTTCTCTATACAGGATAAGTTGTGTGCATGCTCTTCAGTAGCAACGCCCAGTTAAAACTAGAGTGTGGGATTATAAATTAACTGTTACGGTTATATTGTCAAGAAAGGAGTGTTTGTTTTAATTACTCTCACTGCCAGGAGGTGGTGACAGACGTTAAATAACAATTACCATTAATAGTAGTAGTAAAATTAATAATAATAATGATAGAAAGAAGAACGAGAGCAAGAAGAAGAGTAACTTTAAGTTTGAAAGTGTTACACAAGGTAGATGTTAAAACACAGGAGATAAAACTAAGCAGAAAAAACACCAAATATATTTGATTTTTTAAAAACAAAAGAAGTAAAACAACCACAATGCAAGCACACAGTAAAAGAACAAAGAAAAAAAACCAAAACATCCACATTAAATCCAGTTAGGAAAAGGTCTGATGATGAAAGAGATCCTCAGGGAGGGAAACTCAGGAGCACAAACAGCGAAGCTCAGATCACGTCTGGTCACAAGATTCAGAAACAGTCAGGAGGCTCCTGTCAGCCTCATCAGGAGTTCAGAGATCACGCATCAGTGAGAGGCTCTAAATCCTCTTAAAACCAGCACAGGTCGGTAAGAACTGGGATATGGTGGTCTCCTCTGTTGGAGCGAGTTAACAGCAGAGCATCAGCATCAACTGAAGCCTGTGAACGTTTCTGTTGTTGATGCTGGAGTGAAACGCGTTACAGCGATCATGTCTGAGGGGAAGAATGTGTGAATCTAAATCTGAAAAGAAAGAAAGGTTCTGACCTTAGAGATCAGCCTGAGATGAATGAAACATGGAAGGAAAGACGTTCAGATGCTTCCTGGGATACTCGCTAGAAATACTAAAATCGAGCTCTGAGGTAATCAAGTAAGATGTCGGTGCATCCAAAAGATTAAAACGAGTTTAATGTTTTTTCACGAGTTATTTAAGAAAGTGAAAATGTATTATATTATACATTGATTACATGTAAAGTCTCAGCGCTACGCTGCATTGATGCAGTAATTTACGATAAAGGATCCACAACCAAGTACCGTAATGTCTGGACTATAAGCTGCTACGTTTTTCACGCGGCTTAAACAACCATGCGGCTAATTTATGGATTTTTACGAATCTGCATCTGTCTGCGTAAATATCTCATGTTCCAACGTGGACACCTGCAGCTTAGAGACAAGTGCCGCCTGTATATGTACACACCTGGTTTTCTTTTTAAAGTTTGCAGGTGGGGCTTATATTCAGGTGCACTGATAGTCCGGACATTACGGTAAATGAACAAACTTTTCTGTATTGGTTTTTTTATTGATCTTAGGAAACATACCAGTGTTTCAGGATACTGGATTCCTGATTTTCATGAGCTATGAGCCATAATAAAAAACCTGCTTCAAACATTTCACTTGTAAAACATATAAAAAGTTCACTTTCTTAAATAACTGATGCAGAATCTTATATTTTTGAAGCGTAGCTCACACGCTGTATTAAACAACATTCAGCTCCTCTGGCTCATGTCCCAGTTTGCCTTCAGTTCGCTGTCAGTATAGAAACCCTCGCACCAGCCCGACCTCTGTGTCAGCACTCTGCACCGTGAACAGTACAGCCCGTCCAGGATGAGTCACCCCGGGCCCGGATAGAGGAAGTCCTTGAGCCCGATCGACTGGTTCTGGATGCATGAACTGATGCAGGCGGACCTCTGACCACCTGCTGGCAGGTCGTGACGCAGCAGTTCATCGGATGCTGCCGTCAGAGAACACGCCGACCTTCACCCCGGGATGATATCGATTGCCGGATTACATTTTTTTTTTATTGCTCCGGCTGCTTTCCTGATCGTATGAAAGGCTCAGAGTGGCAGTGAGTCAGCAGCAGAGGGGAGCAGAGGTTCAGCAGCTGATGGTTTCTGCAGAGCAACATGAGCAGCTGGGTTTTAATCCGACCTTTAGGGCATCGTACAGAGGCCTGGAGGAGTCATGTGCAGGACAAACACATATGTGGATCAATAAACTGAAGGAAGGGATTATAAGTGTTTAACTGCAAAAGTGAGCGAACAAATTGACCAAATGTTCTTCACTGTAGATCCGTCTGATCCTTGGAAGTTTTCTGCTTTTATTGATTCAGCCCAACACATGAAATAGTCAGTTAATGAATAAAGACTCTTTAATGTCAAAGGGAACACGGGTCGCTCAATTACAAACATGAAATGTCAAAGGTAGACGGTAAAATGAACGCAGCAACGTGAAGGAGAACAGAGAACTGAGACGATGACCTGAAGCGTTCCGCCGATGCTCTACAGAAATGGTTTAAAGACGATAAAGTGAATGTCCTGTATGGCTGAATCAGAGTCCAGATCTCTATCCAGTGGAAATTTTGTTGTTGGACATGAAAAGGGCTGTTCACTCATGATCCCCGTGCAACCCGACAGAGCTTTGGCACCTTTGCAAAGAAGAATGGGATAAAATTGTAGCGTCCAGTTGTGCCGGGCTGATTGAGACCCATTCAGCTGCTACCAAAGTGCATCAATTCGGACTTTAAGGGGATGAATGCTTTTTTTTGTATATTATTTTATTTAATCTGTTTTCGCTTTGACATGAACGAGTCTTTTTTGGGGAAAAAAGAAGCAAGTCTTGTCATAACAGCCAACTCATAATAACCATGATTCAATGTTAAAAAGGAATAAAAGGGTAAAACTTCCAGGGGTTGAATACTTTTTATTGGCACTGTGGCACATTAGACCTCACAGTAATTTATCGTCTGTAATATGTCAGACATTAAGAGGATGCTGCAGTATCTGGTCTATAATGTTTTTGCAATATTTTACTTTACCTTTATTTGAACACCTAGCAGTCAGCTCATACTCGTTACTCTCATCACATAACACACGACACTAATCATGCGGTCCAGCTAATTAGAATCAGTTTTTGTTTTTGCTCAAAAATTGAATTGCAAAGCAAAAACCCAAAAGTGAGCAATTAAAAATTAGACTGAGAAATGATTATCCACTTCATGGAGCATTCAGGGAGAAAAGGATAACAACAGATTCAAGCCCAGTTTTCCTTTAATGGTGCAAATTAAACACAGAACTGTGAAGCGCTACGGACGGCTTTAATTAATGTTTTAAGATGCGAACCTGTTGGACACATATCACATTTACATGATAAATGATTAACGATTAAATGTATTTTTGTTTCCAACTGAAGCTGCTGACAGGTTTACATCCAGCGCCAGTGGGCTCAGGTCTAGATGTTATTTAGCCGTCTGCTCTCTCAGTTTTTACACACTCTTTATTCTTCTCTTTTCAGTTCTGTACACATATTTTCACATAAATCCATTATTTTCGACCACATGACGCTCACGAGGCCGTGCAGTCGGGGCTGCTTCTGACCCCAAAGGCAGCAAAGTTCTAAGCAGTACAGACATTTATCTGCTTTTCTGCCTTAAAATCGAGTTGCACAGCGACAAAGAGACAAATCAGAGGTGGAAAAGGGCATTTCTATAAATACAGCACGGCCTGTACTGACAGTAACTTCATGGAGTCTCCACTGGTTGGCTGACAGCTGGTTCAGGCCAAGAAATGGTTCAATACTGCAAACAACTTCCTGTAAAACAGCAAGTTTTTAGTTTTTCACTTTGTTTGATTTAAACAAACAAGCTATAAAATGCTAATTTGCTCATTTTCTTCTCTCAGAGTCAATGTAAGAGCTAAATGAACCTTGATTCACATTTCTGTGCTACACCGACCGAGCAGCCTGCATCAGTGTGGCTGAGATCAAAGATTTGAAAACGTGTTCCTTCTGCCGCCCAAAAACAACGGATTAATCCTGGATGTCTGTTGATGTAACGATCGATCAGTGAGAGTTTGGTTGGATGAAAGCATATTGACGAACCTGCAGGCTACAGCCCTACCAGTCTCCAGTCTGTGTGCTAAGCTAAGTTAGCCTTGTACTAGCTGCAGCATTAGCTTTATATAAAAGTAGAAAAGCATATGTACAAAAGAAAAACTTTGCCCAGTCCAGTGTTTTCAGTAGCTGAGGCTCTTCAAACCAAACCTGGGATCAAATGAAAATGACAGAGGTGAAGGAATGCATGATATTAAAATTTCTGGCCGATACTGATATCGCCGAAAACCGATGTCACCGATGTCGATATTCAATTTTTGTTCACAGTGAAAAATGAGTCTAAGTCAGCACTGTGAGAAAACTATTCAAAAGAAGACCAATTAGACCACATAGTCTTTATTACAAAAGTAAAACATATTTAAACATATTTAACGTTAAAGGAACATTTAACTAAAAACACCTGTGAAATAGCAGCGATATCAAACAGAGACGAAGGCGCTGATGTTAGACAATCATCAGCTAAATTTGTTCATCAGACCGATACCGATATATCGGAAACAACACTGATATCGGCCGATACTGATGTGGTCGCCGATATATCGTGCATCCCTAATATTTACTGTATCATAGGTAATATTTTTGCACAAAACTCGACAGACGTTATCGGTTTGTTGATGTTCATTTTAAAGTCTCCGTGGATCCAGATGGTGGCGCTGATGTCACTGTGCGTCCCTACAACTTTCTAACTAACACGTCCAGAAACAAAACCAACAGGAGGCTGAGAGTGACGACAGTCAAACTCCACAGAGTCTTTACTGAGGGAACAGGTTTAATTTTGGTTTTTGGGTTTGAATGAACTCCACCTCAACCAGCTGCTCACATTTTAATAATTAGACTAATCCAGTAAAGTTCTGTATTCAACACAAAGCTCCTGACGTCTATCTTTTAAGACTTGAGGAGCTAATTCTGCCTAATAAAAGCTTTCATCCATATTTCTGATAACACTGTTGTCAGACAGAATGCTGAATACAGGATTTGTACTGGAGACGTTTCCCATCATGGGGTTTTTACTTCCTGAGGCTCTGAATAATTCCCGCTCCGTGTGTTTGGGCTTTACGGGCTCATCCATACGTCACACAGC
Organism: Stegastes partitus; assembly: GCF_000690725.1. Lineage (NCBI taxonomy): Eukaryota > Metazoa > Chordata > Actinopteri > Pomacentridae > Stegastes > Stegastes partitus. The sequence continues at coordinate 1,076,008 of NW_007577737.1, read as the reverse complement.
AGCTCTCTGAGCAATAATTGGTAATCACACAGTTCAGCCTCAGACTGCCTCAGCAAAGTGACACCGAATAGCTGCAGGCCGTTGTTGTGGCTGCGAACAGGTTTATCTCTCACTCTGTCATTAAACGCTCACAATGGAGCCACATGCAGTGTTTCCCCCCCGCAGGCTTTACTCTGGCTGTGAAACATCGCCTCACAAGTGGTCCCTCCTAAGACGGCGCTTATGATGTAAGAACTGACAACTGTGTAAGGACATGAGGGGAAACCAGAGAGGCTTTGTTTACCACAACATAAATCCACCCATCAGATGATACAGATCACGAAGCTTCTTGTGGGAATCCCTGCACCAGATGTGGTTCCTCCAGCGTTCTTCACAGCAGGTTTATATGGAATAGAGAGGTCAAATCATGTGACTTTTATTCCCGGTACACACTTGATTTTGTTTAGTCGCAGCGTTAATTACGACTGAAAGCTGCTGCTGCTGCTCTGATGGGCTCTTCAGGGTCTGGAAAACTATTTATTATTAACGCTGTGATGTTAGAACGCCATCAAACATGCAGCCCAGTCATTACATTTAAACCTATTGCTTAACTCTCTTTGCTGCTTCACATAATGGGAATAAAGCACATGCAGCTGACGTTTACATACATTTTCCACGTTTCTCGATATTTAATGCTGATAAATATTTCATGTCTAAGGCCGACTTTATTGTAAGAAATTGAAATGCCAGGATAATAGCTGGGAGAATTATTTATTTCAGCTTTTAGGTCTTTCATCATGTTCCCAGTGGGTCCAAAGCACTTGTTAGTAATCGGTTGGCTTTTGCTGGAATTTCTGCCTCTTCTTGCTCATCTGGAGGCTTCCACACTTCTTCACTTCTGTCCACACGTTGCTGTCGGACTGACGTCACTGCTACTGCCAAGCCACCTGCAGCCCCCAGTCTGAGCTAGTTTCCTCTTAATCAAGCACAGAAACGATGATTTGTAACGTGCATCTTTGCTGACTCTCCTCTCTTCTCCTCTCAGGAGTCTTGTGTCTCCTGGAGCACGATGAGGAGTACGTCTTCACGCTGCCCTGTGCCTACGCCCGCTCCATCCTCACCGTGCCCTGGGTGGAGCTGGGGGGCAAAGTCTCCATCAACTGTGTCAAGAGCGGCTACTCGGCCACGGTGACCTTTCACACGAAGCCTTTCTACGGAGGGAAGGTGCACAGGTGAGCGCCTCCTTTCTCTTCGACCGCCCACCGTCCATCTCGCTTTCAGAATAGGATTCACAGAACCGTTCTTATCTTTACAGACGGAGCAAAAGATTTTATTCATCTGTGAGACTGTCAGGCTTCGACTTCTAATATAAATGCCAGGCTGCTGCTGTAACAGAGTCGGCTGCATGAATACACTCCTTAGTTGGTTAATTTTCCATTTTAGTGTCAGTAGTTTACATGTTTTCGACAACCTCCATCTAAATCCAGAGAATTAAATAAAGATCTGAGTTTACTGTCATATACTAAATGTACTGAGTAACATCAATATTCCATCAGTCTTCTTGTTTGAAGACGCTTTGAAAAAGACAATTTATTTAAGTTCAGCTAAAACGTTTTAACATCATGTCTTCATCAGGAAATACTGAAGGTTCATACATAGACCTCACCAGGTGTCACTTCCAGGTTGAGTCCATCACATTATTACCTCCAGACGTATCGATTAGCTGCTGGCTGGATTATTGTGTTATAGCTGGTCAATCCAATTATAGTCTGTTGGGTAAGTGATTTCACAATAAATGAGTTGTGACACAGAATAAAAGCAGCTTTCAAGTCCGTCACTGCTGCCAAACTGTCTGTTTCCAGTTCCTGAAATGTGACGTGAACATTCAGAATACAAGCAGAAGCATATCGTCATAGATGGAGTGTTTTTGTTTTGTTTTCTCGATGCAGAGTGACGGCGGAGGTCAAACACAACCCGACCAACACCATCGTGTGCAAAGCGCAGGGCGAGTGGAACGGCACCCTGGAGTTCACCTACAGCAGCGGCGAGACCAAAGTGATCGACACGGCCAAGCTGCCGGTCACCAGGAAGAAGCTGAGGCCCGTGGAGAAGCAGGGCAGGACGGAATCCAGGTGAGACGCAAGTCATTAAACACAAAGCGGGCGGCGTTGACACATGAAATGCTTTCTAACTTGGTTGTGCGTTTTGCAGGCGGTTATGGCAGCACGTCACCAGGTCGCTGAAGGAGGGAAACATCGACGAGGCCACGGAGCACAAACACAGACTGGAGGAGTGTCAGAGAGGAGAAGAGAGGAAGAGATCAGCCGACAACAAACCCTGGACGCCCAAATACTTCACTAAAGAGGTACGGCGAGGTCCGGAAGTCCTCCTGGTTTACAACACAGTGCACTCTGTTCAGCCTCCAGTATGACATTAGATCTGTGCCACCATGATCAAAGAAAAAGTCACAGAAAAAGTTGTCAGAACTTCTAAACTTGCAAGCAAATTATTTCTCCTTTTACTTGTCTTGATGTCCTTTTGTTTCCAGTTTGCTCTGCTTCAGTCATCTGTTCACAGCCCTTTACAGTCTTGCATTGCAGAAGAGCATCTAATGGCTGCACCGGTATAGAAATGTAAAACAACAGAAGAAAAAACACAAGAAAAAGAAAAACAGAAACGACCAGTGAGCTGCTCCTCTTCAGTATCAGATGGCGATCCACATCCATCATCCTCAACAAGCCTTTTAGACTTATTCTATTATGAACCTTTGAGTGAGAGCTTCGTCTCCCGGATGTTCTTTAGTGCTGGACGGAGGCTGTTTGTTGTTTTGAGAAAAAATAAGGAAGACATGCTTCTAACATTCTCTACCAGGGGTTATTTTACATATAAAAGAGGCCAAATTCAGAGTAATTCAGAGTATAAGCACTGTTTTAAACGTGTGCTCTGCGTTTCAGGAACAATCTCAGACAACAGAAACAGAAAGAGGAGCTTTATCGGTAGTTCATGTGTATTAAAATACAGCATATGTGAGCACAGAGAGGAGGAGAGATCTGTACCAGTGTGAAGGGACGACACTGGCTGAATGCACATACTGAACTGTAACTTATAAACCAGAGATCTCCAGCTCCAGTCCTCGTGAGCTACTGTCCTGCAGGTTTTAGGCGTTACTGCAACACACCTGACTCACATTAATGGATCGGTGACAGACTTGTGTAGAACTTGACAACAAGCTGCTGGAGATCCTTTAATGTGAGGTCAGGTGTGATGCAAACATCTAAAACCTGCAGGACAGCAGCTCATGAGGACCGGAGCTGGAGATCCCTGCTTTAAACTCATTAGTTGATGGGCACACACCCCTGAGACAGTCGTCCCCACACGAGGTTTTGCATCAGAACTGCAAACAAAAGATCCAGCAGCACGAATAAGAAGTGAAGGCAGCGTAAGGAAGGAAGAAGCAGAGGAAATTGAAAACAAAAGGATGCTATCAAAAAAGAAAACAGCAAATAATTTGTCTTTTTGCTTCAGCGAGTTTTTCTTTTCTCTCAGGTTTGATTGTATCAGAACAAACTAACACTCCTGAAAGGCAGCGTGTTGCTAGGCCTGATTACACTCATTAGAGGCGACACAAACGATGATCCAGAAGTTTGATGGTGGTGTTCGCTGAGCGGTGGTTTTCTCCTGAATGTAACCTGGAGCTGGACCAGCCTCAGTCGTTCAGGTCGTGGTGATCCTGAGTGCCTCAGTAGGAACATCTGGCTTGGTTCACATCCATTCAGTTTGCTCTACACTAAGTCTGCACATTTGTAGATTTTTTTAAAATGTTTTTTTGATGCTTTTACTGCTTAAAGTTTTTAACCAACATCAGTTCTTATCATTCATATAACATATTCATTCCTTCTTAGTTTGTTAACCCTTCAAATGCCCGGTTGTTTGTCTATGTTTCCTGTGCCGCTGGTTTTTCTTGTTACATTAAAAGAACAGTCTGAGATGTGCAACTGATTAACGCTGATTATTATGCATTATTATTTATGAGCAGAGAGCAAAGTGGATCAAACTCCCACTCAGGCCACCTCCTGGTTACATTCCCACAATGCTTTAAAATTCATATATATTCACTGATTTTTCCACTTTCGTAAACTTGGTTTCTTAAATTTGCATCAGTTCTGACCATAAAAACCAGAAATCTCATTTAAATTCAGAACTTTAACCCTTTAAATGTCTGTCAGGGGGAAAAACATAAAATCACTTTTTTTAAACCAAATAATACGTTCTACCTGATTAATTTTTAAACCATCATGACAACTAAATGCATGTCAATAATTATCAGTATCAATGATTTTCATGCATCATTCAGTTTTTGTGCAGTGACAAAAAAACAAAACAAACAAAAATGGCCGCCTCCTGTTTATGTTCCCAAAATGCTTTAAAATTAACATATATTAAAGATGTTTCAGCTGTCATACAGCAGGCTTCTTCAGTTCTACCAGACTCGTAGGGGGGTTTCCTGTCATTCCAGACTCACATGACTCATAGTGTGAATGATGGGATGTCAGGACTGTTGCTGTAGATCACAACCCCCTCTAGAGGTGGTCGTTTCAGTTTCATGTCTTCCTTCTCTCCTCCCTCTAATCATCTGGTTCTCCGCCCAAAAAGTGGTCACTGCTGTTCTTAAAGACGTGTCCCTGATTCTTGAGGACTGCTGAGTCTTGGTTCTCCTGTGATAAGCCTCGTTGCTCAATTCAATT
>NW_007577737.1:954304-1070714 GCF_000690725.1 Stegastes partitus | reverse complement strand
TCATATGTAATGGTGTCCCCTCAGTGTCCCCTACATGTAGCTCTGTGGACTCTTTGCTCAGCTTGTGTTGGGGTGTTCTGTCCGTGGGGTGGACTGTTGTCTCAGAGTGTTGCTGGGTCTGAAATGTACCAGGATGTTGGAGAAAATCCTGAGTTTCTTAGACATGGCAGTCATGTATGGTACGGCAAAGCTGTTCTGCTGGTTCTTTTCTCGTATTCTCAAACCAGCAGCACTGTAGAGGTCTGATGTTCTCCAGACACAGCAGATATTGGACTGCGAATGCAGGATTTTGGTAAACTTTAACGTCTTCCGTCTTCTTTTCCCTGAGATCCTCCTTTGTGAATTAGATTTTGCCACCTTCTGAGCTGACATATTGTCTAGTTGGGTTTGATTCTGGCCCAGGTGTTGATCTGAACCGGGGTTGTTGGTACCCTGAAGGACCTAAAAGCTCTGCCATCCATATGTAGGTTGTGAAAAGTGAGGTGACACTGAGTTAAAGCGGTTACAGTGGGATGTTATTTTACCTCATGTGATCCCTGTGAACAGGCTGCATGTTGGTCCGGTCCACCTCCAGCAGACTGCTGGTTTGGGGAAACGCTCCGCTAAACACTAAATAAAACAGAGCTACTGTGGCGCTTTCCCTGATGCATTTATTGCCCATTATTTAGTTTTAAAAGGCCGGTCTGACAGAAACCAGCTGCTGTTTGTGAGCACAGCTGTGGATTCTGTGCCTGGATGTGGTGCTGAAGCGGGCCGTAATGATGTGGTTAATGTTCAGGCAGCGGGGCTTCGGATACGTCCAGCTGTTGGTGCTGCTGTGACAGATGTGTTTAGGGATAAAGGAGCTTCGATGCAGTGGTCAGCCAGCAAAACTACGACTGCATCCACAATACAGTCAGGGTTACAGACATTAGAAATGAATGTCGCAGCCGTAATAGTAACAACGACTGCAGCCAAAGCTCAGAGTGAGTGTTACGATGGTTGTGACACATCAGTTGTTGCAACGCTGACAATGAGCAGCAGCAGTGTGAGTGCAGTGATCTGTTTCTTGGCAGTATTTCTGAAGTCCTATATAAATAAATAAGCACATCTGTCACTGAAGCACCACAGGTTCAGATAATAACAGCTGGACGTGTCCATAGCATCACAGAGTGGATCTCAGCTGAGCTCACAGCCAGCAGCTGGACGCTGTCAGAGTCCAGCCTGGTAAAGTGGATGATGAGCAATAAATGTGTTGTAAGGGGACAGAACTAACCCACTGTTGGTATGTATGAGAAGGAAAATAATAATATAATAATAGAATTGTGATGTCAAACATTTCTCACAGTGACTCTTGCAGGGCTTCTGTTGATAAAATCACTGGACTTTTGGATGTCGTGAGAAGCATTTCCAACCAGTAAGGTGCTGTTGTTGTTGTTGTTGTTGTTGACCAAGTTATGCTGCTAATAACACATCGAGTTCACTACAGAAGATTGTTGGGTCTCTATAGGGGACACATCGAGGTGGACAGAGACCTCAACATTAAAGTCTGCCCGACCCAAAGACCAACACCTGCTGTTTGACACCATCTACCACTGGGATGTAGAGTTTAGCCGAAACACTTTAGCACCAGGCTGAGAATGTCCCCAACAACGCAGAGGATGAAGAAAAGGAACACACTCATATCAAGAAAGAAATAGCAGCTCAACTGGACTCAACTAAGAGATCTGGAAAAAAAAACTCCCAACTAAAGTGAAACTGTAAAGACTTTTCTCCAAAGTCGACATCCTGGTGCACTTCAGACCCAGCAACACTCTTAGATGAAAACAGTTCACCTTAGGGATAAAAAACACCCAAACACAAGCTGAGCGATGTTGTACGTGCAGCTGATTGGAGTTCACAGACCTATATATATATATACATATATATATACACACACATATATAAGGGAGACAAACCAGATGCTCCACAATAAACAACAAACAAAGGAGAAGAGCAGTTCCTCAGGACAAGCCTGAGCAGTCCACCTACATCTGAAGTCACTACCAAGACAGTCACGTCCACGTTCTGGACAGAGAAGACAGATGGTTTGAGAGAGAACAGGAAGTCTTCTTTGTTAAACTGGAACATAGTAAACAGGGCTGTGGTCTCTGGGACCGGTCCTGACATCCCTCCCTGGCAGTTCCATCACTGTTCACACCTGATCAGAATGATCAGAGACACCTGGAACTCCTCACCAGTTAGTCAGAACTGAGGAAGCCTTGATGAGAGGCCTGAGGATTATTTTGGTAAATGCCACGTTAACTTTTCCTTTTTAGGTTATATTTGTTTAAAATTTGGAAAAATAAGTAGAATGCCTTGTCCTTTCATAGTGAGGGAGTTTTTGGTTTGGATCATTGAATTATTTTATTACTGAAGAGAGCTGATGAGTCTCAAGCAGGTTCTGAAGAGTCCAATTCCTACCCTGTTAGCCTGTTATAGATTATGTTGTTACTAGCAGTTTTAGTAACAGATATTCCGAATCTAATCAAAAACTGGTTTCCTTAGGGAACACATTGATGCTGTACGTCACACACAGGGTGTTTTGTTCTGGATAACCTTCAAATGGACCAAACTACTTCAGCAGAAAACTGATTTTAGTGAAATCCACCCAGATGACCTCCAGTAACCGAAGTCCCAGTGGTTCCAGCAGCATTCTGACCCAGACTGATCTGTTTCCTGACTGCATTTCTGAAGCTAACGTTGTTGTTGTTTGTCTGGACCTTGAGGGACTACCTGGGCCCTCGCCCCGGCTATGATACCAGCACAACCCGGTGCTGTTCACTGAGCGATTAAAGCCGGACAGAAGATTTATTTGCAGTTTCTGCCGACATCTGTTTTGGCACAAGGAGCTAACTTTAGTCTCGGGCCTTTGGGACGGCTTCTGCAGGGTCAACAGGAGGTTGTTTCTGGAAAGAAATGCTGCTTTCATCCCCTTCACTGCTGATAGAGCACTATCGGTATTCCAGGGCTGGATTTAAATTTGGTCTTACTTTTGAAAACTTTAGCGATCCGACCCTTTGAGTCTGTAATAACAGGACAGTTATAAGTTTGCTATTCTCTCAGAGGTTTGTTTTTCTTCTTCCTAACCGTGCAGGGAGAAGGTTGGATCTATAACAACCCGCTGTGGAAGTCGACCTGACATCAGAGCAGCGCTGTTTTCTCATGGACGCTATCGGAGCTCCCCACACCGAGGACGGGGGTCAGACGGACGGAGCAGAGTCCTCCTCAGACCTCTAGACTCACCGAGTGATGCTACGGAGACACTAACAGGAAACTAGCAAGGTGCCAAAGGGATCGCCGCCACTGCTTGACCCAAGACCAGGTCTGGGACTCTTGGGCCAGCAGTACAGCATTTTTATATACAGTTAATAGTATTACTATTCAAAGTAGAGTATTTCTATTTTTCACCTTGCCAAGGCCTTTTTTTGCACATGCACAGTAACGACGTCTGCCACCGACTTTGTATTCTTTTTAACGATCAGTATGTTTTCTCGGACATCGTTAAGGTTTGGTTCTGAGCTTCTAGTCCAGTCACGCAGCGTTAGAATGGATCGAGCCTCCCGTCACACGTGATACTGTAGCGGTTTGTTTATAAAGCACTTTTACCATAGAGATAAACCAACTATTTTATATCTATGGCTTTTAACAATCAGGGTGGTCTCTCAGAGCTTTACAGGAAACAAGGTCACCCAGCCAGATTTAAGACGACGTGTAAATCCAGAGGTAAACAGACGTACTACATTAGCGTTACTATATCATATATTATACGGTATATTACAGCAAAGCTACTAGAAAGTGAAGGTCCTGATTGTTTTGTCTGCACTATGAATGTATCTAGGCACATTTTAATCGTCACTATGCTACTTTCCCATCTCGTACTGTTTGCTACGACACACGCTTACTGTGTTTATTTTGTATTTTTTGCCATGTTGCTCTATCTACACCTCTGCCTGACAGAAGATTTCCATTACTACCTCTCTCATTTAGCTATCCGGGCCGTTATACATGTTCTCTTCCAAAAGAAAAGGTGTGTTTGTGGCTAAACGCTCCGGATCAGTTTTGTATCTGTGCCCCCTAAGATAACACTTGTGTAATAATCAGCCAGCCCGTGGCTCCTGGAGCTAATACGCATCTCCAGGTCGCCGGTGGGGATGAATAAAGATGAGGCTGCTTGCAGGAAACACACAACCATGTTCTCGCATCTGGGGGTCGCTGGAAGGTTGCTTCTGTGAAGATGAGAGGAGGATCTACCAGAATAACAATCACGGGGAACTGGATGGAAGAGGAAGCTTCATAATACCGTGTGCTCACATTAACATGTTTGATTAGTGGCCAACGTAAACAGATTTAAACGGGCACCTCGAGGATTTTTGTTTATAAAAAGCATAATTAGCATAATTCCTACCTGCTTCCTTCAATTTAATTCTTAAGTGTGTTGTTGTGTTTTGTACTTTTAGCCAGGTGGATTTACCAGATGCCAATTTGTAGCCTCCACCATGACGGTCTATTTACGCTGTTTTACAGTCGCGTAGACCGTCTGTACACGATGGACGTAGCCACCGAGATGTGGACAGCTTTAGATTTGGCATTTTGCTAACTTTGTGTATCCAGGTCGCTACACAAGCCAATATGGTAGCAATCTGTCAATCACAAGGTAGCCCCATCCAAAACTTTCCCTGCTTTACAGTCTACTGTACTCTAACCTGTACCACAATTTACAGAAAAAACATCATACTGTGTTAAAGGAGACTTCAGACTACCAGCTGACACCATAAACGGACCTGAACAGTGTTTCCTGAAGTGAAAAACCAGGAGAGAAGATGGATCATTTTCTCTTTATACAGTCTTTTTCAGGAGTCGCCCCCTGCTGGCTGTGAGAAAGAATGCAGATATAAATCAGTCTGACTTTTTAAACCCAAAGGCTACGTCCATCTGTTACAGCGTCTATGTACAGTACAGGACAGACTGCTTTTCATTCCTGTTTTACGACACTGGCCTAACATGAAACTAACAAGCAGCTATACACTCTCTTAAGGACGTGGACTCACTGAAGTAGATGGTGATTGTGGATAAACAAAGGACTGTATATTAATAAAGACCTTCTACCTTTTTTAAACTAAATGCGATGTTCTGAGTCTGTTATGTAACGTCCTGCAAGGAACAAATTACCTCATCAGTCACACCACAGGCCGTTATCGGACCGCGGGAACCTTTTTCTGTAGCCTTAGAGTTTAAAAAAATAAAAAAACTACACATAAAACTTAATACATGCATTCATGATACTCGGCTTAACATTTAGCGCCAACAACACATTTCATATTCATGATCACAGCTAACATAATTAGCATGTAGTGAGCTAAATGAAGACATGTCGTATAACGTTATCATATTAGCGTGTTTACAGTTGGTCAAGTCACTTATTAACGGACAAAATCACAGACTTTGAGCCAAAGTGTTTTCCAATAAAGACATAAATTTACCAAACAAGTTTAAACATTATAAACCTAACAGTATTGTTTTTTTATATAGATTTATCCGACTGTATGCATGCTAAGGAGCAGATATTGCATGTTAGGATTAATCTTCAAAACATGCCAATCAGCTGAATGCAATGATCCAATAATCAGTATTGGAGGACCAGGCTCAGTGTTACAGTAAACATGAAACAGCTAACACATCAACTGTAGCATCTTCACATTTAGCTCTGAGCGTTAGCATGCTAGCGGCTAAAAAGCAAAACTAACAAACTGGACATTAGGAATTATCTACTAGTATCGGCAAATGTGGTGATAACAAGAGATGTCAGACAAACCACAGGAATGGTTTAAATTAATACAGAGTTATGAGTTCAACTACCAAGGAGAAATGAAAAGTACATATTTTAGCTGTAAAATGACAGTTATATGCTTTACAAATCAGAGACTGGGATTTAAAGAGTTTTAAGAGTCTGGAGGACATTCAAGTTCAAATCAGATGGTCTACATTCAAAGCACAGAAATCTTTTTATCAAAAAAACAACAGAATAAAGGTTTCATAAGTCAACAAAAATCTCTGTTATGAAAACTCTTCAGTCTCTGTAGGGCATCTTAGTTCAGATCTGGACTTGGTATCATGATCTCCAGGTGTGACAATAAGTACATACATCTATATGTATGGTTTTGTATCCAATTTGAATCATGGGGGGGGGGACTGGTTGTCAGTTCTGCACCTTAACTGCTGAACCAGAGGCTAACTTCAAAAGCTTAGTCTAGTCCAGGGATCTCCAGCTCTGGTCCTCGTGAGCTGCTGTCCTGCAGGTTTTAGACGTTACTGCAACACACCTGACTCACAGTAATGGATCATTAACAGACTTGTGTAGAACTTGACAACAAGCTGCTGGAGATCCATTAATGTGAGTCAGGTGTGTTGTAGTAACATCTAAAACCTGCAGGACCGTAGCTCACCAGGACCGAAGGTGGAGATCCCTGGTCTAAAACATTTAATGGTCAGAAACAGTTGCCCGGACCAATGTTTCAGCATCACTGTGTCAGAACTGTTGGATGGTCGATCCAAAGGTAGAACTTGGACACAGCCTACGGTAACTCCCACCTTTGGATCCCTGTTCCAGTGTGCTCCAGGTCCCCTTATTCAGATATATTAATAGGCACTGTGTAGGATTCAGGGGGTAAATTCACCTGAAGATAATCCTTCTGTTTCGTTACCTTAGAGTTCTTTACATCTGCAGACAGAGTGGGTCGTCCTTCACAGAGTCCATCGTGTTGCACCACCGTCTCTCTACGGTAGCCTAGAAAGGACAAACTGGCTCTAGAGAAGGACTTTACTGTCGGTCCTAGAGCTGGTGTCTAAAGATGGTTTGGAGGAAGACTTCCTTTCTTCTGAGAACATTTGTTTTCTGGTGCGTGTGTGGTTGTCGTCTTAGCTTTTGAAGAACTGGAGTTTTCTACTATGGTCGTAACTTAAAGAGCCCATATGAACTGATTTTCATTTTGGGGTCTCCTAAAGTACGTTCACATGGTTTTACATTATTTTTCTCAAACAGCACCTCTTCTTGTCTGAAAAGTTCAGTTTTAGCTCCTGTTGCTTTAAAAGCTCCTGGTTGGTCGGCTGGTCTGACGAAAGTGACACAACGATGGATGTAGCCTGTTTCTGAAAAGTAAAGCCGACATTAAAGCGACTTCAAATCTGCGTCGCCATCAGGGGGCGACTCTATTAGAAAATGTCCCTCCTTACTTATTGATTTTCTACGACAGCGAACATTTTTCTGATCAGCCTGTGGTCTTGATTGCTAGTTTCAGTTCTCCTTCAATAAAACACGATGTTCATTTAGTACGGTTTAGTTCCATTTAGCGTAAAACAGACAAAGGATGTTTCAGGCTACTGAGTGACAGACTGCTGCTGCTGCATCACCGCGTCCTCGACTCCTTGCTCGCTGCTTTCAAAAGAACAAAATGGTGTCGCCTGAAAGCCGAACTCGAGGCTTTGAAACAGGAGTCCACAAACCAACGGTGGCTCCGTCCATCTTTTATTTATAGTCTGTGAATGTACTCCCAGATCTCTGAGGAATGGGATGCAGCCCCAGCAGAAGGTGAGGAGGTAACGGTGGAGGCTCTTCGTTTGAGGGCGAACCAGGAAGGTGTCGTACAAACGTAGTGATGGAAATAAACACCACAAGAAAAGCTGCAAAGGAGGAATTTCAGACCAGTAGTTGGAGAGAATAACTCCCTTTGATGTAGAAGTTTGTTTTTAAAGATAAAAATCCCAAATTAAACCCAGGCTCCGTAAGAACTCCTGCCTTCATGCTTCAGGCTTCGCAGAGCGTCCTGATGAACATGCGTCTCATCAGATGGCTTCACGGGATCCCACAGGTGATCATGTGTTTAAAGGAAAACTCAGCTCCACATGAAGACAAACATGCTTCAGAGCACTCCGTCACTTGGCCCGGCGTTGCGTAACCCTCCATACATTCTGCTGCAGACTCAGAAGCAAATGTCTTCATCCACAGGCTAATGCTGCCATCAAGTGGCTCAGCTTGCGTTCACCCGGGTTTAAAATCTGCAGAGGAAAGATGTGAATATGCTGGGAGGTCAGAATAAAAACCACATACGCCAGTGTTTTCATTAAAGTGTATATTTAAAGATGGCTGAACAGAACAACAATGTAAAAATGTAAACTTCGAAGGTGAGACGTGAGTCGGGAAGCGTCAAACAAAAAACGGTGTTGGGGACAGACGGCAAAGGAGGAGCGACTAAGAAACGTAGGAGAGGAAGGAACCGTTTAAAAAAGAAGCACAACATGGAGAACAAAAAGAAAGGAAGAGGGCAACAAGCTGTACATCACATTAAGGCTTAGTCTGAACTCCGTCCGCTCTCGACAAACGAGAAATCAAAGGACGCAACACGGTTCAGGCGTCGTCGTGCAGCGGAGTAACGATGTGGCGTCGTGTTGAAGGTCTGAGACGGTGACGGAGTTTCACAGGAGATCAAAAGCAAAGAGAACAAAGTGATTCAGAGACAATTTTGTAAAGAAAAAAAGCAAACAGTTAATAAAAGTCACTTTCCGTGAGATGTCACCAAACAGCCGTGTGATGTGTTAGTCTTTTGATGTGTCACTTATTTGATAGAAAATAAAGTTAGCGAAGCGTGCACGTACAGAAACACTCCTTTAGTTTGTAGACGCGGCGCCTGAAGACCCCGAACACACAGAACAGTGCAGCGCCCGTAGAATAAGAAGACCAAGGTTAGCGTTGTAGAGCCGCGTCCCAGCTGCAGACTGCATCCTACAGCAACAAGACATGTTCATCCATAAACGATTTAATTATCTCATCATTAACTAAAGTCATCGTTAAAGCAAAAATCCACAAACGTGAATATCGGCTGGTTTTCTTAGTCTAAACTAAATATAACGAGATTTTGGACAAAACAAGAGAACATATGATCTGTTGGGTTTTTTTTGTTGAACATTTTATGTCCTAACTTATGGAGCAGTGAGAGCGCCGAATTACAAGAATAAAACAATAAAAGAATAATAAATAAAAAGAGGAATAAATAAAACAAAAACTAAATAATGTGGTGATATTAATCAAAAATGAATCCATAAAAGAAAAGGCTAATCAAAGTAGAAATATAAAGAAAAATAAATAAAATAATTGATTTATTTATTTCACATTTATTTTAATTATTCTTCTTTTAATTTCCATTTCTATTTTATTGATCTATGTTTGTATTGTGGCGCTCTCATTGTTCCGTACTAACTGATAAATCAATAACAAAACTGATTTTCTATACCGTGTACGAACCGTAAAGTTCCTCTGAGGTGATTTAATCAGAGCCGATTGTGTCCGTTAACGTCTAAACGAATCTACTACGCAGACCGGACCGAGACGATGCAACAGAACAACTCGGTATTACAAAGGAAGGTTGCAGAGCTCAAATGATCGGGACGTTAAGCTCACAAGCGAAATAGAAGAGATGCAACACACGTGTGCCGATAAACCCGTTAATGTGCGGTTATTTTACGAGTGAAGTCGAGTTTTTCAAGACAAAAAACAGACAATATTTGTGGTTTTCAAGATCCAAACCTTCTGCGTTTGAAATCATTGAACGTTTTTGAACTGTTGCTCGAACAAAAGACGACAACCGACGACAAAATCTGGTGTTTGGGGAAAACTGATGCACGTTTTCTGACATTTTACAGACATGAATTTAGCACATGAAGCATTTCCAAGCATAAAAATGCCTGTTTCCAATGCAAAGACCTGCCACTCCTCCCTTTACATGCACAGAAGTGGATTATTCTGCGGTTGTGGCTGCTATTCAGGTGACACAAGACATCAGAAAAGCCCCAGAGGAACCGTGATGAGCATCTTTTAGACATTTCACAGGGAGAACTATGAACTGGAAGCTTTTAGAGTCGCTGCTTGTTGCTGCCCTGCTGAGAACAGCTGATCTATGCAGTACACATTTGGGACGCAGCTCCAGAGCTCTGAAGACGTTTGTTAGTCTGTCTGAGGTTACAGGCAGAGATGGAGGTCCGATCCCGACCTCGGCTGTCTTCTCTAGCTTCAGCGCCTGTATCCTAACCACCGTCCTTCACAGTTCACCAGTCGAGTCCCAGACGTTTAGAAAAAAAACAAACAAAAAAAATCCAGTTTCCGATGCCTCAGACGAGCCCCGCCGCGCCGATAAAGTCACAAATTAAAATCCACGCGATGACGACCAGCGATGAGGCACTAGGCTTTTTGCTCACTCGAACTAGAGAGCTCCCCCTGCAGGACGGGAGGCCTAATTTATTATCACTACTTTTTACACACAGTTGCTTGCTTCCGTCTTTAAAACCCTAGCAGCAGAAATGTACAATCTATTTATGAAAAAAAAAGGAAGGGGCAGGGGGAGGGAGGTGTAAAAATTCACATTCAGAATCATTCTTCCGACGAAACCTCGAGCCCCTCTGTACAAGAATTATTGCATTCGCTGTTCTATTTGCTGTCATACATAAAGAAAGGATCACATAAAGAGAAACCAGGAGAGAAACCAAAGACTGCATATTTAAAAGTCACCACAACAATCCAATATATTATCATCCTTTTAGACATTTTCTTTACATCACATATTTACACATTAGGCCAATTTCTTTCCTAAAGAATCTGTTGAAAACTCAGGGTGGGGGGAGCCAGGCAGACAGAAAGGATGTGACGGGAGGGTTAATATTACAGGTGGGCCGTGTTCCTCCATACCGCATACCGTCCTCTGTACACGAGTCAGGAACAGTCCTCAGCGTTCACGCCTCGCTCTCAGTGATGAGTTCACATGTGCCGTGGAGCAAGGTCGATGGGTCTTTGGTGCAAATGTTCCTCCTCCTCTCGCTTCCTCCTCCGCCCCGATCCCTGGACTGATGAGCAGTTAATTAACATAATACCACGGAAAAGAATCGAACCGAGTAGAGCAGCCCTATGCCTTGTCGCACATTCAAGTAAAAAACAAAACAAAAACCAGAGAGAGAGAGAGAGAGAGAGAGAGAGAGAGAGAAAAAAAAGCAAGACAGACAGACGTCCTCAGGATAAAACGGACAACGGTTCTGGAGCGCAGCCAGATGTGACACTTCCTCAACACATGAGGGCGCTCTAACGAGAAGCGCTCGAGACCAAGTGCCAGGTGAACGGCCCCACTGTTCTTCTTCTTCTTCTTCATTGGTTGTTAGAGGTTTCTTCGCGTTTTGTTTGTTTTCCTAGAGTTCGTCGTTGTCGCCGTTATTTTTTTTGGAGTTTCCTGCCCTTCTTGAGAACGAGTTTGTTCTTGATGTGTCCTCGCTTCCTCTTGGCGGTCTGGCGGGAAAAACAAAAAATAAACAAGTCAAATAAACCTTCTATCATCATCTCTACACCTTAATCCTCACTAGGGTGGTGGGGGGCGGAGTCTATCACAGCTGACTCAGGGTGAAGGCAGGTTCACCTGGACAGGTAACCAGTCTATCACAGGGCTACACTTAGAGACAGACAACCAAGCACACTCACATTCACACCTACGGACAATTTAGAATCACCAATTAACCTCAGCATGTTTCTGGACTGTGTGGGAGGAAGCCGGAGAACCCGGAGAGAACCCACGCAGCACGGGGAGAACGTGGAGACTTCACGCAGAAAGATCCCAGGTGTCCTCACCGGGACGCAAACCGGCGACCTTCTAGCTGTGAGGCAACGGTGCTAACCACCGAGACACCGTGCAGCTCCTAATCAACTGCATGTTATGTAAAAGTACTGACAAATAAAATGGAAGCATCTCGTGTATTTTCACTAAAGAGTAAATAACATGATTTTTCTTGCCTTTGTGACGATAAACAAACCAAACATCAGTTCTATAAGGCGGCCTTAAAATCAAATCCTGCCTGAATACAAACTGAACCCAAACAGAACTCCACGGTTCCCAGGATGCAGATTATATGTTGTCATATACAACAATGTCAACAGGCTCTGAGTGTGTTCGCTGCACAGATCAGTGCCAGCGTAGGGGTACATTTACATCATCTGCCCTGTTGTGTCTGTCTAGAAGTCTGCTGAAGCCTCTCTAAGCTGAGAGTTCAGAACCTGAGCCCGTGATCCAATTCCAGCTTCCACCCCGAGGCCTGAACACTAAACCCGTCGCAGACCGGACCGACATCGAGTGTTTGAGAGAGCTCAGAAAGACTGGACTCGGTATAACGACCGCGCACATTGCTCGGAAACAATGAATTGCTATGAATTTGGATTCATGTTTCGTTTACAGTTCAGTCAGCTGCTCAGTGAATCACTTCCTGGTTGTGAAACTACAGGCTGTGTCCGATATCACCTCCGACATCTACACAGTGCATTATACAGGGCGTACACTGTTCTGTAGTGCTGTCCGAATGTTAAGTTCCAACAGTTTCACCCTATATAGTCACTCTAATATCCCACAATGCACCGTGAAAGGTAGTGTACAGCTGATGGTCGCTAACCAGCAGTATGGACCATCGTGCATCGCGTGAAAGGAAGCGAGACAAACGACAGGCACAAAAACTTGTCTTTAAAATGTAATTGCCTGTTTATGTTTTGTTAGATTTGATTTTACCCGTTTCGTAGCTACACAATGTGATGTGTTTGCACTACGCTGCTACAGCACGAATCGTGGCTAGCGAGAGACGTAATTAATAGCTCGAGTAGTGTCCGAAATGCTAGTTTGCCCTACAGTTTACTACATGGTTCCCTATACAGTAGTGCCTAGGTAGCGAGTAGGGAGTGAGTGGATGATTTCGGACACAACCACAGTGTCTATATATATAAACACAGTAATAAAACTCACTCAGCACTAACCGACTGACTTCCTACGCTGCAATTTTCAAACCTTTTTATCTGTCTTAAAATACTTTCTACATGTCAGTGTTGACTGTTATGCACGAAAACACAGAGTTAAAGTCCTGTATGTGAAAACCTTCCTGTTGAAGCTGGTTCTGATGGAGATGGCATTGGGCCAAAACCCTCCTTAGAAACGGGAAGTAAGATGCTTTGTTTGGTGCAACCATGAAAAAAAAATTCTAAAACTGGAAGACAAAATGAGTGATTCAACCACTGATTTCGATCACCAGCCAGGACACTCCCTGTTACCTTTTTGGAGGTGTACTTCTGTTTGGGCACCACGCTGCGAAGCTTGTGGTCCAGCGGCTCTCTGTTGTCCAGGTTCTTCACCTTGTAGATCCTGACCAGCCAGTGCTCCGAAGTGAACGCCTCCTCCAGGTGCTTGAACTTGATGTCCTTGTTGCCGATCTCGGCGTTGCGCGTCCGGTCGAAGCCCGGCGGTGTCCTGAAGTCCAGCTGCGGGAGCGGCAAGGTTGTTATTCGCATGATTTTCTAGCATCCGGCTCAGAAAACAATGATTTGAATTTATTTCCTGTGAATGAAAGCGTGGCGACGGCCAGCAGTTGCTTCATGATCAGAGGGAACAGAACACGTCTATCGGCACCTCGACAGCTCAATGATCAACCCTCAGAGCAGCTTCTGGAGGTTTTTGGCTCCAGTTGTATATTCCTGTCAATGTGGGCTCATCTTTAGTCTCTATGGTAACAGAACAACCACGGCTAGAAGGACAGAAAACTCTGAAGTCTAAGTTTCAAAAACAGGAATCAACATGTACCAGACTCTTACGTGGGCCCGTAGCTGTGGCTCTGCAGACTTTACTAGCTTCCATACTCTCCCCCAACCTGCTCTGGAAACACATCCTGCAGCTCAATCCAGCGGAGTGGACACCGATGTTGGAGACATGTAGCATGAAGCGTTTTTTAGCTGAGATCAGGTGAAGTTTCTCGACCAAATGGCAAGGCACAAGCATCTGACTATTCTCTCTGTTCTGAAAGTTTCTGATGCAATTCCTGCGTTTCCGTCGAGACAACACGCCTTTCAAAGCCGCCAGCCGCCTTCTGGGTTCAAAGGATTAGCATCTTCTGTCCTGTTTGTTTGATGTGTGCTACGCTAGGCTAGCCCTCCCTGCTAAGCGACTGCTGCTTGTCATTTTGCATTTAGACGTGAGCGGCTTTAATATTCCTTCCTAACTCGCTGCAAATCCCCCCTAATGAACCTAAAGCAAAAAGAGAAACGTCGCCATATAAAAACTGTCCTCTTAAGACAATTCAAACACAGTTATAGACGACAACGAGCAGGTCTGATGGCACTCTGATCACACTACGGCGTCTGCACTCTGGCTACGCTGCCATTACACTTCCTATGAGCCACGGACTCCCTCTTGTCCCCGTTATTCTGCTGTAAAAGCTCTTGATTACTCATCCTTCAGACTCTGTTCTCACTTTTGTCACCTCCATTCTCAAAGCTGCAGCCTCCATCTACCTTCACTCTATTCTGTTTTTCTCATATTTCCTCCTTTCCTTTCAGGCTCCACTCTGCAGCATCTCAGCCTTCAGGCTACTTCAGAGGACAAAGACATTTCAGCCACAAACCTCTGGTCTTGTTAATCACTAATCTACTTGTCATTTAAATGTAAAGAATGTAAATGAGACATCAGAGGCTGGTTCTGCTTCGTGTACTGTATTGTATTACAGTTTCCCTCCACTCCCCTCATCGTCTTCCTCCTGGTGTCCTCGAAGCCTCACTTTCTCCTTGTCACATCTTGTTTCCATAAACCTAATCTCTAACTCTTCCTTTCTTCCCTCACCAGCCTCCCTCCCTCCCTCTATGCCGTCCTCCGTCGCCTCACTCTCTTCATCTCTCTACCCAGAAACAGCGCTTCCAGCTACACACAGCTCTGGCTTTCTGTCTGCCTGCCGATGCTGGCTGCATTGATTCTGCCGTCTGTGCTGAGCCGCTGGCCGGGGCCACATCTACAGCGGGGATGTAAGCACCTGGCAGGAAGGATCCCTCTCATCTCCCCTCTGCTGCCGAACAGAAGTAGCCGTGGCGCATTTCAAAGCTTCCACCAATCCTTCACATTTCCTGCTACAGCCTTTCGTCTCTCGTCTCTCTTCCCCCTCCTCCTCCTCCTCCTCCTCCTCCTCCCAGTATCCTCTCTCCAAATTTCAGGAGCTCCCCAAGGCACCTCCTTAAACCTCCTTCTGCCTGTCTGTCAGCCGGCTCTACTTTTAAGATACAGTAGCAGGAAGTTTTACACCTTTGCTGGTGGCAGCTGCTCGTTATTCTCTGGTGAAACCGCATGCGGTGTAAGATACGGTAGGAGAGCTCCTCGCTGCAGCTGCTTGTTACCTTCTGATCCCGACACAGAGCTGGAACTCAATATTTATACCTGCAAAGTGGATTATAACCCCAAAAAATTTCCTCCGTCGAGAGTTGTTCTGCAGCCTTGACCCGGTGGAGAGGACGATCAAAGCACCTCGGCCACAAACGTGTTAACAACGTTTGTTTAGCACTTCTGCTCCAACTCACCTGCATTTCACCAAATCGATAATAGGACATCTTGTACATGAGGCAGTTGAGCAGAGTCGGCGAACCGGCCTTGTCCACTCTGAATTCTCCCTGCGGGGTGAAGTAGTCGCTCTCCTGCACAAGAGCAAAAGGAGGAGATACTAAAACCATCCAGCAACACAGGCTAAAAAACTCATTAACAATAGTGCGAGGAGTCTGAAAATAATAATAATAATAATAATATTATTAATACTGCCTGCAATCGGGGACCTGGGCCAGTTTCACGCTAGTTAATGAGTTTCAGAAGGTTAAAGTCCATGAAAATAAATATACGACATCGCAAAAACACTGGACGCTTCCACAAACGTTTAAAAGATTCAGATAAGATAAGACAGAAAGTCCTGAAGGAAACTCTTGTGCAGGATGTTGCTGCTGCAGCGCTGAATAGAAAAGCTAAAAGAGGAATTACTTAAAATAAAAATAAGCTACGATAAAACACAAGTAGTACCGTAATATGACACATGAAACTGAAATACAGTCGTGACTCGATAATCCGACCCTTAACAATCCTAAACCTGCTCTCCAACAGGTTTTTAGGAAAAACCAACAGAACCCAGAAAAACAGCCTTAACATAGCGACAGCCTTGGATTCTGAGTCCGACATGACATTTAATGTCACCAATCAGGATAACGGCGTATTATCTGACTGAACAATCCCACAGATTGGCTACGTTCACACTGCAGGACTTGATGCTCAATGAGGATTTCTTTGTGAGTTCCTTCACGTTTCCAGTTAAATGCCACTTGTATGTGATCTGCTGTGTGAACTTCATACGACCCAAAAGTGTCCCGCATGCGCAGAAGAGGACACGACAACGTCACACGCAGCGAGCGTGCTCAGTGTTTATGGAAGTAAACATGGATGGTAACGGTGGAGCGTATCTGCCACTCCCCCGCCGCCACCGATGGTGGAAACAGAAGTGTGAGCGTTAACTAAACTAGCATCAGCAGCCAAGTACTGCCTGTGTGTTCTGGACACTTCCACCCCGTCAGAGCGCTGCCCCGGGGTGGAAGTGGCCGGAACGTGCACAATCAGTTAGTCAGTTAGGCTGAAGTCCAGCAATGCATAGTGTTCTAACAATACACTAGTTATTATAACAACTATGAACAATAATGAACAACTAATGAGCCTTCCAGCATCAAGCCCTCCTTGTATCTGGACCTCCGTCTTGACAATCCGACAGCCTTGCTATCCGACATAGAAGAAGGTTTTACATTTAGTGTCGGATCATCGAGTCACGACTGTATCACAACACTATGAAACTGATATTAAACAAACTACGAGGAAACTAATTTCACAATCATTATATTATTTCCAAACACTCTCACTGCATCAGGTGTTTGGGAATAAATCTCTGTCACACAACTAATTAAGGCTTCAGTGTGTTTTCATAGCTGTCGAGCTCCTTTAACGCCTAACCTGTTCGGTTTGGCTCAAACTAACCATGTTTTAATGCAAATCATCTGGTCGCCATGGTAACGCCTAAGTGCAAATGCAGGGATTTTTCCCCCCCGACACATCAGCGAGTGGAAATGTGATTAAAACAGAAGTGTGTGGAGTTTATTTCCTACTTTTTCTGCACTTTGTCATTAAAAAGTAAGCAGGTAATATTCAGCCTGCTGCTACCTGGTTGTCATTAGTCAGAAAATGCAGTCTTGACTAATAAAGCAGTTTTTTCTCTCTGTGAGCTGAAAATTTTTCTGCCTGCACTGATGAAAAATTAATGTGGGAAACATATTAGAAATAGCCGTCAGTGTGAGGCAGAACCGTTGGGATTTATAGCAAAACTGTTGCATTAGTTTTAGCTAATTGTTGATAACATGCAGGACAACACAACCGACACCGTCACCTGTCTGTCCATGTTTAACTAAAAGGCAACAGTTCAGTTGCCCTTTCCTTCATTCCTGTGAACATTTATGCACCAAGTCTGTATTTTCCAAAGCAGCTCATGGTGACAATGTCCTTATATGCAAAGGAAAACACAATTAGAAACATAAACTTTCACAATTTCAGTTTAAAAAATAAATATTTGTCCTCTTGCAGGTCAACTTTCCTCAATTAATATCCTCCCCACTGATTTAATTCACATGTAAGCACATGCCGGTTAGTACTTTTTTGTGTCTCTTGTTAAGGGAACTAACCTCGTTAAATGTGCATGTGGCACCTTTTCCACGTAAAAGATAAATTAATTTATTTTAACCTATCTAACTCCCTGGATTTTAATAGCTCAGAAGATTTATTTCCTTCCAAACATCACGTGTCAGAGTTTCAGGATGATTTTTAAGAGTCGTGTGCAGCTGAAGAAAAAACAGAAACAAGAATATTATACGTTCAAACCTGTTGGAAGCAAACGTGACAAAAATAAAAGTCCTTTCTTGTTTTTATATGCAAAGTTTTTTTTTTTCCTGGCTGGAACCAAACAAGCCAAACAACAACAGTGAAAATGACCTAAAGTCGGCTACCGAGCTGCGTTCACAAGCTGCCGTATGTCGAGAATCCGAGCCTGACAAAATAAATGATGCTGTAACACGAACATGGTGACTTCCTGCTTCAAAAAAACCTGCTGCTGCTGCTGCTCACAAAGAGCCTCCGAGTCATGAATAACAGACCTTGTCAGTGCATTTCAGGGTTTATCATCCCGGCTGTGAATACGTGACGCGCCTCTTCTTGTTCTTGAGCATCATTATAATGTGAAAGGGTGCATGTTTTAGGAGGAAACACTGATTTCACTGCTGCTTCCTGGAGGATAGCGCTACTCACAGGTGCAGGTGTTTCCTTCCACTCACCCTGATGTCCTTCGGGTGCTCTCCTTCCGCTATCCTCACCATCCACAGGAACTTGTTTATGTCGTCGCCCGAGTAGCCGATCACGCCCCCGAAGATGATCAGCACGTAATCCACGTCCAGCGACCTCATAATCTTGTAGGCGGCGCTCTCGTTGGACGACATGGCTTTCCCCACCTGAAAGCGGCGATAAAAAAATGACAAGTCACGCTATAATTGGAGCTTCCCGCTTCAGAAGGCACGCAGCGGCGGCGGCGAAAAGGGGAATTATTAAACAGGGCTCCATCACGCATTCCCTGTAATTACATTTCCCGTGGACAGATGCCGAAGAGACAACAGGCGACAGGTGGAGGAAGAGAAGAAAGCTAGAGGGCTTCAACAGATTTAGCTAGGAGACAAAAACAATCGTTTGGCAGCAGAGAGAGAAAGAGAGAGAGGAAAAAATACATCAAACCCACAGAATCTGACAGCAATTAGCTGAAATTCCCCTACAGTGAAGATTCAATGAGAAAAGTTTAAGCAAACAAGATTATCTGGCTTGTTGCAGGGAGCAGTTTTATACAATTACATTAAAAAAAAAACCAACAACACGGTGAAGCTTGTAGTGGAAGCAGAAGAAACCACTAGGAGGTCTTACCAGCGCTATGTGGCTGTTGTTCCACGTGTTGTTGTCCACCAGCGTGGTCCTGTTGGCCATGCCGGCTATCTGGTAGCCGTAATCCCACCACGACATGACGCGAGCGTGCTCGTCCGTGTTCTGCCTCAGCCAGTAGTAGGCCTCCCTGAAGTCATCCAGGATGTTGCGCGTCCTAACGAGGAAAACAAGGTTGACAGGTAGCCGCGGTGACAGGCATATGGCTGCCGAGGCTATTAATATTTCAGCTAAGCCTTTGAATCAGAAGGGCAACAACAGCTGAAAATAGTGCATCCGTGCATAACAAACCGGGGGTTAACAAACACCTCGAGCCCTAAATTTACCTCCAGCACAGAAAGCCAGGCA
Source organism: Stegastes partitus (assembly GCF_000690725.1). NCBI lineage: Eukaryota > Metazoa > Chordata > Actinopteri > Pomacentridae > Stegastes > Stegastes partitus. The sequence goes on along the minus strand of NW_007577737.1, from coordinate 1,051,473 downwards.
GCCAATTAACTGCAGGAATGCTAATCGTATTACGTTAGCGTGTGGATGTGTGGGCGTAGGAGGAGAGAGCAGCGTGACAGTCATGCCGCGGTTCAACCATTGTCTGAGAACTACTGCATTAATATATGTATGAGACCTCGCATCTAGCATTTAGTCTTCAATATTTCCTACCCAGTGCCTGAAAAGAATAATTATGCCTGTAAAGAATTTCACTGTGAATAATAAATCAGCTTTTTTTGCAGATGTGGTCCACAGATGTTCTCTGTGACCCAGAAAAACAAAGCAAAGCAATCACGTTAACGCTTACAGGTTAGCTTATCAATTTTTCCACAAAGTTCTGATGAAATATAAATGCGCTCGCCGCGTCTTCCTTCCACGTGCATTCCTGACATATGTGCTGATCTGCATGTAGAGTGGAGGAACTCATCTTCCTGTGTTATGGACCATTACTGCGGCTCTCACCCGTCGTGGTTGTACGAGGCGAGCACAACGCTGGGGCTGGAGTAGGCGTTGCTGGTGACCCAGGTGCAGTGGACGGCAAACATCATGAGCAGCATCAGCATGAGCATGGTGACGATGGACTTGATGTTGGGCCCCAGACCCTCCTCGGCCTTCTCCTGCTCCGACACATGCTTGCGCACCTTGCCGGCCTGCAGGGGGAGACAGACGCTATTCTGACAGGCGGCAGAGTCTGAAGCTTTCCAGAAATATGAATTATTGAGTGGCATGAATTATTGAATGAACTAATTGAGGAAAGTATTTTAGAGCATTCTCGATTTTTTTTTTTGTGCTGCGTGAAGATGCATCACTGAGGATTGTGAGACGAACCCTGTGATGACTTAATATTATTTTACAGGAAATTACAGAAACGACTCCAGTGAGGAAGAACTTGGCAAAATATAATAACACCTCCAGTTACTACCTCTGACACCTAAACTGCCTGCTGAAAGTCAGCGATAGCAGATGTATACGATGATGGAAGATCTGATTCCTGCCAATAAGGAGATGATGAACATCTGAAACTCCTCCAGAAATAAAGTACAGCGCACTTCACCATTAGAACGAACTGCGAACTGTAAAACCAACACGACTCCACTGAGGAGCTATGGAGTTATACTTACAGATGTTTTTTATACATATTTGTGATTTTTTTATCGAGCGCATCGCTGTGCGTGTGTGTGATTACTGGTGGTGGGCGATCAAGTGGGTTTGTATCCAGGCAGCAATATGCAAAACGCAATCTGTGGAGAGAGATATGAATCAGATGGTGGATCAGGGTGATGCCCTGGAAGATCACATGACGATCTTTTGGGAGCTGTTCCTTAAAGTCTCTGCTGAACAGAGTTCAGAGAGAAAGAGAATGAAATATTGAAGGTGTCCGGAGGGTTTTACAGTCAGCTGACAATCTGCACTTTGATTTCTGGTCGTGAGTCGTCGCCTTCATCAGTCTGGATCCCGACTTCTGTATCAGTCACAGTCACGTTGGTGGTTAGCACCGTCGCCTCACAGTGAGAAGGTCGTCCCGGTGAGGACACCCGGGATCTTTGTGCATGGAGTCTCCATGTTCTCTCCGTGCAGCGTGGGTTCTCTCCGGGTTCTCCGGCTTCCTCCCACAGTCCACAAACATGCTGAGATTAATTGGTGATTCTAAATTGTACGTAGGTGTGAATGTGAGTGTGCTTGGTTGTCTGTCTCAAAGTGTAGCCCTGTGATAGACTGGTTACCTGTCCAGGTGAACCTGCCTTCACCCTGAGTCAGCTGGGATAGACTCCGCCCCCCATGACCCTGGTGAGGATTAAGGTGTAGAGATGATAGATGGATGTTTTGGGGCAGAATCAGAATCCACAAACTGATTCACAGATCTTCTTGTCATTAGTTGTGCACTTGGCTGCCTGGATACAGAACTTAAAGGCCCGACCCATGAATTATCCCGGTTGTGCTTTGATTTCATTATGTAAGTTCTGACTGGCAGCGCCGATCCATATCTTAGCCGCTTTAATGCTTCCCCACAGTCCGTCCCGTCTCCTGTTTCTGTACCTGGAGGCTGAACCGGGTCACAGTTGTGGCAGCTCTCTGTGTCGTTCAGCTCCAGTGATTTTCTCATCTTGCACGTGGGTGACTCCAGCTCCACTGTCTCGGACTGCAGGAAAAGCAGCTGAGTTTCGCCACAACCGCAACCGGGCCGCCAGCAGGTAGAGCGACGGGAGACGGGTCGAACTGGGCTAACTGGTTATAAAAACGTAATATATTCCCCTTAATAATGCAAATATTAGGATATAACATAAGGCTAGATTAAGATGGCATTTATCACACTTAAGAGGAGAAAACTATAGAAATTTGGTATAATATTGGTGAGTGCATCTTTTATTTTCTCCCTCATCAGATCGTCTGATCGCCCTCAGATGATTATCTCAATTAGACTTCCTGGATAAATAAAGCTAATTTAGGCAGCTAACTAATTCAATTACCAAATGTAATCACAATTAATTCAGAAGAACAACTGATGAGCAAACGAGGGCTTTAACCTCATGGTTCTCCAGAACCGCGATGACACCAGATAAACAAAAGAAACGCTTCACGTCAGCGTCTGTCTTAATGGAGTTTTCAGTGTCATTCAGCGACGGGTTTAATCTCGACGCTGTGTGTGTTTATGACTGTAATTTTACAAGCACGTGTTTGTTTTATGAGATATGTGGCCTGAGCTGACATCTTCTTTTTGAAGGTATTTTGGGGGGCAGCGCACGGAAAGATGGGATTACGAGGTGTTCTGGAGCCGACAGCACTTAGCTCGAAATCCAACAAAGTGAGACGGCTAAAATTACGGCAACAGTCGCGGCTGAATCACAGTTTACCCAAACTGGCGGGGAGCGAGGAGGGAAGCTGACAAACACACGACGGAGACAAATCCACACCCTGAAAGGTGCTATGAAAGTGTGCCATTTAGAAAAACACCTCAGCTGAGTTTCTTCTACGACACTTTTAAGCTTTTCTTGTGTTTCTAGGTTATTACATTTTGGGCAGGCACAATTTAAAACATGTCAGGACAAAGAGCGAGGAGATCATTTCTTTATGGACATTGTTTACCACCTCAGATTAACGCGGCGTCATGGCCCACCCCGTCCTGACCTTGTCGTAGAGATTCCCAGAGTTCCTCTTGTCATCCTCGTCGCTACTGTCTTCGGCGGGAGGCTTCTCCCTCTTGGTGTCGTCTCCCATGTAGTGCTCGAAGACGCTGGAGAAAGCCACCGCCGAGAGCATGCACACCACCGGAGTCAGCGTCAGCATCAGACGCACCATCACGCCGGCGAAGTAGACGGCGCTGATGGCGTACAGGGCCACTGGAAGGCAGAGGATAAACAAGAAGGAGGCAGCGTGTGAGAGGTGTTGGAAGTGGAGGGAAAACAAAGCAGACAAAGGTCAGACAAGGAGAAAGGCGGCGTGAATGCAAAGGAGAGACAAGAAATGAGTCAGAGAGTGCTGGAGGCAGATAAAGACGTGAAAAAGAGAAATTGAGTTGTTAGAATAACACAGCGTAATCAGTCTACGTTCGCTGCGAAGGAGCCGAACCCTGAACGGAGAGAACGCCGGCTGCTCTTCGTCCTTGAAAAGTGGCGACCCGGCTCAACAGGTGCGCAGCTAATCGATAGCTGTAATTGGCTGATTAAGTCTGAGGGAGAAACAGACTGCTGAAGGACTGTGTTCCCAACACTCAAAGGTTCCCCGTCCTTGATCCTGGCTGTCTTACTCTATAAGCCAAAGTTTTGTTTGGCTTGTTTTGTAAAGAAGCTCCGTCTCATTCAATGTCTTTGAAAGCTGTGAGCGCACCACGCTATTGACGACAGGAGACACTGTATTGATGTGGCTTTATTTGGACCCGCAGGTGCTCTTTTATATCCGCAGACGAGACTCAGAACCACCACTCTCTCCTTGGGCTTTCTTCTTACAAATCACGCTGGTTAATGGCAGATAAATTAAACAAATAATGACTGAGTTGTGATGGTAAAGGAGTCGTTTCAAGAACTGACTCGTGCCATTTATTTTCTCCGCTTCCACCAGGTGAGCGAAGGCTGGATTGTTTCCAAGGCCTGGACGGACATGAAACGCTCAAGGTTGAAGCATAAAGATTTTCTGTCTTTGTAAAATGTCAGCGGTAGAAGCGACATACATGATTTACTGGGGGCACTTTAGTAACAAACATCCACTCTCAGAGCTGAAACTCCTGTTGTGTGACGCTAACAGCTAACAGGATCTATATACTACGCTGTTGAGACTACAAATCATACAACATCCTTTGAATTAGACAATGAGTATGATTTAGATAGGAGCTTTTTTTTCTTAAAGACACGTCATCACGTCGAAACACTTCAAGGTAAAAAACAGCCTAATAACTAAATTTAGAGTAGATAGATGAACCTAATCATGCTAACCGCCTCAGTTTAGAGTATTAACATGCTGACATGTTCTAATTGGCACCAAACACAAGCGACATGGACGGTTTGTAGATACAGTCGTGACTGGATAATCGACCCTTAACAATCCTAAACCTGCTATCCGACAGGTTTTTAGGAAAAACCAACAGAACCCATAAAAACAGCCTTAACATAGCGACAGCCTTGGATTCTGACTCCGACATGACATTTTATGTCACCAATCAGGATGATGGCGTATTATCTGACTGAACAATCCCACAGATTGGCTACGTTCACACTGCAGGACTTGATGCTCAATGAGGATTTCTTTGTGAGTTCCTTCACATTTCCAGTTAAATGCGACTTGTATGTGATCTGCTGTGTAAACTTCATACGACCCAAAAGTGTCCTGCATGCGCAGAAGAGGACACGACGACGTCACACGCAGCGAGCGTGCTCAGTGTTTACGGAAGTAAACATGGATGGTAGCGGTGGAGCGTATCGGCCACTCCCCCGCCGCCACCGATGGTGGAAACAGAAGTGTGAGCGCTAACTAAACTAGCATCAACAGCCAAGTACTGCCTGTGTGTTCTGGACACTTCCACCCCGTCAGAGCGCTGCCCCAGGACGGAAGTGGCCCGACCAGGACAAATATTCTGATATTCATCATTAATTGGGCCTTTGTCATAAACCTAAATATTGGACAAATTAAAAGTTTAACCTGATTAAAGGAAAAATGCAAATTCATCATGAGGGAAACACGAATGCTGCAAATTTCATTAAGATTCATCCTGTGCAGACATTTCATTTAAAACAACAAACCTCACGCTGACCATTGAAGCACCTGTGACGTGCACATTTACAGGTTCATAATTCTATTTTTTGGCTCTACTAGAACGTGTCTGCATGCTTTAATGTCCCTAAAAAAACATTGTTGTTCTCATACTGCACATTACTGCTGCACTGTCTCTCTCTCTCTGTTTGAAACGCTCGGTTTTAGTCTCTTTAAGAAGTCCCTCCTGAGCCCGACCTGCTCCGATTGGTCAGCTGGCACAACAAAGCAAGACAGCCTTGATTAGCTCCTGTGAACCAGGTCTGTGAAGATGCAGCTGCAGACGTGGCTCTCAGGAGGAACTAATGGCAGAATATGTGAAAGGTGTTTATTGTATTTTTGTGGGTGTGCCGAACTAGCCGCGAGGCAGGCGTATGCAAATGTTGAGCGTGGTGACGTGGTTGGCCTTCAGATGAGGCAGGTAGAAAGCGGGAGAGCATAACACACAAAAAGCTATACAGTACACTAACAGAAGAAGAAAAGCCTCTTGAATTAAAAGTCAGGAGAAGTCTTCATCCTCTGGGCTCCAAAAATGTTTGCACTAAGTATCAGCTGATCCATCCAACAGGCTCTGAAACATCTCAACAAAAATGCTATTTGCACTGCTAGAAATAACGCTAAAATAACTATGATCTGCTGTATCGACCAGCACTGAGGACGTCTCTGCGCCACAGTGGACATAAAGGTATAAATATTTCACCAGCGGCTTCCTACCGAACACGCGCTCATCATTGATGTTCTTGATGCAGAACCAGAGGCCTGCTGGGAAGGTGCACACCAGGATGTGGAGGTCAAAGAAGAAGGACACCCACGTTGTCGGCTGGTGCTCTGAAACAGACGCTATGATGGGGATGTGGATCTTAGCGTAGCTGTGAAGGGAGAAGAGAAAACAGGGAGGAGGAGGAGGGAGACAGACGGGATGTAATTCATGCTGAGTCGAGCGCTTTGGGAGTGTCGAGACAAATTATACAATTGATCTTCCTGATTAACTCCAGAATTATGAGGAAAAAAGATAATTTAGCTCCCCCACATGCTAATGGTAAAATATGAACAAATTTAGCCGAGCTGATGAGTAATGCTACTCCACTGCTGTTCGGTTCTGATCCGTGTGTTGCCTCTTTAGTCATAATGGGCTTTCACGCAGCACTTTCTATACAATCTTAAATATTTCTCTCTCAAGTGTTTTGTGATTACAGCTGGGAAGGAGAAAACAGACAGCACATTAAGGAATTAGTATCAGCCTCAGAAGGGAACGGGGGGGGAAAGAAAACATCCCATAGTGCTTCAGTCAGCACGCCGAGGCAGGGGAGCTGGGGGGGGATTGATTGGCTGTGCAGAAATATCAAACACGCTGCAGCGTATTTGGAGAACACGGGCTGCCTGGTGCTGTTTGGAGGTAAGACAATAGTTGAACACGGCCGGCGCTGCGCTGTTTTCCCCTCTGGGATGCTGCAGGGGGGTTCAGGCCCGTCTCGGAAAACACAGACATACACTCGATTGAACAAGTGTTCCATCGACAGGGAGAGTGTGAAGGTCAGCAGAGCTTACCCGGTGTCCCAGAGAGAGTAGAAGCGACCACTCCACGGAGCGATGTATCCTGGAGACGGAGAAGACAATCGATAAGGAAAAGGCTCGGCTTTAACGCTCTGCAACGCTATCGGCGGAACATTCGTTGAATCGCATTAATGCTAAAACAAGCGAGATGAAGCTCGTTAGACGCAGCAAAATGCAATAAAGTACATTTTAAAGGCTTTAATTCGTCTCTCGCTGCAACAATTATTTATACGGCAAACTCTGCTGAACTGTGAGGCTTTGAATAAGTAACAGAAAACGCTGCCTGACCTACAGGCCAGGAAAACATGGAGCAGAGAGTGCCTGAGGATAGCACTGTAGATGTCTGGAGCGTATGTTAGTATTCAGTGTGTGACGGGAGAAAAGGAATAGAGCACATAGATGTGATGTGGGAAGGCAGCTTTAGGCTCATATGTCCTGCTCTCCATAAAACTAATATTAATGACTCAATAAATAACAGCTGAGAGGAAGTATTACTAGAAGTATTGTGAGTTTTAATGGGTGTTTAACTGTCTTTGTTTTGAAATGACATCCTGATGATCCATAAATCAAACAACTTATTAAAAAGAGACATTTGTTTTGGCAAATTTACATTATTCATGGCAGCAATAAACTCTCGTCATAAGAACAACAATCAGAACTTTAAATCACGCGTGACTTGGACAAAACAACCAAATCTAACTCATAGCAACTGGACCTGCTTGAGTTCCTTGAAGACGTTCTACCTTCATCCAAGAGGCTTCATCAGCTCTGACTGACTAGTTGGGAGTTCCAGATATCCTTAAGGAGCCATTAACACCTGAGTTTGGGTTTTAATTTTACGAGGGGGAGGAGCAGCAAACCCCCAGTTGAAACTGAAACTCAGGTGCTGATGGCTCCTTCAGGATATCAGTATTTGGAACTCCCAACTAGTCTGAAATCTGGTGCTCACACACGGGCCCAGCTCTGTAAACGGGAAACGAATTGGCTTGGACGAGGTAAAAGGATGTAGTCTGAATATACTGACTGATGACGACTTTCTCCAGAATCGCAGACTCCACCTTTATACAAGTCCAACGATAACACCGCCTGTAGCCAATCTCGCTGCCGTCTGTGTTTCCAAACCTCCCCCCGAAAAAGCACAAACCCTCAGCGGAGAACGTGTCGATGCTGAAAATGTGTTCTATTGATGCGACTTAATTACTGGAATTGACTTGTTTATAAATGTAACTGAAACCATTTAGGCTGCAAATGAGAGTGCGCGGGGCGTTTTAATGTGCGCATACAAATGTCTTATTTTGGTTCAGCTTTGATCTGGAATACATTTCGGCTCCCAACTGTTGCCGGAGGGGGGGTTCTCAGAGCTGGAGCAGAAGTCTCACTCACATATTTACATGTTCTGACGTATTGGAGCATCGTCTCTTTAACGTGACTAATATAGCACTTTCAGAATAACTTACAAAAACCAAAGCAGGAGATAAAAAAAGGCTAAAATGGTGGGAGGGAGATATTTTGAGAGGTGATGTAAAGCACAGCACTGATTTTTACCAATCAATACTTGGCTCCGTATTAAAGACGCTGAGGGAATCCATCCGGCTGCTTCTGAGGCTTCCAGATGAAAAACTCGTAGCGAGGCATGCGCAGTCTCGCCGCAAAACTGGCAAACCAACAAACGGTGGCCAACTCCCACGGCTTTATTCAGACGGCCGACAGATCTTTACCAGATGAAGCCGGTAACCTCTAGAGAGAGCGGGCTTCTACATCCACACGAGTGGCCGGTCTGCTCCGGACCGGGCGACCAATCTGAAAACATGACTGTAGATGCAACCACGTCTTTGCACCGGGGAGAGGCCTGGCTGCGGTGTTTACATAATGTAGAGTGACAGATTGCTGGATGTTTGGTTAAAGCGAGTAAATAATTTGCAGTAGCAGCAGTTGGCACACTTTATGAAGTCGATACTCAAGGTGTGTGTTAAATACCGACGGGCACGGCAGCTCTCCTCCTACAGTCGTACTATAGGAGCTTTCCTGGGAGGCAGATAAAGGAAGCAGAACCAGTATCATGATGCAAAACAGCTTGTTAAAGATGGCCTCTGTGGTAGAATGTGGACCACATTCTCCGTATCTTTCGCAACAAGTTGGAAGAGCTCAGCCTTCAAATAAGTCAACACTTCAGCAGGAGACAAACAAAATCAATAAACAGCGAGGTTCTGGCCTGAAACCTTGAGTCCTGCCCCGTGGCCACAAGCTGAAAATAATGGAGGAAAACATTAACAAGGACAGAGTTCAACCAGCTGGCTGCTCGCACCGGGGTTCATCCAGGCCGGGCTAGAACAACACCAACTCGGTTGAGCTCAGTCCTCCAACGCTGCTGCAGCGTCCACGACGGTTTATATTTATTTATCGTTCCCCTTCCAGGTTTGATTTTCCGACAAACAGAGCGCTGATTAGCGGCCCGCCGGGGGAGGCCCGTGGGTCAGACCTTCAGAGGATAGCGTGCGAGTACACTTTGGCTAAATAAGAGAAACAAAAATTGAAAATGGCTGCAATCCCAGATCTGGATCTCCATCAAAACATAATCAACTGATCATTACACAAAAGGCGAGTGGTGGAACCAGATCTCAGCCAGTCTGTGCATATTGTGCAGCGTGGAAACATCCCAGCATCGAGGATCTGGCTGTGTGTCGACCACCTTCACCACAGTCAGCAACACGAAGCGGAGTGTCACTGACATGTGCTGCAGTTGGAAGCCTCGGATGTCGTGTTTCTTGGTGTGGGCAGACACATTCCTACGGTCTAGAACTGTAGGTTTAGCTCACATGGCCGCACTGATCGTCTATGATGAGTGTCGTCACGGCGATGATGAGAAATTAATAAACACAATAAAATCAGCACAACCCCATCAGCAGGTTTTATTAAAGGTTTGGCATCAGATCAGTAATTAACACACACGGGACTGTAATTTATTTTCAATTTAAAACGTTTCAGATATTTATGATGAATTATCTGTTTATTATTTGTCATATAAATATGTATTGATTAACGAGGTCCCTGGATTTGCTGAGTCATGATACCGACTGCTTTCATTTAACAATTTTTTAAAAAATTCACTCACCTTATAAATTTAAAAAAAAAAAAAAACAAGCCTGATGCAACTTTAGAGCAAAAAGGAACGTCTCAATTTGTTGGATTTGTCTGACCTTAAAATGAAAAGTGAAGCTGAATTCACTCAAATGGTTATTAAACCTGCTCTGAGCTCCAAACCGACAGAACAAATGGTTTAAGGTGGACGTACGGACCTGTGTAAGTGAGATAGATGACGGTGAGGAAGACCACGCAGGCGGCGAGCGAGACCCCGAGGAAGAACAGCGTCTGGAACTCCTGTCTGGTCAGCCGGTCCTTCAGGTACTGCAGGAAAGCATAGGCCTGGAGGAGCGCAAACACACCTGAGAGAAAGAGAGAAATAAAGGAATGAGCGAGCACTCACAGAGGAAGCTGAATATCTGAGGAGGCCCTGATTGATGCCGCCTCCTGCGGGGTACAAAGCGGGTTTACGTGGTTGAGAAGCAGCGATGTCATTCTGGCAGAGCGCTCTACAAAGCAGCCTGCGATGGCCCCTTTGGCTGTTCATGCAGATGTGAAAGACAAACACTGCAGGACAACATATTTCAAATGCAGACAGATTTCTGTAAATAAGCCTCTCTCTCCTTCCCTTGCCTCATCTTTCTCTCGCAGTCCCTTCGGTCACACTCCTTTCCTCTGTCGCTTTCTCAGAGCTGTTTCTCCGGCATGTCTCTTTGTTTGCCTGCCGAATCCGGCACAGAAATTGAAAAGAGAACGAGCTCTGGTTTCTCCCTTTTTCGTCACCTACCATCCTTTGACAAGCCCCGTGTGAAATCTCAATGCTCCTCTGCTGGCCCACTGCCTCCTGTTTCCAAGGTGAAGCCCCCGCCTGTCTCCTGGAGAGCCGCCATGGTGCTAACATGCTTGTAACTATATCCCTCTCTGCTTCCCTGCCTCGGGGGCCGACATCTCAACGGTACCGACAGGTCCGCGGCTCTGTCACTCTCTTCCCGTCTCCCGCTGAGCCCCGTGAACGCTGCCGCCAGATGTTCTGAGCAGCTGCTGCTCTGGCGACATGAAAACACACTTGTGCCGATAACGGAGAGAGGCAGAGACGGTTTCTGGTGTCTTTAAAGTGTGTTTGTGCTGCAGACACTCAGGGAAACAAGGACACTTCAACATACACCTGCTGCAGCGCTAACCGGATTCTCCACAAGCGCTCTCGTCGGCTGCCAACGATCGTAAATGAACGCATGAATCATGCGTGTACGCCCATCCGTGATGCCAGGCAGCAGATGGGCCCACTCTTAAGAGGAGAAACTCAACAAGCTTCAATAAACTACCCACAAATGAAGAGTACTTAAAGTGCTAGACCCATATGGGTGGTACGTGAAGCGGCTTTCTGTTCTGTAGACGTATCCCGGATCAGCGTTCTCCTACAGACGGAGCGTGACTAATGCCGAGGGGATTCAATTCCCGCTATGGCCGACCCATCTCAAAGCATCCGCTGGCAGGTGCTTTGGATATCAAGCAAGTCGGTGGAGATACACCTTCAATAGAGGAGCGACTCCCCCCTGACTGTGGGAGGGTCGGGGCAGGCTGGAAATCGACGTGACAGCTCTGAAATAAAATACAATTTCTGCACCGCATCAGTTTGTCCTTGAGCGAAACCCAGACAGTCGGTCGGCTCAATTATTTTATGTAAACTCGTAAAAACAATCGTCCTGTGTGCTGTCGAATCACTTCGTTGTAATTCAAGGTACATGCGATAACAAAGGGTTTTAGCTGAGAGAGAAAAGAGAAGATAAGAAAACCACATTAATCAACAGGTGTTTGGCCAGATGACAGAGGAACATTACCATTTATTCACTTGTATAAAAATATTAATTGGAGCAGCGTTAACCCTCTGAACTCCAAAAAGCGCTGAGTCCTTTCGTCTCTATAGAAACAGCAACACCATTGTTAGAGTCTTAAAATCAGAAAACTGTACAAATGAAAGTCGAATTTCTTTCATTAGTTAATTGACAAATTATAAATGAATGAGTGAATACATATGACATCTTTGAAAGGTGTCATCAACAGTATTAAAAGGCTTTTTAACGAGGCCTAATTACACTCTTACAGCCTCCAAGAACTCCACACTAGATAAAGACTCGGGGTGGGACTTTAACGCGTTAACTACGATTAATTAATTAGAACAGAAATAACGCGTTTAATAAACTGGTGGCTATCCAGGACCGCTAGCGCTAACAGCTCCGGCGGTTTCTGCTCGCTACTTTGTGCTCAGGTGGTTCCGTCAGCTTGATGTGCTTGGTGGGATGCACATTTTTGCACACAAAACCACGCCGTTGTCAACATCCATCAGGCAGCTTTTTTAAAATGAAACTCGCCCTCCATCAGTCCAAGCGATGCGCTCTCATCGGATTCCTCTATGTTTCTTGTTGTTAGCGTAGCGCTGATGCATCTCGTGTGATTGGTGGACCATGAAATCGGGCGCTGACAAACGCTCCGTGTTGTCTGGATGCAAACTGCCATTAAATGCGTACATTTTTTAAACGCGTTAATTCATCGTAATTCTAAGTATATTAGGGGTGGGACTTTAACACATTATATTTGCATTAATAAACGCATTAAAGTCCTGCCCCTCATAAAGATATTTCAGTGTATTGTCCAACCACCTGCTGACAACCTGCTGCTCTGCATGCTATTTTTTTTAAACAAGCTGCATTTAATAAAGCAGGTTTTACTTCCCCAGCAGCCTCTTTTGTCGTCTCCTTTCGGCTCTGAGAGAATACAGCCAGTAATTTCTAGTCAAACATCGTTTCTCAGCTGCACTGAGAAGCACAGAATTGTTTTTTTTTTTTCAGCGTCTAGTTACTGCAAATGGCATATTTTTGGCAGCGTTTTGAAATGACACGTGTATAATAAAGCGAAAAGTCAAAATTTCCTGACAGCTACACATCCAACAATCATTTCTTTTATGACAGGTTCTTATGCTACACAGTGTAATTGTTGGAATATTTTTGTAAAAAAAAAGAGAAAGCAAGCCTTTTAAACTAGCAGGCAACGTTTGGGGTTCACAGGGTTAAGCACAAACGACTGCTCCAGGTACAGAAATAGGCCGTACACTCGTGTTATTGTGACATTCGGTTATGATTCACTCACGAGAGAATGTAAGCAGCCTTTCACACGAATCGCTGCTTTCCTCATCATGACATTCGTGGTTAATTTTCTAGAAGGGAAAGTGTTGTTCCAGGAAAAACAACATGCAGCATTAGTCACTCTGCAGGTGGAGAGGGCGGGACTTACCGGCAGCAGCCATGTGCTCGCTGGTCCTGATTGGCTGGAAGCCGACGAACGGGATCTGCATCGACAGGATGAGCCCCACGATGTAGAAGGTGCTGTAAGCTGTGAGGAGAGGAGAAGCAAACAGGAAGGTGAGACGGGGACACGACGAGCAGACCCGATCAGAACTATGAACATAAAAAAGCCTTTCTTCTACTCCTGCTCTCCAGCTCAGGTCCCACTGAGGGAAATAAACCTCAATAGGGGTATTTAAAGTCTATTGATTTTCACTGTCATACCTCAGAGGGAGTAAATACAAAATACCTAATCTAATGTCATTTACTGAGAAAATGGGAGCTGGCTCGGTGCAGTGTGGCAGGCAGGCCCGGAGTTAGACGACGCCGGCGCCGAGAACAGCGCAACTCCCACCTTTGTAGCTGGAGGGGAGCGATTCGCAGACGCACCAGCTTAATTAAGATTTCATACTCTTCCTGAAGAGTGTGCCTCTTTTTTGAAGTAGTTGCGACCGCCCTCAGCAATCTCTCTTTCACACATCTGCTATTGACTCAAGACAGAGAGAGATGAATTGTGAGGGAACATAGACTGCGAGGCATTTTATTAAAACCAGGATTTTCTTTTCTTTTTTTTTTTTGCATGTTCTGTGACTGAGAGACACCTGGCTCTGAAAAGCATAACCAAGCAGGTAAAGGATAGAGCTGCTGAGAGCTGCTTGAGGACCTGAAGTCTCCTCTGACGTCAGAACATTTCTCCGTCTGAGGTTAGTGGACGGCGGTCAGGCTGCAGATACGAAGGAAATTTTCCACCTCATCAAACAGCCCCGACTCGTCAAGTAGCGTTTCATTGTTGAAGAACCGTTTGGAGACGGAGCGGAGGTGGGTCGGAGCCCTCTCGCTGTAAAGAGGCCGTAATTTATTTCAGAAGCTCTCAAAGACTGTGCTCCGCGGTGACGGCGAGCGAAAAATATAATCATGCATAAATGATACTTGACACAGCATCATTTATCTTGACCACAGACGGAGTGGAAGCTGCGAGCTCGACGGTGGACGCAGGGTTCTGGAGGATTGGGCCGACGGATGACCGGGATAACAAGCCTAGCCTCTTCAGCGGCGCGCTGTCTTTGGTATTCGCACATAAAAATAAATATATAAAGAGGATCAGGTAGCAGGTGGTTGCATTTGCTGCTAAGTGGTGTGTGGGTGTGTGGATGTCTGCACTGCTGACGGTGGAACGCTTGCAGTTGTGAGAGACGAGCACAGGCGTGACTGGACACTCGCGCTCGTTTCAGGGTCAAACGCTCGGGCAGCGATGTTGGAAGACACGTCTTCTAATGAAAGAGAGAGAAAGCGTAGTCATTTTCCATTTTAGCTGCCGAGCGTGTGGGGGAGTTTTGAACATCGAGTCACACTGAGAAAGTTGCCGTCTGGTTTAATTGCTCGTGTGCTGTGGCCACCTCACCGATGTAGACTCTCCGGCTGTAGCGTTGCATCAGCAGCAGCACGAACACATGCAGAGGAATAAGGTTGATGATGAAGACGTAACCTCCCCACGCTGACACCTGGAACACACACAGAGACACAGAGACACGTCAGTGAATGCAGCGTGGACGCTGAGAGGCCTGCGTGATCAATTTTTTCTGAGTTGCCCTGCTGAGCGGAAGCTTTCCTGTTAAAACGCAATAAATTAGCTCTGCAGGAAAGACGTCGGGTTGATGCAAGAGGCGAATCGAGTTGAGACACGAAGCTGGCTGATGAACGGCGTCGATATGCAGAATTTATTTGGACATCAAACCAAAAGGCCTGTGTGGAAAGGCAATAAAAAGTCAGCCACAATGGTGCGTTTATAGCAAATTGCAAGCTGCAGCAGCAGCCTGTGATTTCAGCGCCGTTTGTAGTCCACCACTCCTACAGGGGTCACGATCGATTCCTGACCTCTGGCAGCATCGAACATGTGTTCTGGAAACAGACTGTTAAGCACTTAATTTCAAATTTCTCCCTGGCTTTAACAAAAAAACAACAACAAAAGCCATACCTGTCACAGTTTTTTTTTAATCATCAATTAGTCTGCCAGTCACGTTGTCAAATAATCAACTAATTGCTTTGTCTACAAAAAGCCAAACAATAGTGGAAAAACCACCTCCTGCTGTTTTCCAGACTCTCAGAAAACATTTCTAAAAATCAGCTCTCCTACTGTAAACAGCCTCATTGGATCGATGCGGAGACATCTTACCGCCTCGTCGCTATTAGACACAAGCACCATAAAAACCCCACGTATATGGAATCTATAAAAACGAGGCAATCATATTTTATATGTTCGACGTAAAAAAAAAAAGCGAGACGCACCAATAACTTTAAAAGCTCCACTAAAATTATACCTCGACCGATTTTTTTTTTTTTGTGAGGTCTGGTGAGTATCAGAACGCTGGATGTGGGGGCCATAAAACGAGTCCACAGAAACATCGCTGACAACTTTTCAATTGCCTGCTGCTTGTCTGCAGCAAAAGGCCAAATGGAGAGCACTAGACGGAAAAACAGAAGAGGAGGGTGGAGAAAAAGTGAAAGAATACAGAGAGAGATGGAGGAAAAGTGAAAGCAGGTTCGTTCTCATAGAGTGAATTAAACAGGAACGGGAATAACGTGATGGTTTATTCACAGCAGCTCGTCAGGAGGAGCCCCATCGCACCTGTTAATCACCACAATCATCACACTTCTGCACGAAGAACGAGCGAGTCACGTCTAATTGATAAAAACATTAATATCCCACATTAAGGCGGGAAAGTGAAAGAAAATGTTCTAAACAAGTTCCTCGCTGGTGCAATTATCTTCTGGCAGTCTGCTCCGTCAGACGGCGGCGGCCAATTAGCAGCACGTGAACCGTAGCTCGGCTGAATACCAGAGACGACTTCATTTTAAGACTCATTTTGGGTGTTGACACAGGGATGGCTGATCCAGACTCCGTCGCTGACTCGTGGGGAACTAATTGAAAACAAAACAGTGGAAACACGGCGACGGAGGCCACCAGCTGCACCACTCCACCAAATACACCGTGTTGGTTTCTGTAAACATGCGTGATAGAATCAGCAGGAGGAGGAAGAAACATGGAGGACTAATCGACAAATTCCCCTCAAATTTGACCAAAATTAATCTTCTGAAAGTATCAAAAATATTTACAACAGAAACTGGGCATCGGCGGCTTGTTTTGCTCATGATATGTCCTCCAGCATACACAAAGCAGAGTCAGGATATGTTAACACGGCACTAGAGGGGGTCTTTAATTCACAAAAGCTATGCAAACCACACTTTCTCTTTTCTTAAGGCAAACCTAATAAAGCCGGCTCTTTAAACTATCGATCCCTCTGAGTTAGACTCAGACATTAGCGAGACGCGTTATCGACTCCGACTATTGTGAGTCAAAGTTACTCAACACTTTTTCTGAGGCTTGTTTATCCCTTTGGATATAAAGAGAGCGAGCAGCTCGATGCCATGTTGGTGGGATGGAAGACAGAGATTGGAAAAATTCCCATGGTTGGCATTCGCACAAAGCAAATAAAAATGGAGATTACAGGCATTTCTAACAACTAGTGTAACTGACAGACTAAGTGAATGGCTATTGTCGAGTTAGATGTAGAGCAGGCAGAGAATAGGAACGTGGGTTTAAAACCATGGAGATTACGCACCAAATCGTGGCCTTAAAGCTTTAATACGGCGGCATGCAGCCAATAACCGACCTCATGCTTATGTGTTATTAGCAAACATGCTAGCCGCTATCTGTGGTTTGAGCTAAATGCTAGCATGCTCACACTAGCAATGCTAACATGCTGTTAATTAGCAGGTATAATTTACTCTTTGCACCGTCTTACGCTGCAGTGTTTAGGCTAAAAGACATGTCATTAGATCTGCCAGCATTTAGTAAAAACCAAACCACTCAACAATTTAGACGTGATAGCTTCAAAATGTAAAGGATTACAGTAAATGTGCAAATAATCCATCAAATAGTAGGAAAGGAATTTCTCCAAAAGGGAAAAACGTCAACCTCAAGGTACACAAGAGGAGAAACAGTCACTAGATCACCAAAGTGTATATATCCATCAGCCACAACATTAAACCTGTCTGATGTTGTGTAGGTTCTCCTTATGCCACTAAAACAGTTCTAAGCTGTTGGAGTACCGAGATGGTTTCAGTTGTGGAGTGGAGCATCGGTCTGTTGCTCCGGTGCATCCCGTACATGCTCGATTGGAATCTGGGGAGTTTGAAAGGCAAGTCTTGGGCTCTTCGTCTTGTTCCTCGAGCTGTTCCAGAGCAATTATCAGTTATGTTTTCGAGCACATTGTCCTGCTGGGGGAGGCTACGGCCGTCGGTGAGTGTTGTTGCCATGGTGAGAGTTGTGAACAGTGTTTAGGTGGTGATGTGTTGATGTACGTACACTTAAATGGCAAGAACATTTCAGTGTAGTGAAATGCACCGTTGCCTCGCAGCTAGAAGGTTACCGGTTGGCGTCCTAGTGAGGACACCCGGGATCTTTCTGCGTGGAGTCTCCATGTTCTCCCCATGCAGTGTGGGTTCTCTCCGGGTTCTCCGGCTTCCTCCCACAGTCCACAAACATGCTGAGGTTAATTGGTGATTGTAAATTGTACGTAGGTGTGAATGTGAGTGTGCTTGGTTGTCTGTCTCTAAGTGTAGCCCTGTGATAGACTGGTTACCTGTCCAGGTGAACCTGCCTTCACCCTGAGTCAGCTGGGATAGACTCCAGCTTACCTGTGAGTGGTTTTAATGTTGTGGCAGGTCTGTGCTTTAGTTTCATCCGTTTAATAGCTGCTGAGTTATTTCAATCTGGATCAAAGTGGAGGAACAACTGACACAGCAACATTTCCATCCCCAGCGTATTGCATCCAGCAAGGCTCAAAATAACCCAGAGTTAATTACCATTTAGGTATTTCCCTGAACAGTATTCACAAATCAGAGATTAAAAAACGCAGTAACGTCGACGTGACATGAAGCTGGCGCCGCGGTCTGGTAGTTATCATCCACACAATGCAACCTGATTGCAGCTTCACCTCTTTAGGTCTTGAGGGGACGATCATTTTGAGGGAAAAACGAATGAGAAAACGGCCTTCTGGTCGCATTAGAAGAGCGTGCGAAGATGAATGCCCGTGACAAAAGCCTAACGCTGTGTGTGTCTGTGCACGAGCACGAACGAGCTCTGTTTGAAATTACAGCTCTAACATCCTGCCCCCCGTCCGAGCCACGGGGTAACCGCCGAGGGCAGGAATCAGAAAATGTTTGGAGCCGAGCCTTTTAGCCGTTATCGCTCTCTGCATTTCATAGCGGGCTTATCTGATGACCACGGGGCCACTCTGAAGAGGATATAGAGAACACAGCATGCAACAGAGGGAAGGATTTGACTGTGTGTGTGTGTGTGTGTGTGTGTGTGTGTGTGTGTGTGTGTGGATGCATATGCACAGTGTTTCCAGGCTGGTGCTCTTATTAAACGTTGAGTATTTAGGGGAATGAAAACGGATGTTGTTCTGTTTATGTGTCTAACTGTTTGTTAGCGGTGGCCTTTCTAATGACAGCACTGACTTTCTGGTTCATTAACACTTTAAGATGCTGTGAGAGTCTAGATAATACGGCTCTATACATATTTGTTGATGTATAAGCTTGTCTGAGATGCACCAGAGCCCGGTTCTGATCTCTCCAGGCTACGAGGCCAAACTCCTGCTAGCGTTTTACTCGTCATTAATATTACGATAACATTCTGCTGCACTTGTGAGCAGCAAGATGAAATCATGACACCATAAAAGTTAGCACAAAATGCTAGCGCTAAACCATGTAGCTGCTGATATATTAGCATTATTGAAAAGTCTAACTAAACGGCGTCTTTTAAACAATCGCCCGAGGAGGCTGGTGTTCAGAACATTTAATCGATAATCTGAAGCTTTGATGTGCCCTAATGTTGCAGCTGAGGGAGGCTGTGAAGCGTTTAGAGCGAGGACAAAGCTTTGGGAACGAACGGCGGTGCAGCTGATCCTTGGTTTCCCCCTTCGCTCCACCCTCGCCCACTCTGCCCTCAGCCCTGGAGGGTTGAACGGAGGACGCAGCTTCCAGAAAGGTTGTGTCCGACTGCTTTGATTCTTCTGTTAATCTTCTCTCTGCTCTGATTACACCAATATCCATGCAGCAGATCTCTGCCTCTGTATCTGCCTGACAATAAATGTCCCATTCAATGAAGCCGAGCAGGAAAACAGCCTCGGCTACATCCTGATTAACCTGACAGTATGAGGTGATAGGGTACTGAAAAATATTAGGGAAGGCCGACCGGTGCACGCAGACCAAAGGGAGACGAGGAACCTGGCGGCGTCGACGGAGACATACGGGCCTAGTTTGCTCTGCTGGAGGACTCATCTGCAGAGGTGGGTGGGCTGCAGATAGAGTACAGAGAACATCACATCACTGAGGAGAGGGAGAGTGTGAAGGAGAGGAAGTAGTAATAAGGAGGAAGAAGCATGGAGACTCAATGTTCCCATCGCCTCCAAATAGGACAGCGTGGAAGCTGCACATCACAACTCATTCCCTCCACCGTCGTATCCGGTGCTCCTCAGCATCTCTCTGTCCCCTTCATTCATCGCCTCTCTATTCCTTTGTCCGTCTCCTGTTCGATTCGTCTCTCATCCACTCGTCTGTCCTCTCCTGTTCTCTGGACTCTACAGCCCTCTCTGATCGATGAAGCTGGATTTCGGTAATCTGTTTCATTTGACATCTGTCTCACCGCCGGCCGCAGAGATTAAGGCTGGAATGAGCAAGGAGCCGGAGATGTTCATCGGCGCTGCCTATCGCACGCAAACACACAAACAATCTGTGGCCGAGGCAGCGTGCCTGGACCGTCCTTTTATCTCATCTCTGTGCCCAACCCTCTGATGAGCTGGTGCCTGAATTCATAAATAATACGCGACCGTGTCACAGCTGGACAGCCACTCCAGCAGAACCGTCTCGGGGACCGGGTTTATGATCACGACCCAGTTCTGAATTGGAGCGAGCGAATAAAAATGCTTTTCTGTTGCATCACCGGACGGTAAAACCCGGACCGTGTGAGCTTTCTGAGCACGTAGAAAGCGGTTAAATGTGTAGAAATGTCAGACAGCTGCAGTGCACAGACATTACTGTAGATTATGGTGCGAGTCTGGATGGAATAAGGAGAAAACGCTGCATAAACCCAGAATCAGTACGTTCGTCTCAAGTTAACACAAATAAAATAATAATAAATGAAACTATTTTATTCATAAACAAGCAAAGAAACACGTACGATCAATGAGTGCTTACATCAACCTCGCACGACATGAAATAATCAGAAAGAAAAAAAAAAAAACGGTTTGCTCAGAACCGCAAATCAATAAACAACAGGAACCAGAATTGATAAAAATGCAAATGACCTTGGGCTACGACCATTTTATTTATTGATTATTCTGCTCAATATTTTCTCGGTTAATCATTTGGTCTTGAAAAATGCAAAGCAGCAAAAATGCAGTGAAGGTGACATCTGTTGTTGTTGTTGTGTTCGGTTTGAAATCACTCAGAGCAGAGAAACAGCTTCAGTTTTTCTCATCGATTCATTAACAGGAGAAGTTGTTGGAGCTCTAAAGTGTGTGAAGCCCTGCTCAGTAGATCTTAATCAATGAATTAATCAGCTTCTCAGGCGGCGTGAAGTAGCCCGCAGTGTGTTTGCTGACTATTCTTACCATGTAGAAGTAGGAGAGACAGCAGCCGATGGTCCAGAATACCGAACCCGTCTTCACCGACTTCACCTGAGGAGAGACACAGAGAACAGAAAATGATTCGAGAGTCGCTGCCGGCCGAGTATACTTCAAACTGAACACGCAGCTTGTGATTCAGGGACACTAGAGACTAAGGCAACCCACAGTGACACTGTTCTTCTTCCATCCATCCATCCATCCATCCATCCATCCATCCATCCATTATCTATACACCTGCTGGACTCTATCCCAGCTGACTCAGGGTGAAGGCAGCTTCACCTGGACAGGTAACCAGTCTATCACAGGGCTACACTTAGAGACAGACAACCAAGCACACTCACATTCACACCTACGGACAATTTAGAATCACTAGTTAACCTCAGCATGTTTGTGGACTGTGGGAGGAAGCCGGAGAACCCGGAGAGAACCCACACTGCACGGGGAGAACAAGGAGACTCCACGCAGAAAAATCCCGGGTGTCTTCACCGGGACGCCAACCTTCTAGTTGCGAGGTGACGGTGCTCACCACCGAGCCACTGTGCAGCCCGATTTCAATAATACATAACCTCAATACAGTATGAATGAAACGCACCACTTCAGGTCCTCTCTGTGTCTCTAGTCACTCTGTGGTCTCAGGAAGATCTCTCCAGACTAGAAAACACAAACCAGGACGTTCTCTCACAGTGGTGACGCTATGCTAACCGAGCCACCTAGCAGTCCTTTAAACTGTAACCTGTTAATTCGTGCGAGATTCTAGATTTTAATGAGTCTTTTCTTGGTTAAATAAAAATAAAACTTGTCTTTGCTTTATTCTCTCCTGAATCGCTGCAGTCGTATTTAAAGCCGGCGATGTATAAAACCGTCCCGCTCACACTTAATATGGCTAAAAGTGCTGAAAATGCACATGTTTGGGATCTTTAACAGTAGTTTAACGATCGCCAGCTTAATGATCACGGCAGATAAAAAGCAGCCGGCCGCGACGAGCCGGACGAGACCGGCTCAGACTAGACCACCGGCAACATCTTGTAAACAAGCTCCCCTTCCGAGCCACGGGCCGATAAAGCAATAAAGTGTACACATTAACATTTAAAAACACACTCCCCATGCACACGCGCGCGCACACACACACACACGACGCGCTTATCGGTGACCTTTCCAACGATCGAGCCCGGAGTATCGGTGGGAATGAGGGTAAGGAGATGTTGTCAGGAAGCTTTATTGCACCCAACAATAGCTGAAGAAGGGAAATCAATTATTGGAGGTGGTCTCAACCCGAATACCCGGCCATGGACAGAACCGGATCAATCACCTGCACACACCGACGCTTAAACACGTTAAACAGCGTTAAAGTAGGCCAGAGCAGGAAGGCCCGCGGTGACGCGATTATCTCCCTCGCTCATTAGAAGTTGGAACTAAACTTTTGTTTTGTACAAAAAGCAAATGACAATAAGTCAGGGCCTGGCGGGTCTGCCTGACAGGACTATTACGTCCCATTTAGATGAAATATGGTGCTCTAGGGGAGACGGGCTGGTTTTAATATTACATGCCCTGATCATTGATTTTAATCCTGTCCAGACCGCGCATACGTCTATTTCTTTTACCCCATACTCCAGCAATAATTACCTCCCCAATTACCTCCTGCTTTTAGGGAAGATCGCGAAGGCTGTAATTTAAGCCGAGTCAGGAGAGACAATTCTGCTTCTTAATGGTTTCTGAGTTTTCATTTAGTTTTATTTTGTACATTTGTGTTTTATTGACTCACACTCTGGCGACTGAAAAAGAAGAAAAGGATTTTGCTAGCTTAAAACATCATTCGTACAGTGACTTTAATGAATAGTCACTTATTAATATGACCACAGAGAGAAAAAAAATTATGCTATGACACCAAACAGCTCATAAAGTGGGTTGTTGTGAATCTCTGTATGTAGACGGCAGGTTGAAGATGCCATCGGGGACTCATCTCCTTCTGCATTTTCCCCTTTTTCTACGGGAAACAACCTCTGAGCAGCAAACGACACGCTGGAAAGTTTTGACTGAGATTTGGCTCGTGCAGTCAGGAAAACCTGCTTGAATGACTGTAAAGAATGTGTTTACAACATTTGCTGACTAATGGGAACATTCTTCCCCCAAAAAGTTTTGTTTTTCTGAGCGCAGTCCACCAAAAAGAAACACAAACAAAGAGTGTTTTCTCCCCAGAAGCAGAACAAGGTGCAGACAGACCTGGTAGTGATACCAGACTACCCAACAGGTGGCTTTCTTTGGTACCACCAGCTGCCTTTCTTTGAGGCGGTAGAGCGGGTTGTCCACCAATTGCAAGGTTGGTGGTTCGATCCCCTCCACAGTGGAAGTGTCCTTGGGCAAGACACTGAACCTGAAGTTGCTCCAAATGACAGGCAGCACCTTGCATGGCAGCTCCATCGCCATTGGTGTATGAGTGTGATCTCCCAAATGTACATCACTTTGGATAAAAGCTAAATGAAACTGTAAATTGTACAGAAGACGTCGTGTGTTGTAAACTAGTTGAACGTATTCGACACTCTGAAAGGCGTCCTAAAAAACAACAACAAAATAATCACCATTTGTCAGAGCAAGAAACCGCACAAACTGAAAATTCAAAAACTCGCTGAGAGTAAATTCTTTGCAGTAAATGATTCTGTAAAAAAAAGAAAATAATCCTGAGCTCTTTGGGGCAAACGAAAAGTCACGAGTGAAACATGGGCGACCAACAGTCATGTGACAGAAACCCAGCGACCTTGTGGCTGAACTATGTTTACACAAAGCAGGAAGGAAACAAACGAAATATCTAAGTGGTAAAATACACAGAGTCACCATTTTTACCAGTGTTGGCAACACCTGTGGGCACCTGGACAAATGTTGTAGTGATTCCAGGTTTTGTTAGATTTTTTTCCCCCAATTTCTGTAAAATGAATAATCAGGTGAATTCAACTTTCAATTTTGTCCCTTTTGGTGATTGATGCCATTGTTTCTTTGTCGTGCTGCACAAAAGACATTATTGAGTTCTTTCTGCTTCTAGCAGCGGTTGTGCTGCTTCCAAAGAGGTGCAGGAATTTAGATTTAGTGAAAAGTGAGCAAAAATGTGACAGGAGCAAATAAAAATGGGGCTCAGAGTTGCAGGTTTTAATACCGACGTTACTGTAAAAGCTCTTTTCCATTCAGAAGTAAAGATTTTGCAACTGTTTGGGTAAAAAGCTAAATTATAGCTGAATCATTTATGGTGAATATGACTACACTGGGGCTGCAAGGTGGCTCGGTGGTTAGCGACATCACCTCGCAGCGAGAAGGTCGCCGGTTCGGGAATATCTGCGTGGAGTCTCCATGTTCTCCCTGTGCAGCGTGGGTTCTCTCCGGGTTCTCCGGCTTCCTCCCACAGTCCACAAACATGCTGAGGTTAATTGGTGATTCTAAATTGTCCGTAGGTGTGAATGTGAGTGTGCTTGGTTGTCTGTCTGGTTACCTGTCCAGGTGAACCTGCCTTCACCCTGAGTCAGCTGGGATAGACTCCAGCCCCCCACCACCCTTAGCTTAGCTTATCCATGACTTTGTTGGAGCAAAGATTGTATGGCTGGATGCCTTCCTAACACCAACCCCCAACCTGGAGGACCAGGTGTCACTCTTAGTCTGATCCTTACCTTTCGATCTGTTCGGCATGGTGGGTGACCCTACCAGGAGTACCAGGACTCCAGCCGACATAGCTCTAGAGGTCAATGGGACACGCAAACTGCCCCACCAACGGGACAGACACTGGTGAGGATGAAGGTGTAGAGATGATGGATGGATGGATGGATGACTACACTCTACTGTAGCACTGATATAAATGGGGTGGACAAACTACTAGAAGCGTCTCTCCGTAGCGTAACAGCACCACTGACTACAGCCTTCAAAAGGTAAAGAAACACTTGTTTATGCTCTGTTCTCCAAAAAAGCTTCAACAAAAACCAAACTTACAACCTTCATTGAGTAGGATTTATTGAAGGACTGTTCTATAGATATATATCCTATAAGCTTTTAGTTTACACCGCCAAAGGCACCAAAACACTCCTCCTCCTCCCATAAATGGCTCCATGCCGAGTTCTCATATCTATTGTTTAGGAGTGAAAACAAGCATTACGACAGAACAGCTACTGTACAGTCAGCTGTGTTCCCCTCAGACAATATTTCCTCTCAAACTGGGCCAGAGCTAGCGCGCAGCCTCGCCGTTGTCCATTCAGTGCATGTACGCGCTCGTGTTCAACTGGTGCCTTGGCCCCCTTTTCTTCCAGCCGCCCTCCCAGCCGCCGCCGCTCCCTTTGTGAAGACACAGAAGTCACACAGCGCGATACCAGCCCGGCTAATTAAATGTGAGCCGAGAAAAAGGGCGGAATTACTGTTACGACAATGTAGGGATGGTGCACGGGGTTAGAGAGGCAGGCTGTGTGTGTGTGTGTGTGTGTGTGTGTGTGTGTTTGTGCACGTGCTCCTCTTACCAAGAGTTGTGGTGCTAAAAAGAGCAGCTCTCCTGTGTGCGAGAGGATTCAATTATAGATTATGGGAGAGTGTGTGAGTGCAGGCAGGGGGGGGTAAACACAGAGATTAAGCGAGTGGAGTTGAATGGGTTATTAGCGGATAAAATGAAGGAGACGGATAATGAAGATTGGGTTGAGACTTGAGAGAGCGGCTCCGCGTGGAGGAGGGAGGACGGGTGAAGAGACATGGAAGAGGGGTGGATGAAAGGAATGCGCAATAACAAGATGAAGGAAGAAGAGAAAGTGAGGTGGGAAGAACAAGAGGGAGGAGAGGCAGGAAGCAGGAGCCCAGGCGAGAGCTGCACTACATCAGGGACAAAGGAAGACAAAGACAATTAAACAGAGACGCGGCGGAAGAAAGAGCGAGAGGAGGAAAGGAAAATGCAAAGACAAATGTGGGTAAATGAGACTGATAATGGGAAGCGGTGGTGCATGGCCAGGATGATTGTTTTTCAGGGCCCATGCCAAATAGAATGGAGGACGTGAGTGGCGCTAGGTGAGTGGAGGGGGATAGTTTTATTTTTTCTCCCCGTTGATGACACATCACATGATGGCTGCCGCGAGGAACACCTGCCGCACTTGGAGATGTATCGTCGATACACACAAGACGACAAGAGGCCATTATGATGCCGCACAAACAAACAGATGTCCCGAACACACCCTGATGCCGAGGTGAGAGGGACGGCTAGCGCGTGGTTTCCTGAAATGTTAACGCTGATGTCGAGATTTGGCGCTGATCGATCAACCCACGACTCATTGTTGTAGTTGATCCATCCATCATCTATACACCTTAATCCTCACTAGGGTCTCTTTGTTCAGGACTGAGTGATGCAGAATATTTCATGTGTTTCCAGATGTAGATGTTTATATTTTCACCTTCATGTCATTTAAAGGGTTAAATATCTGCAGAAATAGAACTGGGTCCAGCTGATTGAAATCATCGAATGGTTCCAACAGAGGCTAAAAGTTTTATTACTGTTCCTTTAAAAATGGGAAAAAAGTGCAATATTTTCAAGTGAGGGTGATGTTAGGGCCTCAGAAGGCTCAGGTAAATATAACTATCCATCATCTCTACACCTTAATCCTCACTAGGGTCATGGGGGGCTGGAGTCTATCCCAGCTGACTCAGGGTGAAGGCAGGTTCACCTGGACAGGTAGCCAGTCTATCACAGGGCTACACTTAGAGACAGACAACCAAGCACACTCACATTCACACCTACGGACAATTTAGAATCACCGATTAACCTCAGCATGTTTGTGGACTGTGGGAGGAAGCCGGAGAACCCGGAGAGAACCCACGCTGCACGGGGAAGACATGGAGACTCCACGCAGAAAGATCCCAGGTGTCCTCACCGGGATGCCAACCGGCGGCCTTCTAGCTGTGAGGCGACGGTGCTAACCACTGACCCACTGTGCAGCCCCGGTTGTAGTTTATGTGATTCAAAATATTGTCTGACTGTGTAATTCAGGGGAAAAAAAACCTCAGATGTGAGTTTTAGACACTGCCTGAAAACAGCAGGACAGGAGGAGCATTACGCCTTAATGCAGTTCAGTCACAGCTCACCTCTTATAAAATCCACCTGACTGCAGCTCTCTGCTGAGTTCGCAGTCCAACTTTTCTTTTTCCTTGCTTTCTTCTGTGCAACTTTCACTACAGATTAACCAGGTAAACTATTCTAATAAACGTCTCTTTGCATTTCTGTGTAGCGGCACCTGAGCAGCGCAGCTTCAAGATCTAATCACTGTCTGTCATTTGATGTATCGCCCTTCGTTTTCACTTAAATATTTAATTTGACTTCCTGTCTAAGCTTTGATTATAACAATCTGTGTTGCTGGTAAATGGTCTTGGTCTTAATAATACAGCGTCTTTTACTAGCTTAAATTACGCAGATAAAAACTGTTTCCTCGAAGTGTCATTCAAGCCAGAACCCACTGGCAGGTTTGACAGAAATATATTTTATTATTGGTTAAAATTAATCATTGTGAGAAACAGCAAGAACTGGAACAAGAAAAGGAAGAATTTTAACTTTCTGACCATCTGTAAACTACTCATGTGAAAGCTGAAAATCAGGATGTTTATTCAAAATCTAAATCTAAATAGAGAACAGAGGAGACAAATAAAAACTTCTAGAATAAAACATCTACAGTATGTGAAGCTGCCATTTCCCCATAGTTCTGGTAACACCTGTTGGGGAGCTGGACAAACATTGCACCTGTTGAGAACTTCATATTGCTGCGAATAAGAAGTGAGTAAAAATGTGACCGGAGCTGCTTCAGAGGGTTTAAAACTTTCACAAAGCCACTCCAGGCGTCGTGTCGGATCGTCGTGGTGGTGAGGAGAAAGCTGAGCAGGCGAAGCTCTTGATCTACTGGTCGCTCTACATCCCAACCAGTAGATGAGTTCTGCTGAAGAGAATGTGGAAGAAGCAGGTTTCCTCTGTAGAGTGGCTGGGCTCAAAGATAGAGCGAGGAGACGTCCAGAGAGAGCTCAGAGTAGCGTCACTGCTCCTTCACATGGAAAGGAGGCGGCTGAGGTTATTAGGATACCTCCAGGGCACTTTCCTTTGGAGGTTCTCTGCCCAGCTGGGAGGAGGAGACCCTGAGGAACACCCACAACTGGCCGGAGAGATTACATACCTCATGTGGCTTGGAAACACCTTGGGATCCTACAGGGGTAACCTGAGGGACGTCTGGACTGACCTGCTCAGCCTGCTGCTACCAAACCAGAACAACGTGGACGTATGGATGCTTCCCTGCATCCATACTCAGTGTGGGCTGTATGGTTCTGTATATGCAGCTACATGTGAGCACACACTACCTCAGTGTGTTTGGCTTACAGATCTGCTCTGTGTTTGAGGATGTCGGCTCTCCCAGTGAGTGGAGCTATCAGTCGCTGGGTTTCACCGCTCTGAGCCAGAACACAGACACCAAGCCAGCGGTGCTGTATCGGGACTTAAAGTGTGGACACGACAGGCGTGCTCGGGCAGCCACCTGGACACTAAACCGGAGGTCTATGCCAGATCAGTGACAGTGAGCGAGTTCAGAAAAGGGCCACGGAGCCGTCAGCGAGCACACTCCAGCACAGTGACTCACACTACCTTGAAACCACATGAAGAGATGCATTCATGCATGATTTGACAAAGTGACATAAACTGGGACGGCTGAATCCTTGGATGGACAAAAGGTTCTTTCCAAGCCGGCGGCAACTGTACTGCCAAGCTTGTTGCACTGTGACAAACAGCATCGAGGCATGCCATGACAGAATACCTGCATCTCTACAGCTACCTGGATGAAAGCCTCCACCGCGCAGCTCTACGCTCCAGCATAAAGGGATATCAGTGCCTTGGAGGTAAAATAAAAATTGGACAAATAGCCTATGAGCTACTATTACCACCAAGACGGCCCGTGGCATGCATAATGGAAGCTCTCTTCTGTTCGCTTGCTGAGCTGCCCTTGGATGAGGACAGTTAGCAGCACTGGTTCTGCAGCTAATCAGCCC
The DNA here is from genome assembly GCF_000690725.1 of Stegastes partitus. NCBI lineage: Eukaryota > Metazoa > Chordata > Actinopteri > Pomacentridae > Stegastes > Stegastes partitus. Next base: position 1,022,546 of record NW_007577737.1, on the reverse strand, counting down.
CTCTAACGCCGGCCACCACCGTCTTTCAGCAGATAAATCACATGAAGGTAATTTGCGTCCCTGTAGGACATTTCCATTAAGAATTCAAACGACACAAATTGTATTTTTACAGTCCAAAAATGAGCAACAGCAAAAAATCCGACTAAAAATAGAAGACTGGAAAAACAAAAACCTCGTCAATCACGCTCGACTTGTCTTGTCTCTTCTCGCAAATGCAGATTTCATTTAGCAACTGCCAACCAGTATGTATATGAGGTCCCAAAGCAACTATAGGTTTCATTTAAAGTCTTGTATAAAGAGACGTTTCATGTCGACAACATCAAATGACAACCTCAGCTTCCATGTTTACTAATTAAACATCTGCGACTATCAGGAAAACATGTCTTTGCATTTGTTGTGTGGATAGTGGAGGCTTCAGAGGAGCGCCGTGCAGCCATTGACTCACCCAACAACGAGCCAAGACACCATGTTTACCCTGAATGCTGATGTGCAGCGTTGTTTAGCCTCCAAATCCACATCTGCACGACGGTGTGACTCCGTGTTAAGCAGTCAAAAGTTTTTTGTTTTTTTTTAAACCAGATGCAGGTGGTCACATTTAAACACTGCTGGAAACAACGAGATTTTACAAATAAATAGGTTATTTGTATGCTGTGTCGCTGAGCCTCTGGAACATTGGACGCGAACCAGCCACGAATTACGCCTTCCTACAACCACACAGCTACAATCAGCACATAATAGACACGCAGCTTATATGCATGAGTCTCTTCTGGCTCCAATTGGATTGTGGCGTTCTATCACGCAGTAATCTTTTCTAGCTAATACCAAAGCTTCTGAGGATGAAAAAAAAAAGGTCCTTTGCCAAAGTAAATTGAGCAGCAGTAAAACCGATGACAGTATTTAAATTTCTTGTATCATTTCTCTTCTCGCCGTTTGTCTCGTGGATCATTTAAAGCCACAGATAACGGCTAATGACAGCCTTGATTATGTGGCTGAAGGACACACAGAATGATGCTTGTGTTTACAACTGAGCGCTGAAGGCGGAGTCTGATTGTGGTGAAAAGCGCTGATTTATGGCTAGTTAGCAGATTTGCATTGTGCCAGATTTACCTTCTTCCCTCTTCTGTCCTTTGCGTTTTCTTTCCAGCATGTTCTGCAGCTGCCTTTACAAACTACATACTGTTAAATACAGACAGCTGGGACATACTATTCAGTCATAACATTGCATTGTAAGTTCCTGCTCACATACACGACTCCATAGTTTGAAAATGTCCTCCATCTCTGAGCTTTTTTGTACTAAACATGGTGACTAGCTGGCAAACTGCAACTAGCTGTAGCAGGGAATCCTTGTGTTTTATTTTTTTATGTATAATGCATTTCACATCCTGCGTAGTGGGACACAGCAAATCTTTTTCTGGCACACTACATAGCACGGTACTGTATGTAAGGGAACTCACCCTTTGCTTTTCATTTACAGAGCCACCGCTGTGTACAAACACCAGGTTTTTTCTCTCTCCAACGCCTACACAGAACATGAGGAGATATTCACTCAGTGTGGCGGCTGCAGGAAGAACAGATAACTGGTTTGGGATGATGTTACAGCGTGCAGGTTTTATTTCGCTTCTGGATGCATGTTCAGGAGGTCAGTTTTAATAAATAAGAGCCGTGCATTCACAAATAACCTCTTTACAATCAATTTCAACTGCAGCTTGATCTCTTTCCTGTTGATAAAATTTCCAATATCAAATTCACGAGCATGCAGCCGTATTCACTGGAAACCTGCTCCGGGGCAGCTCACCTGTGCACGTGGGGTAATTGCTTCACCCGCTGCCTTTATATTCGGGAAGCCAGTGCAGTTTTATTAGTAAAAACCATTTTATAAACTAAATGGGATGACAAACTACGAGGAAGTATGTCCCATGTGCTCCACAGACAGCCAGCGCTACTTAGAGAGCTCCGACGGAGTAATTAACACCAGATGATAAGTTCAATGCACGGCGTCGTGCTCGTGCTGCGACGCTAAAACAGCGAGCAATAGGAAACACACGGACAAGCGCGACCATTACTGCTATTATTTTTGCGTGACAGATTGAATAATAATATTGTGTTACGGCGTCCCCTCTGTTTTCAAGTGTGTTCTATGAATAAGGCCAGAAGAAGTTAACTAATTTAATTACTGTGGTTTCTGTGCATCCTCGTTTACTCGTTCTGTTCCGATAACGACATCACTCCTCAGACACGGCTAATACTTTGTGATTCTATGTGTAGAATAAATATTCCTGTTTTCTTTCTGACTAATTTGGTTATGGATGTTTGGATTTGGATTGGGATGGAGCGTACGGTGGTAGAGGCAGCTCTACGTCAGAGTTCAGTCACTCAGCTCTACTTCCTGCTTCGCTATCTCACACGGTTAGAGATTTTGGCTTTGCTGGCAGGCAGTCTGCTCCCAACCATAGACTGTATAAAAGATGGACGTAGCAACTGGCCCTGAAAAATGAAGCCAACCCGGAAGTGTCAAAAACCTGCAGCATCACTACGTCCGCTAGCTGCTGGCTCCAAAAAGCCCTGGCTCCCATAGACTGGAATTGGAAAAGAAGTGATCACAGATCAGGCAATACCACATTCCTACAGCTCAGGATTTTTTTCTTATTAGTTTTCAGAGTCAAATCCAGAGATCAGGTGGCCTATCTGAAAATAAAACAATACTGAATTTTTAAAAAATCCTCAACATTTTGCGGGGCAAGGGGCGTGGCTGGCTTGATTGACAGTCGGCAGCGACGATGCAGACGAAGCGAGCAGAAGGCAGTAAATGTGGGCGGGCAGAGAGGGCCTGCCTCTCAATCCGTCTGACCAATCGCTGCTCCTATGGCTCCGCCCTCCTCCGACAATTTTTGCGTCACTGGCTCAAAAATCCAAGATGTCAACCAGGAAGTAGCAAAACCCTGGCTTCATTTTCTCAGTGCAGAAACCAACGTCACGGTAGCTACGTCCATCTTTTATACGGTCTATGGTCCCAACGCCATGAAAACCACTTAATCAATGCATTCATAGAAACTCTAAGAGCAACAGTCCACACAAATACTGTTCTGCACAATCTTCTCTTTCTGTCAAACTTCTCCACACCTGGAAATGCCTAAAATGTAATTCCATATTTTTAACAGGAAGAGCCTCAGACTGATTCACGCGACATAACTCCAGTTCGTCCTGAGCACCACGCTCATGCTCAGGGGGAGAGCAGATGGGATGAAAGGGGGAAGCGTGGGCAAGAAGAAGGGTAATTTGGCACCTGCTGGCTATCTAATTACGCCAACCGGTTAAATATCAACAATCTTTCTCCAGAATCGCAGGCTTCACCTTTTAGCTGGTTGTCAGCAAATATTGAGACGTTTCTCTCAGATTAGGCAAAAAAATAAAAAATAAATCAATGTTAAACTGAACAGCTACAGCTCAGGAGAAAATGAAAGAAATCCTCAATATTTGTCAAGGTCAGCTCCAATAACAGGGATGGAGGGGGGCGCTGATAAAACTGAATTTTACACAGACGCACACAAACAGACGCTACATGCATTCATAGAGAGACGGCTGTGGGGCTGGAAGGCAGCTGCTGATGCAACTGGAAGGAGTGGACAGACTGAAGTAATGTGGAAAGTCTGCTTCAGACATCTTTCAGCCTGAAAAAAAACTTGTTCTTCCACCTACTGTGCAGCACCGTTTCAGAAATGTGCTGCAGTGCTGCAAACATCCGAGCTGTATTAGAGAAAAATAACCTCTTCTCATCATCCGGTGCGTTTGGTCAGAGTTTGCCTTGAAGCACAAGGATAACCCGAACAAACATGTTTTAACTACTGAATAATGGGAAAAAATGTATTACAAAAAAATAAATACAAAATCACTCCAAATCTACCAAGGTCGGCTGCTTTGTGGTGTAAATTACAACCTGCTGTGTTCTTTGCATGTTCGCTTCCTGTGTTTTAGGACAGGGAGGTGAATCAGGAGGGGGGACGATTCAACCTTTAACTTGAGATATTTTCAATTCTCTTCTTAAAGGTCATCTTATTGTGAAGGCTTTACCCTGCGTGTCGTTTTCTGAGCTACGCACGGTCAGCAGAGATGCCCGGCGAGCCTTTCAAGGAGGCGGATAAATAATTCAACGTTCGTCCGAGGCGAGTAAGATTTGAAAACGGGGGGTACTTTTCTGGCTACATAAAGTCTGTCCCCTGTAAAGTCATTCAGCATTCAGCTCGCTCATCAGGGGCTTTAACAGATATAGAAGCTGCCCATGAGTGGACACCAATAGGAAGAAGGCGTCCATCCACATCACAACTCCAACGCTACACCTTCAGCTCAAGCGTACGTACCCAGAGGTAGTAGGTGAACTGCAGGGCGAAGATGGCGATGCCCTCGTTGTCAAAGGAGCCGGCGACGGAGCGGGAGATGTAACCGGGAACGATGGCGATGAAGCAGGCCGCCAGCAGGCCCGCGCCCTGGTTCCACAGCTCCCGGGTCAGCAGGAAGGTGGAGATGGCGGTCAGCCCGCTGAACACCGGCGCCAGGAAGACGCACACGTCGCGGATGTGGACGGTGATGTGGAGCAAGTTGAGCACGTAGTGGATGAGGCCCGCCGTCACCATTAGCCCCGGGTACACCTGAGAGGATGGGAACGGACAGGGAGAGGTCGTGAGCAGCAGCAAACATAAAAGCAGGAGAGACTATGCAGCGGTCACGAGCAGCGAGTGGAAGGAAACAGGGCCGAGTTACTTTTATCCACCGATATGCCTCTGTCCGTCCACCACTTTGGTCTCTGTATGCATGGACGGGCTGGAGGACATTTTCTAAAAGCGTATACTCCAGAGCTTCAGGACTGATCATGTGCATTTTTGATATTCTGTCAGGACCAGAGATTGCTACACTAAGTATGTTATTCAGAAGTATACTTATGAAGCACAGGTTTGACTGTAATACCCTTCAGTCATCTCATGTCTGGTTTTTGGAAGAGACAGATTTATAAACTAAATGAGAAACACAGAAGATGAGGCAACAAAACAGCTGAAACCAACAACAAACATGGAGGCAGCAACCTCGCATTTAAACGGTAAATGTAAGCTAATTGTAAATAATACATTATAGGGAGATTTTCATGCAACACTAGGACCCCCACTGATGAGAATCACGTTTGTTTTCCATATTTTATATGTCTAGAGGATGTATCATAAGTAGTAAAGGACATGGTTGAATATTTGTGCCGTTCCAGATTCGGACAGCCATCGTTTCATTCATAACAAACCAAAGAAACCGACTCAGTCAACTCGCAGGACGGTGCTTTCTGTGTTGTTATTCATTTTTTTAGAATTGAAATTGAACATGTCTGAAATACTCTCGTACTACAACCTGCCATCATGTAGACCAGTGGTTCTCAAACAGTTTGAGCCTCGACCCCCAAAGATAGTTTGTGTTCGTGACCCCCAGTTTGAATGTTTCTCATGAGTAATAACTTTGTTGTTAATGCATTAATGTGTTAATTCCACCGATTCATCTTTTCACATTAACACGTCCCGACCCCCAGTTTGACAACCACTGATGTAGATTAGTTTCACAGAGTTTGAGATGCGGATGAGCTGGTGTGCTGGAGCTGCATGGAGAGGCAAGGAGTTCATAGGTCCACACATTTTAAGGGAGGCCATAGAGTCACATCGAAGCCGTTTTAAGGAAGAAGTCAATCATCTACTCAGAAAATAAGTTCTAAATTTGCTATTCTGACACAGAGGTGAGTTTTTAAGGAGGTAATCAACGCCTGGAGGGACGTTAAATGCTACTCCTGGTGAGTTTCTGTAACCATCAAGGTTCCCAGATTAATCGCTCCATCAAAGCTGTCCCGTGGATGTTGGTTACAGAAACATCCGTCACTGTACTCATCTCCTCCATATTAACCTGGACAGTGAACAGCACTGTAATGAACAAGTGAATCATCTCCTGAATGAGCCGCTGCTCTTTGTTAATGACATTGTTAACTGGATTTACAGATGAGAGTCCATCTGCTGCGTCGCTGCCGAGCACAGCGACCGTCTTGTCCGCTAACATCGTGATGGATGACACCCGTAACCATGGACACAAAGATGGCCACAAACAAAAAGCTGACAAGATGCGAGGCTAAAGATGTCGGACAAAATCTAGGCTGAAATAAAACACGTTCATCAAAAGACTAAAATCAACATCAGGTGCAGCAATCAGCCCTTAATCCGATTGCCTCGGCGTGGCTGTGGGTCAGCGGGGGGCTAACGTTCTCCATCATCAATCATTCCTGGGTGGAGAGACCGAACAGAGGTTTAATCGAGACCCTCTCCCTCCCCCTGGTGAGCGTCTCCCTTGTCATGGGAATTCTCCTCGTGTTTGCGAGAGTTGCTAATTCTCTAAAGAATTAAAGACGCGGTGTGGCGAATCAACAAATCTAATATGTTTATTTCCCGCGCTCGCTAATTAAGCAGCGCGTGCAAGAAGCCGGCTCTGCTGCGTATGTGCTCACACTAAGTCAATAACGAATTAATTCAAGAATGATTTTAAGTCGCCAGGAAAAGACTTTCAGGTTTCAAAGAGGCAACCTGGTGAACACACACACACCACTCCGTGCAGCTCTGGTGATCAGGCGTGTACACAACTGACCTGGTGTTATCAGATAGCAGCACACAACTGTCCAATGGGAATGAGATGGCAAATGGACCGGCCTCCAATTATGGGTCACTTGTACAGATTAGAAGTGATTATTCCTCAATATTGGCGAGGGAGGAAAGAAAAAACAATAACGACAACAACAAAGGGAATTCATGTCATCAGCAGTGGATGGGATCCCAACCAGCATCAGCACATCTGGTCCAATTAGATTCAATCGAGGATCAATCGTAATCACACTGGTGATCCTTAACTTTCCCTTTAGGGCCTTCGTCAGGTCAAAAATGGTTTACAACTGCTAAAACGTCTGGCATTAAAACACAAGGGTTGGGCCATATTGGTCACAAGTTTATCCCAATGTATTTGTAATGTATATATATCAGTTGATATTGATCGTTATTGATTATTTAGAATGATCTATTCAAAAAAAGATTCAGCAACAGAAAACACACCCACAAATACAAATAATAACACAAATAAAAATCGATACAATAAAGGATCAAAAGATTAAGAAATGAATCCTGTCCTCTTGATGCCTATTAGATAAAGAGAGCAGAGGCTAACCAGGGTGAAGCTGCCACACTACACTGAGGTTACGGTTCAGAGCAGCCGGCTAGAACCGGGTGTCGTCACCGGATGACAAACCCGTCAGCCCTCGGGTCTGGCTGCAGGGACTGGGTTTGTTAAGAGGCGGGGCACAAAGAGTTGTGGCTGTTATTTGACCGCAGAACTGTCTTGCAAGGGCAGAGGAGGTCTGCAGGCGGCTGCAGACTAGCACGCCTCAGGAGACCTGCAGCAGCTACATGGAGAGCAGTGAAGGGCAGCTGGGCTCCGTCACCCGGCAACAAGGTGGATGCATGACTGCAACTGAACTCTACATTTTCATTATGTGTTTTCATAGCATTTTAATGGCCAATGCATTGAAGTAAAATGATCAAACAATTCTCTTTTCTGATCCACAAAGTCTTTACATACGGTTAACATCTTATTAAACTGGTATGTACATCAGCACACTCCACCACAGAACCAGTACTTTACATTTGAAGCAGTGGCAAAGTATTTTTTAGAAATTAAATTTAGCTCATCCAGTTGTAACTGCCAATCACAAAGTTTAATTCAACTAAACCTATCATGCATTGATCAATAACCGTAAATTCCGGACTATTGAGGCACCTGAATATAAGCTCCACCCACTAACTTTAAACAGAAAACCAGGTGTGTACATATCCAGGCTGCACTGGTCTCTAAGCTGCAGGTGTCCACGTTGGAACATGAGAAATTTACACAGAAAGATGTTTTAACGTTTAATTAAATACGTAGCGGTAACATCCACAGATACGTACCGTAGATGCTTTTTTCTGAACAGCGCCTGTAACACAGCTGGTTAAGGAAATAAAACTACAGCAGCCTACCAGGAAAAGTCACTGATCGCTATCTTCATCTTCCTCCTGCACTAAAACCACTAAAGTCGTCTACTTCAGTGTCTTCAGGAGCTGAACAGCCTCAGAATCACTTCAGCTTCTCTGTCGTTGTCGCTCTCAACGTCACTTTGGTCTCGAGGCAAATTTGTAAAAATCCACAAATTATCCACATCGTTGTTTAAGCCGCAGTGTTCAAAGTGTGTGAAAAAAGTAGCTGCTTATAGTCGAGAATTTACGGTAGTCAGCAGGTCAAGACAACACTGAAAAACAGTGATTATAACCTTCCAAACCTAAAGACTACCTCTTGAACCATTTATCTGAACAACTGTCAAATCCCACACAAGTAAATCCTCACGTCTGTGGAACCAGCAAACGTTTGGCATCTACTTACATAAAGGAGGAATCTATCATTACGAATTGTTGCCGTGTTTGCCGTTTCTCAGCAGAAGGTTATAATTAAAAACAACAGAGCTGAAGCCGGGGCCTGAGTAGGCGATGACGCCTCGTGCCCCCGTCTCGTCTATAACATGAGAGCAGATCCAATTAGGGCCTGCTGCAGCACACTGAGGCTGTCTGAAGTAAAGAAAAAAAAAAGAAAACGCAGCGTTATGTTTAACGTGTGAGTGATCCCTAATGCGTACTCACTGTAGCTACAGTCTATACACTACCGCTAATAAACTCCGGTCTTCACATCTCTAATTAGCCGGCGCCTAGGAGACCTAAGCTTCACCAAACAATCTGCTTCAATGAAAATCAACCATGTCTGGCCTCTTGGCTCTGAGGATTGGACTCTGTCTAATGGAGTGGTATCCTGCCATTTACAGCGCTAGCCTTGTAATTATTAGCCGTCCTGAACTCTGTTCTGGGGCCGGGGTCCCTATAATGTTATTGATATGACTGCTGGTGTGGCTCGATGGAAATCTCTCAACGTTATTTATCGGCGCTGGTTTTTAAAATGCGAGATTATAGAATTTTCTCATTATGCAAATATCATCAACTGACAAAAGCTGTTACCAAAAATGCACTGGAGTCATTGTCCTTCCTGCCACAAAGGCTGGTTTATTGGCTTGACAGGCCGCTGTTGTTATAGACTGTCACATTAGAGGAGCCTTCCCTCCTTATCTATGGCTCGGGAGAAAGAGCAACTGACAGTCGTCCTCTGGGGAGCGGGGAAGGTGGGTGGGAGTGAAAAAAGGAAATAAATGGGGAGAGGGCAGCCGGACCGGTCCGAGCAGAAAGGCACTCAACTGTCACATTAACTGATATCGGCTCATCTGTCTCTCAAACGGTGTGACCCATCCGAGTGCTTAGAGACCTAATGCTATCATACACAATTAATGAGGACTGGGAGGGTCATCTGTCTGATTTTCAATTTTAAAAAAATGTTTAAAATGATGGGGATGAGGTGAGGATGAGGGGTTGAGCAAAGAATGGAGTGGATAATGTGAGAAAAGACAATGAGAGAAAGGCAAATAAGATATGATAAAAAATAAAGAAAGAGACAAACAGGTTGGACAGAAACCGCATGACAAGTGAAGTACAGGTGTTGAAAGGAGAGACGGGTTGTGTTAAACAAAGGTGGGTAACAGGTTGAACGCAGCCGACATGTATCTAGTCGCAAAGGTGGTTTCATGAATTCTAGCAGGAGCCAAAGAGGTCATACAGCATCAGTCGACATGAAGACTATCATTGTTAAAATGTCAGGTCCACAAAGGGTTTCTGAAAATGAGAAGTTTGTAATTCATGAAGCATTTTAAGTTTCCTAAACAAAGGCCATGCGATGCTGCTGCGTTACGGGCAGAGATGAGCCCAGCACTCGTCCACACCCCTGCATGTTTTAAAAGCATAGCTGTGATGCAAATGAGAGCGCTCGCACATTTATTTCATGATTTCAAAAAGCAGTGTAGGAGTGAAGTAAATGCCCTTCTTCCCTGATACCTGTCTCCGCTCGGTGAAATTGCAGAGCTCGCTCATGCAAACAAGTGGGATGTTCACAATTAGCTTCCGTCGTCGCTAGCGGTGATAGAAAGGTGTCAGAACACGCAGAGCTGGGCGGCTCGCTGCGTGTTGTAGCAGCAACCCGGACCACGCCGAGCCCCGGACCTCAGCAGAATGTGGCTACGACGGAAGTGGGAGCGTCAGAGCTAGACCACGGGGTGATGGAAGGAGGTGGTCTGGTGTGGTGGTTTCTTTTAGAACATATGAACAACTGGGGGCTGCACGGTGGCTCGGTGGTTAGCACCCTGGTTAGCACCGTGATCTCACAGCTAGAAGGCCGCCGGTTGGCATCCCGGTGAGGACACCCGGGATCTTTCTGCGTGGAGTCTCCATGTTCTCCCCATGCAGCGTGGGTTCTCTCCGGGTTCTCCGGCTTGCTCCCACAGTTCAGAAACATGTTGAGGATAATTGGTGATTGTAAATTGTCCGTAGGTGTGAATGTGAGTGTGCTTGGTTGTCTGTCTCTAAGTGTAGCCCTGTGATAGACTGGTTACCTGTCCAGGTGAACCTGCCTTCACCCTGAGTCAGCTGGGATAGACTCCAGCCCCCCACCACCCTAGTGAGGATTAAGGTGTAGAGATGATGGATGAATGGATGAACTAGTTCTAATATTTACCTGGAGATGAGATGGCAGCAGGATGGGTAAAGGGGCAGCTAGCAGAGGCAGTGTGACGCTCTGGGCAATGTTCTGCTGGGAAAATTGGGTTTTGGCATTCCTGTGGATGCTACGTTGACACACACCACCTACCTAAAAGCAGACCACGTACACCCCATTGTGCGACCGTGCTCCCAAACGGCAGCAGCTTCTTTCAGCTGGATCATACAGAACAAGGCCACACTGCACAGCAACGGTTTGGACAAGTTCAAGGTGTTGACTCGGCCTCTCCATTCCCCAGACCTCAGCCTCATCAGGCATCCGTTCTGACCCTGGCTCTGTCAGATCTCCTTTATGCGTCAACTCCAAGATGCTACTTCACTTTGCATAGATTTGCATGTTACAGGGAGACATTTGCATTTAGTTTGGCCGGCACAGTGACCCCTTCCACCTGTACGGCTAAAACCTGCCATCTGGTACAGGGCTTCTTCCAAATGATTATTACGGCACAGTTTTTGGTTCAGACTGGATTTATATGTAATGAAAAAAGACACAGTCACGGTAACACCCCCCGAGATGATGGGCGCTGTAGTTTTTTACCCAGGAGTAAACAGCGCATTTGTTGGAGACTATTTTCAGCTGCAGATTAATACGCATTTTGTGAGCTGGGGAATGTGTGCGAGACAGTGCATTGGATTCAAAACAAATCACATAGCTGATGCTTCTGGTGAAGATGTCACCTGGCGTTACAGTTTGGGGCAAGGATTGTGCTTAAAAATGAGTTATATCAAGTTCATTTTGGTCTCATCCTGGGATTTGTTGATAAAAACAGACCTTTTTCTAATGACAAGGGGGTTCTGCTGCAGTGGTCCAGTCCCATTACTCCAATTAGGTCAGTAAAGCAACACACTGGTTATAGGAAACAGTCTGAGAATTGATTTCAGCAGTGGAACTATCATCTGTTGGAGCGGGGCGCCTTTAAAATGTCAAATAAAAAGATATACAGCAAATTGTTTTAGTGGCGACGGTGTAGAAAGAGTCCTCTGCCAACAATGTTCAAAATAATAACAGCGTTGTGCAAGGACAATGTGACCTCTGTAATTGCTCTGTAATTGCTGGGAGACGGCGTAAGATATACCTGAGGGCCGGGAGAGAAACACTACTCCTCGTGGCTCCTCCGCTCAACGCTGCCAAGACAAGGGCATCGCAAATCACACCAGGCATAAACCCATTCCAACGGGCTCAACCGGTTCTGCTTTTATAGGGCATTTAGGTAACGGTATGTTTTTTTTATTGCATTCTTTCTGGTTTATTTCCGATGTAATAAAGAAGTTAGAAATCACAGCTAACTTCCTGTCTTGAATTATCATAAAGCTGAATCTGATTGGGACATAAGTGTTTAGTTTTTTTTATGACGGAGAATAGATGTCCAACTCAGCAACTTTCTTATTAATAAAGAGAAACGACGAACAGATAGAAGCCAATTATCCTAGAAAGGAAGTCAGACGTTACTCACGGTGGCACCTCGGCTCTGATTCAGCGTAAGCTCTCGTATGTTCTCTGTTTGCAGATGGGTTTAGCTGGAGGGCAGTCTGCTGAGGACATTAAAATATTTAAAGTAATGTTCAACTGGAAAATGAAATGACTGTTAAGTGAAACTAAATTTGAGCAGAGAAGAGATTTGTGTAGCTCATGGTAATCTACTTCAAACGAACCGTGTGCAAATTACTCCGCTGCGTTTTGTTGTTTTTTTTTTTTTCTCACTCGTACATTTAAGAAACGCCAATACGGGAGCACAGAAGACGGATCTGAGCAGGGTTGGCCTATTTGTATGCAGTAGACAATGCTGTGTGCAGCCCAGGAATCTTGTAAATGTCATGAAAATTAACTTGAGACTATACGCCTTCCAATTCCGATTACCAGTCTAATCATGAGCCTCAGCTTCCACCCTGTGGGCACAAGGTCCAACGCAAGTGTCCACGTTCTGCAACAGAACCAGCACATCCATTATTACAAGCCAGGCCTGTCATGTGCAATTACCAGTGGCTGATGGTAATTGCATTTGACGGATGAATGCTGACGGATGGCTTTTGGATTCCGATTCTATGGGTTTCTTGTGCTGTGGTGGAAACTGTGTGGATTCAAACATCAGCATGGAGAACGGCTGCAGCTCCTGCCATGGACCATCTGCCTAATGCTGTAATGATAACAGCAAGTGAAAGCAGTGCACAGCATTAACATGCCTCGCTGTCTCAACCGTGTGTGGAGGAAATCCCCAATCAGCCCGAGAGAGAGCGTTTATAGCACACAGAGATGGAAATATGGAATAAATAAATAAATATAGAGGAAGGAGGGGGGAGGGGGAGTCATACTACAGGCTGTTCAGCATCTTAGCCGGACTCAATATTGGAAACACGTTGGGAGACATTTCACATTTTATGCAGCACCGAGGACCAAGATTATGTAGTCCTGATGCATCATTACCTTGTGCAATTACAGCTCAGAGAGTAACCCTGGTGCGACCGTGAAGCCCGGCTCAGAGAGAAGAAAGCAGGTGGGGTTGTTAAAGAGAAGACGGAGATGGATAGGCCTGGCTATTTAAGTCACACAGGCCTCACAGTTCACAGGATGCAGGGCTGAGGAGATGAGATCGGGAGAAGAAATGCACAGAGGAGGGGAGGCCGGGATAAACTGTGTGGAATCAACATGTCCAATTTTTCACGGAGAAGGTTTAATGTTTCACCGCGATCATTGTTGCCGGTAAGCAGGGAGGCCGCGGCAGCCGAGGGGGAATCTGTCAGGTTAACAATTCACTGTTGCTACTGGATTGTGACTTAAATCCGTGCTGCCAGGCGGAGGCTTATAGGGCTCTATGGTATCCCTCAGCTGCATCGCCTAACCCCAGATAACCCCTGAAATAGTTCTCCACGGCGCTCGTAGGCAGGCTTGTGTGGGGATCGCTCGGATGCGTTTACACAATGTTTTCTCTCGTATCTAGCAAGCTTTGTTTTCAGCAGTTCCATCAACCTGTCGGCTCGGCTGACGTGCAGGTCAGCTCCTGCGTGTTCGAATCAATCACCAGATTATTATCTAATATAAGAGTGATTCACATATTCACCAATCAGAACCAGAGGGTAGGAGGAATGTGTAATCTTTCGAGCATGTGTTGGGGTTCTCTCCAGGAGCCTGGACTATTTCCGTAGGTAAGTAAGAGGATTTTGGATGCCTGAATAGCCTCAATTGGCTCCTTTTAACACAAAAAGCTTGTGGGTTCCTGAACTTCTCGCCCTATCTCTGAGGTGAGCCCAGACGCCCCGTGTAGTACGCTCATTAAAGCGGCTCTAATCTGCTCTTTCAGTACCAGTTCACCCGTCAATCTCAGGCTCCATCTCACCCTCGCTAATGAATCAAGTTGCTGCTTCGGATGGGCCGGCAAACTCGAAAAGGTGCAATCTGGTGGAGTAGCATCGCCTCAGCTGCTGACTCTCGTCCAAACCGCTTTCTGCTCTTGTGCAGAGCGAGCTAGTTCACGTCGGAGGTCGGCGCCTGATTAAACTTCAGAAAAATACGGCGCGGCAATCCTGAGACGGCCACGCTGGAAAACATCTGCAGCCAAAATTAAAACAGACTTTGGCGAAAACCGACGGGCGGGATGACATCTGCGGAAACACTCGTTTGATCTGATCCATTAGCCGAGCGACGGAGTATTAATCTGCAACGATTCTGACAATAAATCATCATTACGAGAAGCGATCATTCTAAACATTTCAGCTGTTCACGCTTCTAAAACGTACAGGTTTGCTGCATTTTCTTTTGTTTTACCTCAAATAAAACACAAAGCATAACTTCACGCTGGAGACAGTCACCTTGAAGACCACTTTTTTACTCTTTTGTAATGATATACAGAGTGAGTGATTAATGGATGAAGCAAGAGATAATTGGTTGATTAAATGATAATGAAAATGTTCGGCATTAACCTTTCCGGGAGAGGCTGAAATACGTGGTTTGTGGTCCCCTGTCTTTGCCACAGACGCTGTCCAGTCCACAAAAATTACATTAAAACCTGCCCTCCTGTACTTCTTCTACACTGAGGAACCAAAAACACCTTCATGAGCGTCTTATTTTTATCATTTGAATCTGTAATCCTCTAACAAGTGCTTAAAAGAAAAGAACAAACACCTGGAGAAGAAACTCACCGTGCCTCCGACGATCCTGCCCAAAGGGTACCAGGCCCGTTCGTCGAACCAGTTGAGGAACTCGTAGAAGCCATTGGTGGTGAGATGATGTGTTGATCTGTAGTTGAACCTGAAAGACAAACCAGAGAGTGTTAGACCAACAGAGCGAACATCTATTTCCATTTGTAGGCCATCTATTGGCAAAATTTTATCACTGTTGACGGAGAGAGAAAAAAGCACTTAGCTCGAGGAAAGAATAGATGACTTTATTTAGAGCTTTTCTGAAGGCGGTAAGAATGGGTGAGCTGCAGAGACTCTGCTTTGTTCGAACAGGGGAAGATAAAGCCACCATTCACTGTTTGAGCATTTGTGCTGATGCCAACAACTCTCAGGTCAGCCTTTGGTTAAAAAAAAAAAAAAAAAGAAGACAAGATGAAGAGCTTTCACACATGCTGTGGTATTTTTCTATTTTTCTTTTTTTTTTTTAAGAGAACAAATCAGTCTTATTGTGCTGATAATTCCAATCGCAACCGCCGGCATGTGGAGAGAAAAGACATAAAATAGGTTCGGAAGAGAGGAATAACGTCCAAAGGGAACAAAAAGAAAGAAAGAAAAACCCCTGAGAACAAATATAAGGAATATCAGTGCAAACAAGGCTGGATTCACGGCGTGGTAGCTGTGGAAAGCCGAGGGGGTTGGAACGCTGTCAAGCAGCAGAACGAAAGAGCTGACACCGTCGAGGAGGCTGCTGCCAAAGAGAACCAAGCAAGTGTTCGCTAAATTTTCAGAGGCACCTTTTTTTTTTTTTGCCAAACAACTAATTAATGTGAGCTGCTTTATCGTACATTAAGATACGTATAGGGAACCTGCTCCTGCGTATGCATCCTACAGAGGCCGTGGTAACCTCGTCGGCGTGGCTAATAAGCTCCGTCACACGCTGGAGAAATTCTCTGATTCGTATTGCATCATGTACAACAACAGCGTCAGCCAAACAACACAAGCTAAGGTTGGGGAGAGGAGGCCGAGATGCTGCTCAACAATACGAAGCCTTATGCGTGGTGTTGTTTTAACGAGCTTAATTTCTGTGTTTATGGTCGGTCCAACTGTTTTCCTCAAATATCGAATATGCTGAGCGCGGCTGTTTCAGCGATAACAGCGAGACCAGACAGAACACAGATAATCATACAAATATAAGAACAGACGATGAGAAAGTGGAGTTTATTAAACTTTTTGTTAAATTAAGAAGAAAAAAATGATTGTGTGGCATGATTTAGATCTGCACCAAATGTAATAAGTTTTTCTTTCGCTCAATAATCCCACATCGCTCCATTATCAACCTGCTCGGTAGAGATAATTACGACTACGGCCAAAATGATAAGCGTTATTATATCGATCCACACTCAGATTATTTATCAGAATCATTCGCTCAATTTAAAGATAAAACATTTACATTGCAGGCTCGGTGGTTAGCACCATCATGTTTCAGCTAGAAGGTCACCAGTTGGCGTCCCAGTGAGGACACCTGGGATCTTTCTGCGTGGAGTCTCCATGTTCTCCCCGTGCAGCGTGGGTTCTCTCTGGGTTCTCCAGCTTCCTTCCACAGTTCAGAAACATGCTGAGGTTAATTGGTGATTCTAAATTGTCCGTAGGTGTGAATGTGAGTGTGCTTGGTTGTCTGTCTCTAATTGTAGCCCTGTGATAGACTGGTTGCCTGTCCAGGTGAACCTGCCTTCACCCTGAGTCATCTGGGAGAGACTCCAGCCCCCCATGACCCTAGTGAGGATTAAGGTGTAGAGATCATGGATGTCACGTTTAGATACACCACTCTTTTCAGTTCCATGTTGGGCACCATTTCTACTCCCGTACAGATTCTTGCATCCTGATTCACATCTAGAAGCAAAACACAGATTTATATAACTTTTGCCCGACTCTAACTTGCGGTCACTTTTCCACATTGTGCTGCCGGATAAAAATGGTGATTTGTTGAGGTAGGGTTAGCGAAGTTATTCTCCTTTGCCTTCAGGCGTTCGTCGTGCAGTAGTTGGTGGTGATTTTTTTTTTTTTTTAGGCGGTTGTGTTGCTCTGCGGCGGTCCTGTGCACTCTTCATATACGGTTTTGATCTTGCTTAACATCACTTGCCCTGAATTCAAAATGCTCCCAAACAACGGCTGATGACCCGCTTCACCTTCTGTTCCAAACATTTGATTTTCGTTTTGCCTGTCTGCTCTCTGTTTTTTTATGGCTCCGGGAGATTTTTTTTTTTGCACAGGCCGCTGCTGCTGCTGCTGCAGGGTTTGCGTGTGCAGCGGTGTGACATTTCCCCTAAAAGTGAAGCCAAGACGTCTCGTTCGCTGGCTGTTAGTTTAGCAAGAGCTCCATTCGGTATGCAGAGGGAGTTCTCTGAGTGTTTTCAGCGTCGATATCGCAGTCGATCGTGATAATTTAGCCAAAATCCTAACTGAGGTTAATATCTGATGACACTGTGGTCTAAAAAAAAAAAAGAAGCAAAAGCAAAACAAGGACAAAAAAGCACAAGTAACATTGGTTTGTCACCAGCCACAAACTGAATCAATACTATTTCCTTACTTCTATCTGCTACACAGCTTGAGATTCAGCAGGCGCTTGTTTAGTTTGATGCTTTGTGTGTGTGTGCAGGTGAAGCAGAGGCAGCGACGGCAGCAGCGTTGTCACCGAGCTGCAGAGCGCCGCTGCTTACGCTCATGATCGGGACGGCGTGTTTCAAACTGCTGGCACGAGGCGAAGCTCATTAATCATCGCAAGGTGCTTGGTTTTCTGCCTCGTCTACATCGCACCTGAAGCCCTCCTCCCTCGCGCAGGTCCTCCCATGTTTCCGGTCAGCCAGCGGTGACAAGGAATTAGTCATTTCCAAGCGAATGCGACTTTTCTATCCCTGACTTCCACTGGCAGTTTCAAGACCTGGACTTATTATATGGTGCGATTTCAGCAGATGTAAATTCAACACGTCGTACTGAAAATAATCTACAGACTCCCATGAAGTAGATTATAAACATATTTTCAAATTTTGTGATTATTTTTGTCATTATTCTCTACGACAGCAGCGGATTTGTTGGTCAATGGCAGGGAAGTGATTAATAATAAGATGTGCAAGCTTCAACTTCCATCCATAAAAAAACTAACAGCAACCGTGCCTCTTAAAGTGATCTTGAAAACCTATTAAGAAGCTGACATGAGTGTTTCTCCTTGGGGCTCCTGAGGCAATCACATTACTCAACAGCCTGAGGCCTGAGGGTCTAAAAATCCAGGCACAGAGCAGACTAGGACAAACAAACCATCCAGCTGCCACACAGGACTCATACTGAAAAGAATACAGAGCTACTGAGCTTGAATCTCTGCTCTTTCTTTTTTTATTTTTGTCCTGCAAGGACAAATCCACACTGCATTTTTTATAGATTAGACTTAGTCCGTCAAAATGTCCAAATCTTATTTTACTGCACAGAGCTGACAGTGGCCAACAAAATGCTAGGAAAGAAAAAAAAAAAAATCGATTTGTTGTCAAGTCAATATTTTTGTTCTCTGGATGTGCGAGCATTTCCTTACATACTGAGGTGTGCAGAGAACCGCGGCGCTACAAAGTGCCGTGCTTCAGGGGCAGCCAGGTGTGCGAGTTCAGCCGCGGAGGGACCGCGAGCGGAGGCGGACCCGGCCCAGCCACCTCAACCTCATTGTTCTGCAGCTGTCAAATCAGCCAGGCAGAAACAAAAGCAAATTCAAAAGAAAAGGATTCTGAAAGACAACTTTGCCCGCTGCCAAGGCACATCCACGAAACCCATTTTGCGATGATCTCATGGACAGCTGAGCGGAGTGCTTTATCTCTGCCCTTGTCACTTTGATGGCGCGGATAATGTAGCTCTGCCAGGCGCATTAGCAATTTAATGCATAGCTGCCAATACGGTCTCAGGCCACAGAGCACATGATGACTAGCGGTGCCACTGCAGCACCTCTGACAGCCAGCCAGCGAGCTTCAAGCCGAGCGAATCACCCCTAATGCCATTAAAAAAAAAAACACTTCTGGATTGATATACACAAGGATGACAGCAGGGGAAACGGTCCCTATATCAACTCCTCGGATAATATCTGATAGCAAAAATGAGAACGAGGAGTGGCATATTGTGCACTTTAGATCACTTGGGGCCCCCCGCAAGCATCATAATTCATTTTAATCAAGGTCCGTTTCACTGATTACCAGTTTCCTGTTGAGACCGCGCCATCATCATCAGCATGACTAAGTGGGCTCCATCGCTGTTTACAAGCCAGCGATGCTTCATTCAGCATCGACTACATAATCAGATGCCTCATTGGCTTTTCCCCACTGGTCCGACGTTCTGGTGAATGTCTGAATAGACTTCTGGTTCCAGGGCGTAATCACCACCTTGACTAATTAGCCACCTCTGTGCAAAGTCTGAATGGAAAACCTGTAAGTAAGAGAGCGCTCAGAAGGCAAGAGAGCACATGCTTCATACAATGAGACGCCCATTAGATAGGCGGGTTCTCAGAATGCCACGTTATTGTTGCCTCTGAGGTCTATACATGACATTTCATTATAGGACCTGCCTTGAAAGGAGTTCTCGGTAGATAAAAGAAAAGACGCCGGTATCCTGGACCATAATATGCAATGCTACCTAAACAGTGCATTAACTGATATGACAGCACCAAGACACAGTGGGGAGAAGGCAATTAGCATACAAACAGTAAGACAACATTAAACCCACTGGCATGTGAATCACCACTGATCATCATAGTACGAGGTTCTGTTTGGAGAACTCGAGTCCTGGCATTCATGTGGACGTGTTGTTTCAGACTGAGCACGGCTGATTAGAGGATAATATAAAACGAGATCTGGGAATAGTAGGAAATAATTAAAAGCCCAGAAGGGTTAAGCAAGCAAGATAATGTCTGAGAAACCAAAACCGATTCCTCAGTGCCACAAAACACTGTTTATGTTGTAGGAGCAGTCCAACAGAGAGCTAGTAGGTTAGCTGATTTAGCACCTAGCTAATGGACACTGAAACATCCATCCATTCATCATCTATACACCGCTTAATCCTCACTAGGGTGGTGGGGGGGCTGGAGTCTATCCCAGCTGACTCAGGGTGAAGGCAGGTTCACCTGGACGCGAACCGGCGACCTTCTAGCTGTGAGGCAATGATGCTAACCCCTGAGGCACCTTGCAGCCCCTCACTGAAACAGTATGACCCAATTTAGGAGCATTTCTTTAACCACTACACCTGTATGCCACTGCAACTCTACCTTCAGTACTCTGTATCTACTCAACAGGATTCTCTGGCTAGATAACCTGAGAATTCGATACCTGAGTTAGCATTCAGTCACGCTGCACACTTTCTCCAACAGCCACAAAATCACAGGCTGTAAATAAAGACAGACGAACAGAGTTCAGACGGTTCCCAACTTTGGCTGATGACCGGCTAATCCAAAACTGAGCAAAGCGGTGGAGCGTGAGTGAAGATGAAGGCTGTACTGTGACGGCACCACCATGTCACTAGCAGCAGCCTGGCCCTTCATCATGCATAAGTCTGAGGCCTAATATAATGTAAATGAGTGCTTTACATAGAACATCACACACCATACGATCATCATGAAAGGGCAAATTAGCTACAGAGACCAAAATCCTTTTTCTAACCGTCTATAAACATGTTTATTTCTGCTGTAAAGTTAAGCATTTTAACATGGGCGTCTATGGGGATCAACCTGCTTTTAGCGCCGGCCTCAAGTGGCCATTTAAGGAACTGCAGTTTTTGGCACTTGCACGGTGGCCTCATTTTTCATCCCTGGAGATTACTGCTTGCCAAAAACTAATACCTCACTACTGGTGGGAAGGGTCATGCTAACAGGCTGGCTGGACAGCTGCCAGAGCTTTAACAGCACCAAGTGTCCAGCCGGCCCCTGACAAGATGAGGCATCCTGGCACATGATCCAGAGGCAGCATCACTTTAGCTAGAATGTGTTTCTCAGCATTCATATTGACAGATTTGAGAACATTGTGGGCAGTTGAGACTACTGTTGGCTGTTTGAGGGTTAACACTTGGTTGGAAGGCTCAGGATAGATGCGGTTACCGGTTAGGATAAGCACCAGGAGACAGGACAGATAGGAAGGCACCTATTTGTCTGTGTTTGTGTGTCTTCTAATTTGTTCATTGACCCAGCAAGGTAATTGCAGTCTGTGGATGTGCGATGGCAATACGGCGCACATGCGACGAGCCAAGACTTGGTCAATCAGAAATTAAACACAGTTTGTAATTAGAAGCCCGCCGGCGTACGCAGCAGGTTCAGGCGGCGTCTCGGTCGATGCAGGGCTGTTTACACAAAAACACACGAACAGCACGAGATAAACGCCAAATATGCAGCTAATTATTCTGCCAGGTCAACCATTTCCAAAAACTCTCAAACGGGCAAAGAAAGAAAAACAATTATCCTCCTTCCAGTGTGTGAACGCTTGCTGACACCGCAGAAAAGATTTTTTTCTCTCCAATTGAATCTGGAGTGCAGAGCTCATCGTTTGAGATGAAGTGGTCCAGGAAAACAAGGTCCGGGAAAAGCCATTAAACTCAAACGCCGCTGGAAATTCATTCATTCAACCTTTGTTTAAGCTCCGAGATGCACTCGGCCCTCGTTTAGAATAAAGCCGGACGAATACATGAGGCATTACTGTAAAATTGAATTCCACCCTTAAATGCTCGTCCTGCACAGTTGGCTGAGAAGGTTTCCAATCACATCATTTACGAATTACTGTCATTGCCTTCACTGCAGGCCATCCGGGCCCTGCAACAGGTTTTTCACAGTCCAGTCGGCATTAAAATGAAGTATGGTGGAGTTAAAATTTAGCCAAAAGACTGGGATTGGGAAGTCTATTGGGGTTTGAGATTATATTTTATTCCCAACAGGACAAAAATGTGAACAAACAGCGTAGAGAAGCTTGAGCGAAAAACATCTAAAATCATCATTACTGAAGTTTCAAAAGCAAAATGAACTGATTAAATATGTATTTGACAGATAATTAGTGCTGTACTGACACAAAAAAAAGCCTGGCTAATCTAAAGTTTTGTGGATGGGCCAGCTGGCGTTAGCAACACAACCAGATGGTTTGTTTTTTCTGTGCCTAGGTGGGATGTCAGATCATCATGTCAGCGTGCAGCCAGCCAAACTAGAGCCTGTTAAAACTAATGAATCAAAACTGGAAAAGTGAAATTTGCATCTTAAAGAGACATTAGCATTGGCATGCTTGGGGAAAATGAATTTCAATACACATTACTGTGCTCTAAAACTGGGACTATCCGCTAGACAGAGAACAGCTGTAAACTAGCATTGTTTATCTGCTCCGATACCTCCGCGTTCTGACAGTCAGGACACAGATTTCCACATTTATTAGTCTGCCTCTTTAAAAAAAAGGCAGCTAGGAGCAAAGTTGTTCGGTGCCAAAATGGAGCGGTCTCATAAAGACTCTTCTTCGTCGAGGTGCTGCTCTTTGATGAAGCGTCTCTTCCAGTAACAACAAATGCATTCGGAGGCTCGTGGCTCCAGATTTGTTCAGTCTTTGGATGTGCTGCTTTCTGTGTGAAACACCAAGTCTGAGCTGTTTGAAGGCAGTTAGCCCAGGAGCTCTACATTTTCCTGACATGAGATTTATACACAGCAGAGTCCCTCCTATTGACGTCCTAATTATCTTTTCTCTCACACACGAGCTCTTATTCACACCTGTGTGCAAACAGCTCGACAAAACCCCATCGCAGCGACACAGACTTATCACGCCTTGTGGGTCTAATAGAACAATCGATCTTAAATTAGGCTATTTTCTTAGCCGAGCTCAGACGAGGAGCTCGCACAAGATATAAGGAGACAATGAGTGGTGCTGAATAGTAAATTATCCAAACGCAGTCTAGAATGCACAGCGATAGTAGTGGTGGTACTGGTTCTGAAACAGAACACGTCTCGAGAGAAACACGTTGTTCATCTGTCGGACTTATTGGGAAGGCTGAGCATGTTCAGCCGGACAGAAAGAGCGGAGTTGCTACGAGTTAAAACACATTTAATGGCTAAAAATCTAATTAAAATTATAATGAAATGAAATCTTGGCTCCCTTTTGGCCGGTGGTCAACCAAAAAAAAACCTTCAGATGACCCGCGTAGAGCTTGAAGTGATGAAGAACGAACTGGACACTTCCAGCCTTCAGATCCTGCTCCAAAGCCACTTCTCACAAAAAAAAAACATGAACTGTCTGAGTTCTGCTGGAGAACGAACCCACAAGAGAGAGCATGTCGAAAAAACACACCAACAGGCTGCGTCACCACATCTGCAGAACTTCCTGTTTAAAGCCAAACAGATTAAGACAAATAGTACTAATGACACGACTATACAGGCAGGCAGTGAACACAGATGGACCACAAAGAGCACCGAAAGACGCACAACTGGACGTAGTAAATGGTAAATGGACACCAATGGTGAAAGAGCTGCCATGCTAGGTGCTGCCTGGGAGCAACTTTGGGTTCAATGTCTCGCCCAAGGACACTTCGAGGGGCGGGGAATCGAACCGCCAACCTCCCAATCAGAGGACAACCCGCTCTACCAGCCGCCCACGTGATCATCTAACATTTTAAGTAGTGCCAGATGTTGTCATTTTAGGCAGAACTACAAAACGTGGCTGCACTCTGTCAAGCTTCTTTGTGCTTTTATTTCCCATTTAACCATGAGAGGATGTGATGTATTGATTGTAGTCGAGACTTCCAGGTAACACATCCGTTGCTTCTCAAGCTTTATAACGAGGTACAGCCGCCGACTTCTTCACATAAAACTTGCAAATATAACAATAAGTCATTTTCTTTATCCTGTTATGTGATAAATAAAACAAAAACAGCAGCATATTCATAAAAAGACTATCAGTTCTGAGCCTGTTTCCCACCACAGTGACAAAGGCACTAATTACCAATAGCTGGAAAGATGACTGCTTTGTAGTTTCTACAATAATTACTATTTATTTGGTGCATCATTTGATTTAAAAATATAAAAAATAATAAAAAAGGCACTGAATTACATCTCAGCATGGTGTGGGATAATTCAGATTAATTCTGTCGCAATTCATTAAACCCCTGAGTGTACGTACAGCAGCCATACAATAAGAAAGCCGGAGCACGGTGAGGAGTTTGTCGAGCGTTTAACCCTCCGACAGGAGGCGGTGGCCTGCTGCTCCCGCTGCCTGCTCGGGGCAGGAGGTCTCTAAACAAATTTCAAGAAGAGCGTTGGGTACACAGAATCATTTCACACTCCACGGCTTCCCTCATTCTGAGCTAAACAACTACAAAGAGATCAGTAAACTAAACAATGTGCGATCTAAGTGCTCTCCATGATCAGACGATGAAGAAGAATGTGTCTGGTCAGCTGCATCCAATGAGGCCAAAGCCTTGTGCCGCCTACGTAGGGCTGTGAGGAAGACGTGACCACCGGCCCTGATTTACTGCTGGTCGTGGACACCGGCCCGAGGCGACACATCACGCCGTCTCAACACGTCTGGGCACAAACAACACATTTATGTTCAGTGTCACAGTGACAGCCGGACAATATGCAGCAGCAGAACGCAGGACGGATCAGATTTAGTGTTATCTAATGCAGCTGGAGACCTGGAGGAGTTCTTGCTTATTGTACCCAACAGCTGAACATCTAACTGATGGATGTATGTGCAGACACAGAAATACTTTTTATTTTTTAATGCCTACATTTCTCCAAACGGATTGGACAGCTTTAAACAATACAAGAACAGCACAAACTGAAGCCTGAAAATGTGCCGCTTCCCCTTATCAAATCCTTTCTGTCACTACAAAAACCGACTATTACAGGCACTGAAGTCTGACAAAGGTGTGATTCATCCAAAGGACAGGAAATTCTCTAACAATGTAAGAGGAAGAAGACAACAACGAGGGGACATGTCGGACAGGGTGGCGCCGCTAACAGACAGCGAGGGACTCGTTGCCAAACAAGTTTGATTAGGTGGTTGCTCTCAACTAAGAGGGTGAAAGGTTGCAACTCGTTCATAAACACACATCCATCCATCATCTATACACCGCTTAATCCTCACTAGGGGGCTGGAGCCTATCCCAGCTGACTCAGGGTGAAGGCAGGTTCACCTGGACAGGTAACCAGTCTATCACAGGGCCACACTTAGAGACAGACAACCAAGCACACTCACATTCACACCTACGGACAATTTAGAATCACCAATTAACCTCAGCATGTTTGTGGACTGTGGGAGGAAGCCAGAGAACCTGGAGGAACCCACGCTGGAGACTCCACGTCCGGGTGTTCTCACCGGGACGAGAACTGACGACCTTCTCGCTGCGAGGCGACGGTGCTGACCACTGAGTCACCTAGCAGCCCCAGCCACAAACAGACATTTACATTTAATGGATAATATATGTCTGGAAGGATATTCAAAGTCAAGTCAGGGGTTTTCACTATGAAAGTTGTTGCTGGGGCTCAGTGGCCCGGTCTCGGGAAAAAAAAAAAGTCCACTGGACCAACAATCTGGCCCAGTGTCTTTGGGCCGACGGGATGCCAGCCAGAGATGACTGACAGCAGCATTAAGCTAGGGTCCTATAGCTTCAGTTGACGAGATGCTCCACCACAGACATGATGAGGCCTAGTCTCTCCGACACATTCAGAACCATTAGTCCATCACTTTTTTGTTGACGTGGCTCACTTAATGCATCCACTTGTTCTAATTACATGTTAAGGGCTCGTTATTAGCTGTGGTTTTGTATTCCTCTGTCATTTAGCACAGTTTTAATAACGTTAGCCCACTTATACCATTCTCTCTCTCGGCCCCGCAACTCAAAGCAATTTCTAAATTAAATAAATAAAATTAAATGAAAATCATAATTGCGCGATGAGTAGTCAACCTGAATTAATGGCTATTAGTCAAGAAGTTAAATCTCTTGCCAGGGGAAGCCCTACGCTCAGAGCATATGGTGAGTGATTTCAAACGCTGACACAGGCTGTAATAACAGAGGCAGCAGGGACTGGAGGTCCATCCCCGTAGACCGGGTCGACTTTACCCGCACTTGTAAAACTGTAGACTGAAGTGCAGCGTATCCATCAATGACGAATCCATTACTGTGCTTGCTGTGCTCAATAACCCCATACAGAGGTGATCATGTAACATACGATTAACCAGCTGGGTCTGTGTTGGTATCGACTAGAACTTACAGAAGAAAGATGAGGAGTCTGAACCCCAACATGTAGCGCAGCAATTAGTGAGCTGAGAGTGAAACAGGGGAGGTGTGTGTATAACGAAGCGAGGCAGCCTCATAAGTAGATACTGGTGTGTAAAATGTAAACCGAGGCCTTGTTTGAACAAAAGGTTCGACTGATAGCACAGCGATCCATCTCCTCCCATCGTTGACTTAATATTCCTCCGCATGACTGAGGAAACGCGACTGAATCTGCCGAGTACAAAGCAAGCCGGGCGTCCTTTAAAAGATTAAGCCTCTCCTTGAGCGAGCTGCTGAATTCCCCACAGCTTCGGTTCCCGTCTTCTGAAAGCATCCCCGTCTGAACGTAAAAGGGGGACATGAGATTGTAAGCAAAGCACACGAATCCCCGCAACAGATGGCCGAGAAGAAACGCATCTCCACCGATTAATTCCTGTTAATTTACTGAACAAATTTGGGTAATTTTTTTTGCATCCCGCTCAGTAAAAGGGAGACAAAGGATGCTGTTGTGTGACATCACTCCACAACAACCAATAGATACTAGATTTATTTCAGCAGCATTTAGCATGTAAACAAGCACACTCTGCAATACTTTCAACACAGCAGCAGCCAAAAGCTATAAGTCAGCTGTTTATCAAGTGATAACTGCTGAACTGGTGCATTTTATCTGCAGCCGCCCATTAGAAGTTCACAGGGACTAAGATATCTGGGCTAAATCCGTGATCTCGAGCCAAAGCGCCACAGTCTGAAGACATGTAACATCCATAATCGACTCCTCTGCCAAAAGCCAAAGCTCTCAGAAATCCCGTCTGATGAATATGTCGGGCTGACAAGTGATGAGTGGACTTCGATTGCGACAGATGTTTCTGTGACAGTCGCTGAACGCTACACGGACGCCAGATGGGAAATCAGAAGTGTGGTTCTTAGCGTTGGAGATTAAAAGCGGGCACGAATACGAGTGTCACTAACGGCGATGAGCGGCCACCCCATTACGAGATCAATGCGTTACGTAATGGGCAACGTTTACCGCCAGCATGGAGAAAACACATCATGTATGAAAAATGCCAATTAAACTCAAAGCCTAAAAAAAGGCCCTGATGGTAAAAGCCACTGGAGCACTGTATAAGTTAAGCTGAAGTGGTCGCTCGCAGTGACAAACCCACAGAGAATTACAGCCCAGATCTGCAGCTCCCCTCAGCTTTACAGAAATTATAGCGGTTAAGCTTATTGTTCAGGTGCAACTCTCCCGATCTGGGTGACTTCCACCCGTTCTGATAGAGTCGGTTTTGGCCGGAGCCCAAGGCTGAATCTACTACAAGTGTTAAGGGAGCGTGAACTTGTCTCATTCAGTTTTCTTGAAGCACATTTTCCAAGCCACTCCACCAGGTCACAAACTCTCCCCGCTAAACTCTTTCCTAAACGCTGCAGAGCCAATAAGCCCGGCAATACAAAACGCAGGGATTTAGAACCACATTAAACGTCTGTGAAACAAGAGTGATTCAAAGGCGGCTGCAGATTTGTACTTTGAGTCCGTTTAAAAGGTAAGGAGGGATGTAAGAAATGTGACGTTCCCAAAAGCACAAAGTCAATGAATTTCAAACTGCGGTGTCGGAATCAAAGGAAGTGGATGAAAGGCATGCCAATTCCACATTTAGCCAAGGAGTCCACTGGGGCAGAGGCTCCTCTTTTATCAAAAACCCAAGGTTACCATCAACCAAAAATAGAGGAGGCACTGGGAGAGCCAGACGGAAGCAGCAGGCAGCGGCGAATTCAGGAGATGGGGAGTAATTACTGGCGCAGAAAGAGCTTTGCTGTCATAACGGGTGGCTAATCAATTGGATATCACAAACATAAACACCGAGGACAAACAGCAGCAATAATTAGAGGAATAATCATCACGGGCTGAGATCTCTATTGAAGGTATTCTCTGAAGAACTGAACACTTCATCACATTCTGGCAAAACAACATCACAGGTTTACTTTAAAGTTTCTGGTCCAACTATTGGCAGGACGCAACGAGGAAGACAATCTACGTAGAGTTAAGCCTGATGTTATTCCACCAAATTGGATTTATGGACTTTTATTTGACCAAAAAGTTTCTTCTGACTGAAAAAAGATACTAAAGTTAAAGAGACATCGAGTCAGAGATGTTCAGAATATGTTAGCATTTATAATTTTTGTTTTGTTTTTACCTCTAAAATTATTCAAACCTTTTGAAACTGCTTCTTGAGAAAATGAAAGCCACTGCAAAAGATCCAGGAACATTCTCATACACTGTAAACTGAGAACAACTAGTCAATTAGTCATCGACAACTGGTCGACTGCAAGTCAAAAACCTAAAGCTTATTAGTGATGACCTACGATTAGCAGCTCCCTACAGGAGGAAAGCCAGCGGTCACAGTGCAAAGCAAAAGAAGAAGACGGAGTTTCAGAGTGTGAAAAATCTCAAAAGGTGTATTAGGAAGCCAAACGTGACCTCTGTGCTGGAAAGAATTGTAGTGTGAGAAGCCAAGAAAAACCCAAGGATCCCCACCAAGGCCGTTTTCGTGAGCTGTTCGAGTAACAACATCTCAATCAGACACTGAACAAGGCTGTCTCCATAGACCCGGTCCAAGACAGGCACACACCTCCACTTCACAAAAGCTCACCTGGGTGAAGAGGAAAGCTTTTGGTCATTTAGTTTGTCATCAGATTAGAGAGAGAGAAAAAAAGGCTTTTCTGGCCACAGGGACAAATTTTGGACGAAGCATTTTTACATCCATCCGTCATCTCTACACCTTAATCCTCACTAGGGTCATGGGGGGCTGGAGTCTATCCCAGCTGACTCAGGGTGAAGGCAGGTTCACCTGGACAGGTAACCAGTCTATCACAGGGCTACACTTAGAGACAGACAACCAAGCACACTCACATTCACACCTACGGACAATTTACAATCACCAATTAACCTCAGCATATTTCTGGACTGTGGGAGGAAGCCGGAGAACCCGGAGAGAACGCACGCTGCACGGGGAGAACATGGAGACTCCACACAGAAAGATCCCGGGTGTCCTCACCGGGACGCCAACTGGCGACCTTCTAGCTAACGAGGCGACGGTGCTAACCACCGAGACACCTGCAGCATTTTTATAAAGAAACATTAAAAACTCTGCATCACCAACATCTGTAACATCACACCTCATCATCTTCTGTCACTTCTTTATGTCATTTCTAGCCAGAAGAAAGGTCAAATATAAATGCACTGTAAATCAAAATTGGACTTTGGGCTTAACTGAACATGCACAACTCCTGACCGAGTGCTCGTGTTGGCTCTGGAAACGTCCCTGTTATGGATGTGAAGGAACTCAGTTCAAAGGCTGTAATGCTGAGAGAGACCAGTGCACTCTGGAGCTACACACAAACACAAACTAAATCCACCACTGTGAGCCTCTAGGCTGAAAATCCTGCAGCGAGGGTAAACTGAGGGCAGCTGCCCACCGCCGTCGACAGCTTAGAAATCTCCTCCTCATCCAAACATCCACCTTGTTGTGAAATGGGGGTAAGCTCTATTAAGACACCACCATGGCCAGAAATGAAACCATAAAACTGAATGTTAAAAAACACAGCTGTGGACAATTACGCTGTCGACATACAAGTGATTCCCCCGGACGCAGCGCTGTTATTGCTCTGCCTTTGAGCGTAATGGCTTCGCTCGGAGCTGTGGAGTCACTAAGAGACAGTGGAGAAGACATTTACGCCTCATTGGCCTAAATATCAGCACAAGGCGCTTAGTAACATCCCAGTCAGGAAGACATGAAGCACTTCACACAACCTCTCTCTCCGCAAACTCCACAATCATTAAGACAGCGCGCCTACATCACAACACAAGTCAGTGCCGGCCCAAAGCTGCCATATCTGCATGAATGGGCTTGCCACTGTGGTTCCGAAATCCTGAGGGGTCAAAATTTACTGCCAGGGCTGAGTAATTATACACTGTCTTCTGTAGCGCCGCGGTCCCTTCATCATTACTTCCCAACACATGGCTGCCTCAGCTGCTGCTGCTGCTACATATTCTATAGCGATGAGATAATAGGAGAGAACAGAGGGGCGGGCTTCGCTCTCCCTCCACTCGGTTCCCCTCTTTTCCTAGAGTGGTGACAAAGCTATGCTTCATTCTTCCACCGGGGAGTCATTGAGGAAGTTTAAACTCCCAAATCTTGCAGCCTCTTCAGTGCACAGCGAGTGTAGAGCTGTGAAGTCTGTGTGGCTCTCCAACCAACCAGCTTGGGTATGAGTTTGGTATTTTTTCCTACTTTTGCAGATGTGACGAGGGAGTCTTCACGGCAGCTGGTTAATTGAGAAGTCAGCCCTCAGAAGCCTAAACATGCCTGACTGTGAAATAAACGAGCAAAGTTCTGTATGGAGACAATGAGGGCATTAGGGTGATACGACCAAAAATAATCACCACGATATGAATGAGAACATTTACGATATAACTGATGATATAATTGACAAAATACTTCAAAACTGCACAACGTTATTGGTGCAAATTACAAAAAAAGAACAATTAGCAAGCAGCTGTTTTTGATGTGCATTAAAGCTGTATTGTACCAAAATCAATAGTGCATCAGTTGCTTGCCGACAGTTTGTTTAATCAAAGGCATTTCAAATGGAAACGGGCTGACAAGTCCTGAGCAGAACAATGCATGGTATCCACAAAAGTAGGGGGGTAGCGGTGAGTGGCGGGTGAATATTTGGACCGATGGGGTGGAAGTGGGATGGACGCACGGGCAGTACTTGGCTGCTGATGCCAGTTTAGGATAGTGGTCACACTTCTGTTTCCACCATCGGGTGGTGGCGGTGTAGCACTGCATATGGACCCCCTTGAAAATGGACCCGGGGTCAATATTCCACAGCGGAGTATGGACCCCCAGGTTAGGGTTAGGGTTGTTGTTATTCATTACCTGTTGAATTTTGTTGTCTATGTTCATATTTATTTATATGGGGGTCCATTTACAATCTTACAGCGGCAGTGGCAGGCAGATATTCGGATCTCTAAATTGCTACCCTGACACCACCACAATGACCGATATCCGAGTCCAGCCCTACTGTGTCGGTCGATGCACTGCCTTCATCCTCGTCCTTGGTCGCTGCCACGCTTCTCGCTCCATGTGCATTAGACCGGACCAAAACAACGGCGCGTTTCACTCAAATTTTATCACGATATTTCAGTTTCATATCATCCCCTAACATGACACTGCTATTACTGTGCACGATATGACACGGCCCAGCCCTAGAGACAATATCTCCGTAGTCACACAGCTGTATCTGGTCAGGCTTTCTACCCAGGTGGTGCAACCAGAAGAAGTTTTTCAACTCCAGCAGGCTTCAACGAGTGGCACGCACCAATCACTTCAATGAAAAATCATTAAAAGGGACGGCCGATCCAAACTTTACAAGAAAAAGTACGAACCAAAAGTCCAAACATCTGTCAATGACAAACAAAAGTGGGTCCGACTAT
The DNA here is from genome assembly GCF_000690725.1 of Stegastes partitus. Taxonomy (NCBI): domain Eukaryota; kingdom Metazoa; phylum Chordata; class Actinopteri; family Pomacentridae; genus Stegastes; species Stegastes partitus. The sequence goes on along the minus strand of NW_007577737.1, from coordinate 990,944 downwards.
GTGGCCAAACGTTGGCTTTGTTACTTACATGCGAACCCAGCAAACAAATGCAAAAAGCACAATGGCACTTAAACACCTTCAGGTACCAGATAATGAGCTCGTCATTTGTAGCGCTCTGTAGTGCCTCACTGTGCAGATGTTGTAATATCAGACTTTGAAAATGTCGTTTTTTTGTTCCAGCAGCACTGTCAACAAAACACAGAAACTATGTGTGCATGCGGCGCTAAATTCAGGGAAACAGAACCACTATGTTAACAGATCGAACAACGCTCTGTGCATACCGAGCCCTGAGCCCATCTTAGGGCCCACATTAAGCCCCATTTAAATGATATCATGCCTCCGTGCCAGTGACAGCCGTGGCCGGAGGCACTGTGTTTTCAGGTTGTCCATCCATCTGTCCCATTCTCATAAATACAAGATTTCAGCGATGCCAAGAGGGATTGCTTCAAATTTGGCACAAACGTTCACGTGGCCTCTCTGGCTATTATTCAGCATCGTGGCTCAGGAGCAGCAGGGGAGATTGAGACTATACTTCACGTTTTGTCAGACAGCAAATTGGTGACACTAATCTCTGGCTCCCACCTTGAAATTGTACTCGTATAGCTTCTTCTGTGCCGCCGCTTATCACATCCACATTTGAAGTGTTGGCTATAACTTTCTGATAGATCACACTCGGCTTTATTGGCCAAACACGGGACTTCCTGTTCTCTTAATGAACTTACACACTTCAAAGTAGTCACTAAATATGAACAGACATGGTTGTAAACGGCATATGTGACTGGGATGGCATACAACAGCTAGGCAGTAAATGTTAGTTAATCAGACATGACTAGCTGCGATGTTGACATCTGAACTGCAAGCTCCACTCGTTGAAACTGCACAAACACAACAGGCCATGTAGATGACTGAGTGTTGGTACTAGAGGCTTCTCTGCGCACGGTTACCTGCATGTGAGGCGTTTAGGGAACACTTGTAAATTGCAGTGTATATTTTGCATGCAGGAGATGCACTGAATTCAGGTGAAAAGGTTTCTTATTTCATTGCAAAGATTTGTACGTTAGCAGTCATAACCAAACATCATTTATTTAAACGTGAAACTGCATTTTTGGTCCGTGAACATCAACAAATAATCATTACCTCAGTATGATAGTAGCATACCTGTGGAGGCCACGACCAAAGAACTGGAAGTGAGAGAACAAATCACACCTTATTACTTTCAGTGATAATCTTAATTGCCGATATTTTAATGGTACAAAAAAATAAACTAAATGCTTCAAAGAGCCACGCTCGGGTCATCTTTGTAGAGACAACACGGGCAACATAAGCCCCATAAATGCAACCCAAAGAGCTCCTGTTTGATGTTGCAGCCCTTAATGATCCACACAGTCTAATGAGCAGCCACACCGAATACAGATATCACCACGGGGGGCTTTCCGACTTTGTAAAACACAGAAAAGGCCACTCTATCATAACTGTGACTGCATGCGTAATTGCACTAGAGGAAGAGGACGCTGATTTGTGTGGTGGGGGGCCAAATTGCTGCGGTAATTTCCAGTAGAGGAAAGACAATGAGGCTTTTGTTATTCCTCCAATTAAATGTCACCCCAGACATGGCGAAGCTTCCACGCTTTAGGGCTTCAGAGCCGAGGATGAAGGATTGCTCGTGGCTAAATAGAGAATACTGTAGCTGTAAGCGTTGCTGCTCATAATTCAGGCCGAGGCATCCCGAATGCATCTCTGCACAGGGATGAGTTTTGTTCGGTCTCTGAGGCCATGGAGCAGAGTTCCTAATGCACAAACTGAGTCACTGTAGTCTGACTTAACACAGTTTTACACACCTCTTGACATGTGGTGCCCACTAAAAGAGCTGTGTAACCTATTTTTGGTCCCACGGCATTAAAGGAGAGAACAGTTCCAGATCCTCATGCATAAATGAAAACCTAAACCTTCCCAAACTGCTCTAATGTGGGCATTTTTTTCAAATTGTTCCCATCAGTGCTTCATTACTGCCCATTTCCGTCTGCGTCGAGCTGCTACAGCTGCCCGTCTGCCTGATCTAACTAAGCACATAAAGACGACAGTCAACAGTGACCCAGCTAACTCAGGAGGCGCATCATAGCGACGCTAGGTACGCGGTCAGCTCTGCTACGGCATGAACGTGGCAGCTACAAACTCCCAGCGAGCAAAAATCTTATCGCTCATTCCACGCTGAAAAACACACAGTCGCCCTAATCCGACTTTGAAACTTCAGCAAAGATAAAAATCAAGCAGCACAAGCACTCACAGATAATGTATCTGTGTGAAATACGCAGTGATAGCATCTTAGTAGAAAACTGGGCTCTGGGCAAAGAGAATACATAAAAGGCAACAATGAGCTCATCCTGGATGAAAACTCGGCACTCTCTCCCCCGTACCCGACAGACTTGGAGTGGTGAATGAGAGCAAAGGCTTCCGCTCACTCTCTTGTCTGGGTAGCAAATCTCCAAATCCCAGCCAGAGGCGGAAACAGATCCAGCACCCTATTACAGGGAGCCTGAGAGATGGGAGTGCAGCTCATTCGCAGCCAAATTCGGCTTTTGTCTAGCGGGCCCATCAAACAGGACCCAACCTTCGCTGGGAGTGTCATAATGACACCACTGCAGGCGGGATGTGCGTCTGTGTAGGTGTTTGTGGGACTGTGTGTTGGATGAAGGGTGATGGGGAAGGAGAAGAAGACAGATGACTCTCTCAGCCCAACACTCCTGATTGAACTGCAGCCCAGAAATGCAAAGGGGGGAACCGTCCCTCTGATTTCCCGCCGCCAGTGAATGATGCTGATGCAGACAGCAAAAGTAATGTGACACGCTGTACAGCCGGCACCTCCGGAGGAGCTGAGCTGAGCGCCAATGTCACGCTCTCCTCCATTAAGTCAAGAGAGACATTTTTGTTTAGAGATTAGAGTGCTATCCACCTTTTTATCACAACTCCTAGCATTTGTAGAAACGACGCGGTAAAGAGGTAAAGAGGTGAAGCTGCAGGTACAGACTGTGCCTGCAGCAACACGCAGCAGCAGCAGCAGCTCAGGTTAAAAGGCTCATTTACTCCTATTCTGAATGAAATGAACTTATTAACACCTCAGCTGGACTAGAACAGTCCGACACGTCCCAGCTGGGGACAAAACGTTAGTCAGGTTGAACCAACCATCCTCATAGATTCCCTCTTAGGAATCCACTCAGTGGAAAAACAGTTGGCTAGTGGCCACCCAGTGACCCACGCTATGGCTTCACCATCCACACAGCCGTGTACACCAGTCTGGCATCCATAGAACATGTTTAATAACCAAGGGCTGAGGCAGAGTTATATATGTTTAGAATCAAGAAAAGCTAACAAGGAGGGGTCGGTTTTATTAGTATAGAAATGGTTGGGCTCATGTTAAATGGCACAAAAGGAAGGGGGCGGCTCTAAGGTTTGATAATGTTCAAGTCCTCTCCAGTCATTGATTTAACCCTGGATGGATGGATGGATGGATGGATGGATGGATGGATGGATGGTCCCTCCCTGCTTTAAAGTGGCTGAGAGGCAGTTCCTCACCCATCTCTACGCACTGCAGCTGGAGCACACCAGCTCACCTTCGACTCTGCTCAAACACTGTGAAACTACACACCATGTATATATAATATTAGAGTAATTTGGCTGCAGCATGTTGGAACCAGAAACCTGTCCTGAAGAAGAAGAATGTGAGGATTGGTTTCTTTGGTTTATTACGTATGAAACCCCTAAAGTCCAAATCTGATGGTACACTGTAGCTTTAATGTGGAAATGCTAAGCCATGGCGTTGGCGGATTATATGAGACGTATTCTAACATTTAAAAATAAACAAAGATGCCATACAGGCTTGTTAAAAGACAAAAAGGATCTGAAACGCTTGGCATTTTTGCTTGACAATGACTAAAAAAATTATCATTAAGAGTTGAACATTCTGCAAGTCTATCCAGTCGTCAAATATTCATTTCATCTCTGGATGAAATAGAAGTTCAGAGAGAAAAAAAACATCTATGACTTGACTGTCTTTCTTCCTGCTCAATACAAACTCCACATTCTAAAATACTGCAATTACAATAAATATTCACATATCGGCTGCCTGGTACATTTCAAAATGTAAATAAACCAAAACCTGTAATAAAGAGGGAAACTGATTTTGGCAGACAAATCCCATGCAAATTCAAATCATACGACGTGCAACATGGGAACAGTGAGAGCATTATCAAAAGATAATATTCCTTAACATCCTCCCTGGCACGCCGGCTGACTGCGAGGGGTGTTGGCGCGCAATCAAAGTCGGCAGCAAATATTCAGAAACCTTAAGATGACTGCGCTTGTTAGAATACACAGGAGGTGTGATGCAGCATCTGTTCCATCACCAGAGGAGGGGTCCGGTTTTGTCACTGGGGTGGCTGCTAACAGAGCTGTGCGGGGGGGCTCCGCAAGTTCACCGCGCTTTGAAACGCTAGCGTCTGGATAGCTGGAAGGGCCAGACGCAAGTTAGATCACAGTTTGAGAACAAGGCTCGCTCGGTAAGTTCCAAAGACGTACTCATGGGAAGAGAACAGACGCACAAAAGAACTGGCAAATGTGAAAGCGAGGAAGAATCGTACCTCTGTCGGGCTGCCACGTAGACTGAAAAAGTATGTTTCAAGGTCAAGATAAGTAGTCACGGCAAATGAAATCCTAACGACTGTGGTAATTACCAAATCGCTGGAACTATATTGAAAGGGAAATGTCGAAGTCCGAGGTCACTCATCTCTCCTGAGTGAAATCGCACCAAGTGCCTAATGATCTCCTTCATATATTCCAATGAAGCTTGGGGGGCGTTTTTAATGGAGAGGTGCCGTCATCAGAGCCGGATTCACTCCTTAAGTGTCAGAAACATCCCCTCTTGATCTCAACCGGCTACGAGTGCGTCCGCTTGAAAAGGAAGCAAGCTTTGAAGGTCACGGGTTGAGATGAAAAACTCTGGGAGTGATGATAACACCGTCGCAGACCTGCATTAGCTTCAGCCTTTGATTTCACAGTAATCACACACACGCACTAAAAAACAGCAGCAAAACTAATTGTCATAAATAATACAGCGAGTGCAGATCTATAGCTAAAGCGTTTACATGACAGATTTGAGGATTTACTACAGTCTGAGCAGTGGCATCATTAGGCTGAGTTTAGTTGGGGGGTAAAGAGCAATCCAGATAATTAACTACAGCTATATTTTTAATAGACGCTGAGGAATTTCCAGTGAGCGAGGACTTGGTTTACAAGAAATGCACTCTCAAAGAGTACTTTAAAATGCATCCATCACCTCATATTTCATGCTTCGGAAACCCTTTTACAAAGTACCGTGTATTGGTTTTCACTGAGGGAGAGTTGAACTAAAACTGGAGAGCAGGGAGGAATCACTGAAACGCCCAGGACCAGAAATGTTATGAAAAATGTCCTGAGAACAGTGTACAAAAAACCCAACAAAGTCAAAAAGAGCAGCTTCAGGAGCTTCAGACTGTAGATTCAGGCGGTGATGGAAAGTCCAGTCTAGTGTTTCTGCCTCCTGCTTCAGTCAAATACTGTAAAGAAACAGGCGCAACAAAAGACGGCAACTAACCTGAAGGTCAACTTCTTGTTTTTTCTTACAACAGACTCCTTTCTAGTTTCTCTCTAGAACAGGGGGGAGTAATACTGGATGTTTGCCACTAAACAGGAAGTCTCTCCTGTAGAAGAATTAAAACACAGTCATGACTCGATAATCCGACCCTTAACAATCCTAAACCTGCTATCCGACAGGTTTTTAGGAAAAACCAACAGAACACATAAAAACAGTCTTAACATAGCGACAGCCTTGGATTCTGACTCCGACATGACATTTGATGTCACCAATCAGGATAACAGCGTATTATCTGACTGAACAATCCCACAGATTGGCTACGTTCACACTGCAGGGCTTGATGCTCAATGAGGATTTCTTTGAGTTCTTTCACATTTCCAGTTAAATGCAACTTGTATGTGATCTGCTGTGTGAACTTCATACGACCCAAAAGTGTCCCCGATGGTGGAAACAGAAGTGTGAGCGCTAACTAAACTAGCATCAGCAGCCAAGTACTGCCTGTGTGTTCTGGACACTTCCACCCCGTCAGAGTGCTGCCCTGGGGTGGAAGTGTCCCCCGACCGCACCGAAAATTCAGATATTCATCATTAATTGGGGCTGAATATCCAGAGAGCAGAAAGTGCTACTGGGACCAGCCCTACTAGTTATCATAACAACTATAAACAATAATTAACTAATGAGCCTTCCAGCATCAAGCCCTCCTCGTATCTGGACCTCCGTCTTGACAATCCGACAGCCTTGCTATCCGACATGAAAGAAGGTTTTACGTTTATTATCTGTATTATTCTACCAACTCTTATTGTGGTGGCCGACTGGCAGCAGGAGACATAAAAAGATTTTCAAACGTACACATTCGATGGGGAAAACAGGAAAACTGGTTCAACTATTTGATGTAACACTTTCATCTTATCTACCTGTCACTGTTCATTTTGTGGCCGCTGCTGATATTTCATTGTAAACCTTTTACTGTCCGATAGCGACGGTGTACCAATACGCAGCCGTAGTTTGGAAGCCAACCAAATTTGTACTTGAACAAGGGACATGAAAACTGAGCAGCACTGACAGCTTAATCTTCCTTTCCTCAGATGCAAGTCCAAACAAAACTTTGAGCATCCGGCACGGAGCACGTACAGACTGCTCGCTTCGCCGTCTCAGAATACGCTGCATCTTCGCCAGTTTTCCTCCTGACAAAACAGATGTGAGGGATACGTTGGCATCAAGATGACATCCATATGGGGGCTGACTCAGGGAAAAATATTGAGTCTGACGGCCAAACTGCTGCGGTGACTCAGTAACTAAAGAGTCCAAGAACGGTTGCCTTGCCTCTCCCGTAGAGCACGAATCGCTCCACAAAACGGTGAGCGAACGGTGTACTGCAGTCTATCCGCCCCGAGGTTAGGAAACGTAGAAGGACCACGAGTCAGTGTGCTGCTTGGGTCAACGGTTAGGATTTGGAAGGAAAAGAAGCTCTACTTTTGGGTTGCTATATGACTCAAAGACTCATTAGGTTGTGAAGCTGGGTGGGAGAAAACCACTTTATTTATTAATTTCAGAAAATCTGCTCTGAAGACTTGGCGAGATCAGGAGGCGGCGCCATAAAAAGGCAAAATGAGTAGGCAGAGTTGTGTCTCTGCAGACTGAAATGCTGCAAGATAAGACTGTAACACTCTGAAACTGACATCTTGTTGAATCTGTATGAAAGGCTAAAGCTTAAAAGTGTATATTTTAGCCGTGGTGTACAGCATCCCTGCCCTGTACGTGTTCCTGTGCGCAGCACAATAAACAACACATTATTATTTCAGTGTAAAAGGAGTTTGAAGTACATGCAAGAAAGCCTCTGCTACAAGAGGGGCTAGAGGATGTTGTCCACAGGATTGGGAAAGCCACGTTCTTGCAGCAACTGGCCAGAAGTGTGAAGCACATAAAGCAGGAGGGATTTGAAATTCTCTCTCTGCACTCTCTCTCTCTCCACGAGAGCTCAAAAGTGTGGGCTGTTATCCCCTCGTGAACCATCATCACATCTTCTGAGATGGCGTGTTTTTCGCCCTGCCTTTGAAGGCAGTTTGGAAGAGCGACGCAGCTGCTTGCAGATGTGGCCAGACAATGCGCGGCACAAACTCATTTCAGAGCTTCACTCGTTGCAAAGGTGTGGGCACCGATACAAAGGAGTGGTAGGCGTGCTTTCTTGTGCGCCGCTAAAGATGGGGGATTTCACACTCTCTGGAAACTATACTCTGATCCAGACTGATCAAAAGTGCCTTTTTTAAATTCATATTCCACCATTTGCAAAGCGCTCTCGCTGTATCAGTCTGTCAAACAGGGATAATTGCAATCAGATAATTCAATAATCTTTCACTAGGATTCGTAACGGTTGCTTTTTCAATTGGAAACGTCTTGAGGGCGAAACAAACTGTTTATCTAATGGCCTGCAAGTGCACTGATGCCTGCTGTGGGTTGCCTGGAGCCATGATGAGTCATGCAATGCTCAAAGCGCTCCTCAGACTTTTTATAGCAGCAGGTTAGCTGCATGCCAACGATGCCCACAGATTCCATGAGGGAAACCTGCTCTCAGCGAGCACTCGCATTTAGGAGTGAATGATCTGGCCAGAAGATCACATGGCGATCATTATGAGATGATCCGTCGTGGCAGAATCAAACCCAATCACCGGAGTCTTCGGGTGTCTCCCTTTAATTGAATATCGCAAGGTCGTGACTTTGCTATTCGAAGTGAGATGATTTGCGGTAAAACGGCACTCGATAGATGAAATTTAATTAAATCACGACCCGTGATCTGAATTGCGGCTCCCCCTACACATTTAGTTAAACTCATACGGTTGCCTGGAAACAAAACCTGTCACTTCAGCTTAAAACCAGACACTCAATGCACAAATCTCTGCATCTTGTTTTCACCCTGATTTCATTCTCTGACTGTAAGTAGTGATTCCTATCGCTGCAGCCGGGATGCTTCGATAGAGATGTCGCTCCGCTGTTCTTTGACTGCCACGCTGTCTTTTGTTTACAAGTCACACCTCTAAAACGCGTAGAGCTTAAGATGATCACCGTCCCAAACGTGTCACAATTGTGCTTTTGCTAAGAAAGAAAGCTTGGAAAGATTTGCTGATTCTTTTGAAAAGCAGATGTGCAAAATCAGATTGTTCAAGATATAAGATCAGCAGATAATCCAAATCTACTTAGACTCTATTGGCTGTACAGGCAAGACTTTGAGTTTTTAGTTTGAGTTTTTTGACCTTCTGGGGCTATTATAGTTCAGTCATACAGCATTGTAGTGAGCTAGTGTTTATAAGTTTGTAGTTTAAAGTCATTTCTAAGAGTGACAGAAATATATGTCTGTAAGTATTGATGCATATGCTGTTGTTTAATATTTTAGTTGTAATTTTACTGTTTAAGAAGAGAAAATATTGTGGTGATGCTAATGCGATTAGCCCGTTAAGGGGAATTTTCATTATATCTTAGCATTAAGCTAGCAGACTGTTAACTTTGTTCGTATGTACTATGTGTCTTCTTAAAATGCAAGGCCAATTGTGTTTCGTTGTTTTTACAATTTTACAGTGCCTTTGTGCGTGAGGTCATAAATAAACGGCTGACTCCAGAAGAAACGGTCTCTCATTTCACAAAGAACTGTTTAGCTAATCTGCCAAACTAGACGATAGCATTTAGGGAGGGCAGAATAATCCAAGTGGCCTTTCATCATTCATCATATCACCGACAGTATTGTCATTGTAGTCTACAACCACAGACTGTGTACGAAGACAAAGCTATTGTCAGTAACAGGCTGTAAACATTTTTATTTCAGTTGTGAATGTGTGCATTTTAACATGGACTTCTATGGATATTGACCTTTTTTTGAGGAACTGCAGTTTTTTGGAACTTCCAATTATTTTTCCAGGCCCAGAGTTTACCACTTGTTTAAAGAGAACAAATCCGTCCATCCACCATCTATACGACGCTTAATCCTCACTAGGGTCGTGGGGGGTGGAAGGTTCACCTGGACAGGTAACCAGTCTATCACAGGGCTACACTTAGAGACAGACAACCAAGCACACTCACATTCACACCTACGGACAATTTAGAATCACCAATTAGCCTCAGCATGTTTTTGGGGACTGTGGGAGGAAGCCGGAGAACCCGGAGAGAACCCACGCTGCACGGGGAGAACATGGAGACTCCACACAAAAAGATCCCGGGTGTCCTCACAGGGACGCCACCCGGCGACCTCCTAGCTGCGAGGCGACGGTGCTAACCACCGAGACACCTGCAGCCCAGAGAACAAATCATGTTCAAAAAATAAAGGTCTTTCAAGTTCTGCCAGTCCTGTAATCCTCCACCGCCTGGAGGAACAGCTCCTCAGGTCCACTCTCGCCAGGGTTAAACTGTCTTCCGGGTGTTAAACGTCTATAATGGGTTTTTATGGGCTTTTAACTTTCATGATTAATTTTTTTTTCAGATGATTAATTCCTATCTCGATTCTCTTCCTTTTCCTATTCAGCAGAAATTTCACCTTTGCCACGCGGAGATCCTGAACCGTTGTCTGTTTTACACGTCAGCAGAAACGAGCTATGCAGAGAGGGATGATCTCCATCATGACAATGGGACAGAGGGCTCGGACGGTTCAGATACATGGTTAATGCAGCAGTAATTGAACAGAAACCTTCAAGCATACTCGGTTTTCTCAGATGAATTTATGTTGCACCTAACAAGAGTTTTTATTGTTCAATTCTTCTGAGCATGCTTTTTTTTTGGCCTTTTTGCCTTTATTTGACCGGACAGTAGAGACAGAGACAGGAAAGTGGGGAGAAGAATGGGCAGCAAATTGCCATGGGCTGGATTCGAACCCACGACCGCTGCATCGGGGACTATAGCCCCAGTACATGGGTCGCCAACTCAACCTGTTAAGCTATAGCGACGCCCCCTGCTTTAAAAGTGAACTATGCAGACAAAAAACCTGCAGGAAGAACATTAAAATAAGACGCGTTCTTGTATTCCCACTTCCTGCATTCAGCTGCAACTTACACATCATGTAATCCACAAATCTCCCCTTTGGGCTTAAAATCAGGTTCATTTCAGCCTTTTTCGGAAACCCAACCTCCACCTTGTTTGATAGCTGGTGTGGCTCGCCCAGACAACCTGCCAGCTGCTCTCCTTGATAACCCTGATGATATGACAGCCGCCTGACTGGCTCAGGGTTTTTTTTCTTGCAGCCAGTCAGAGATTGACAACCTATTCCAGCTGTCCAGGTGTCCTGCTCGACACCCCTCCATTCGTCCATCTGTCATTTCTCGTCCTCTCGCCGTGAGCCCTCTTCCACCCACTCGTCCCTCCAACCTGCTCCTCCACTTGTCTGCATACTCGCAACAACAGAAAGAAACCGTGCGACTCGCCCGGCTGTCAGCTGTTCCCGTGACCTGAAACAAAGCTGTGGCCTCGGACCATAATGATGGGTAATGTCACACCAGGTGGGCCCGTGAGTGGCTGGGCTGCCACAATAAAGCCGTCCCCTCTCAAAGGGCCGATGGGAACGAACGGAAACACGAGAGCCGAACAATGGGCACATCTGCACCGCAAAAACCGGAGATGGGGCGCTGCCAACGTGGAAGGACGCCCATTGGCGGACGCACAATGGGCAGAGACACATTATGCCGCGGGCTAATCATTTCCAAAACAACACGGAAAATATTCAGCAAATCAATCAGCGCTTACTCTGAACACCGAGTACAGGTGACTATCAAACAGAAAATATGCTGTTTTCACTCCACCTTTCTTTATACTCTCTCAGCATCCTGTTCATTTAAGCGCATAAGAGTCTAGACTTTGGAGAAAAGTCTTTAACTAAATGAATGCTTGATTCTCGTTCTTCTGCTGCAAATCAATGAATTTTTTTTCCCATCGATTAATAATTCAAGTCATTTTTTTTAAAAGCAAGAATCCAAAGTTCAATGGGTCCAAATATTAAGCACACGTTTGACTCTTTTCACGCGGCACTAAACTGAATATTTGTTGATTCTGGAAGGTCGTACAGAAGAAAAAAAAAAGCCTTTGGAACAACATCACCTTGGGTTCTATGAGATTCTAACTCACTCGCATATTTTCCATTTTGTGCACCAAATAATTAACCGACGATATACTCGGCATATCAATAATGGAAATACTCATTAGTTGGAGTCATAAGTGTAACTGCTGATCTAACCGTGGGCCTCGGTTACATGGATTCCCATTAGAAAAAGCTCATTTCTTAAGGGAAGCCGATGTGGGAGCCTTCGGGGGCCGACTTAAGTTTTGAGACCAGTGACTAAGTGGACGGCAGCAGCAGAAGTATTTTTTAATTCCAAAACTTTCCTGCCTGTGATACAAGGAACCAAAGTACCCAGAACAAAGCCACGCATACTCAGGGGACGGCTCGAAAACATGCAAACAAATGGGCCGCCGGAGTGTCTCAGTATTCCGAAGAGAGAGGATGTCTACGAAACAGAGCGGCGAGAAGAGGCAGAGGCCATGTAAGCCTTTCTAGGAAGTGCAATAACATCATCCGAGATTAGCTTTAGGGGATTGGTTTATTTGCATAGTGATAAAAAGACAGAAATAGACCAACTATATTAACCGATTCATACGCGAGATACAAAAAAAAAAAAAACACGTAAGAGGCTTGTGGAAATGAGGAGAAGGGGGGAAAAGAAGGCTTCCAATGAAGACATAACAGAATCTAAATGACACAGAACACGAGGCATTCGAGGGGTGCCAAGCTGACTGCTAGCCAATCAGCTAAACCAGGGATCCGGCCAATGGGCATGACAACACACAGAGAATTATCTTGATATGAAACATGCAAATGGCAACTAAATATAACAGATAACCAGCACGCTGGGTGCAGAACCTGAACAACTACACGACAAACAAACAAACCACCACCGTGCGCCTAGAACTGCTTGACATTCACATTAACTTCCACTTTGGGATTTATCTGATTAAACCAGCCGTCTACCTAGCTCCACTGCTCGCGCTAAGCTGTGAATTTCTGGGGAGTTTCTTGCAAAATGTGAGAGGGATTAAATGGAAAGGAGAGAAATTACTGGAGAATAAGCTGAGTTGAGCTATTTTAACTATTCAGTAATGCTTGGGAGATGCTTTAAGCAGCTGATCTTATTAAATGGGCTCTGCTGTAAGTAGTCTATCAACCGCGCAAGACATTCAATTTAACCTGGCCGACGAAATAATAAATCAGCCCCATCCTCCCTCCGTGAAGCCGTAAAAGCACAGATATTATACATGTACGTGCACACAGAAAACAAACTGATGAAGCAGTTTTTGGAACAATGAAATCTCTTTGGCTTCGCCACCAAAACCTCCCTCAGTTTGAACGCCTGGCAGGCATTAATTTCTTCTCTCCCTCTCCGCCTCCTACCATCCATCCATCCTACCGCCGTTCCTCTCACTCCTCCTTTCTTCTCTCCTCTGCATGCAGGTGCGCTCGCCCACAGAGCTGCACGCCGACTCCTGTCAGTAAGAGGACAGGGATGTATGATAAGCACAGATCCTCTCTGTTCCCGCTGCCCCGCTTCCGCCCCGCAGCATCCAAAGGGCATCGAGGACCACTTCAAAGCCCACGTGAAGGAGGGAAGGAAAGCGGTGAGACTGAGCCGATTTTCCAGAATTGTCCGACCAAAAATCATCTGCAAACAAAGCCACAAGACTGCACATGATTGTGGAACTTCTGTCCTTTCCTGTTGGGATGCTTTAACCCTCTAAACCCCAAAAAAGACATAATATCTAATCCAAGCCCTTACAGGAAAACAGAAGCAACCACTGGATTTTTAACTTTGCACCACCAGTCCTCCAACTACTCATCTGTGAAGCGCCCTCCAGATATCAAAAAACTAAACCAAACACAAGTTTAAAATCATGATATTTCATCAAATTTAGTTTACTTGTCACATTGGAGGGGGAAAATGCCAAATATAAACAGTCTGCTCTAAAAAAAAATAAAATAAAAATAAATATATATATATATATATATATATATAGTATACTGAATTTGAATGCTGATTTTGACTTGAATTTTGATTTGGATTTGATTTGATTTGAATTTTGTATGCTGCTGTTTTGTTGCTGATTCTATGTTGGTGTTGTGTTGTTTTTTGGTGTAGCAATTTGCCTGATTAATAAAGTTTTATTCTAATTCTTTTATTCTAAAAATTCTGCACTCCTCGGCTCAAGCATTAATCCCTGAGTGACGCCGCTGCAACCAACAGACACACATTCAGTCAGCTGAACTGCAGGCTGTGTTTACAGAGAGCAAATGAGTACGGACAATAATTAAAAATTTAAGAAGTACAATATCTACAGTATGTGGAGCCCACATTTTATTCCAGTATTGATGACACCTGTGGGCACTCACATCAGTTTTCTTTCATTTCTTGCAAAATAATTGAAGAAATCTAGCTTTTTCTTCTGTCAGATGCATGGCACTCTAACTGTGTCTATCCATGGTTATGCTGTCTCTATAAAGGGCCATGACTTCACACTGCAATAAAACAGAAGAGCCCACAGCGAGCAAAAATAAGACACGAGCAAGAAATCCCAGAAACTGGGGTTTGGAGGGTTCAGATTTTTTCCCACATATGCATCAGCTAACCCTGTTGTTCTCACGTTAAGCCGTTTTTATTGCAGTCTGGACCTTTTTCTGTAAAAACCACCCATGTAAACTACTCCTGAGTGCTGTGCAGGGTTCGGTGTTGGAGAGGCGCCATTTTGACGCCCTCATCGAGCAGCAGCCTTCTCTCTAACGCCGCCCTCAGTGCGCTCCATTTCCTCCGTGCTCAGAGAAGCGGAGCTACATCCAGCAACCACCATTTCTTCCTTGTTTTAGCGCACTTTGGGTTGTGTGTTTGTTTCTGTCGGATCCTGCGCCGCAACAGAAAGGGCTGATTGGAGTGCAACCCTCTGAAACATTTGCATCACCTCGCGCCGGCAGCCCAGAGCCGTCGATTGTTTTTGTGTTTTACATCGAACAGCACAAAACCTAAAACTTCACGCCGAGTGAAGTGCAGCCGATGTAACTTGTCCGACATGTTGGCTGAGACGGAGGAGTGATGGGACGTCTTGGGCTTGATGCTGCTGGGGAAACTCGAAGCGTGAAGACTGACCAGTTACACATTGATGCATAGAACTATAGGGGAACACGCCGTCAATTACAGCCGTGCATTTGTTAAGCGGCCACGTCGCTCCTTCTGTTTTTCCCCGGATGGATGGGTTCTGCAGGCTGGGTGGTCATGGAACAACAATCACATCAAAGCGCCCGTGACAACATGGAAGGAACAGCTTGACAAAAGCTGCATCGACCACGCACTTCCACTCCTGCAAGACGCACACACACACCGGAGTGAAGTGCTTCCTGTAGCACTTTCTGTAGATGAGAACACAGGGGATAAATTTAGTTCTGCTATCTAGGTTTGTTTTGGGGCCTGCTCCAGGATCTGTTCCAGCCGTGAAGACAACACAAGACATGATGCAATTTGGACATTTACATCCATTAGATCTGCCCAAAGAAGAATACAGTCTGTGATGTGACAACATCCATCTGAGAGTCAACTTCACAACGAGGGAAAACACAGAATCACTTACAGAGTCTCCTTATTAGAGCCAACCTTATTTCTCCTCAAAACAACACCTGCCGTCAGCATCACTGGAATCTTTGAAGGAAGCCAGAAACACTCAGTGTATGAAGGAAGGTGGTACAGTCCTGCACAAACAACAACGGTGCTACATCTCACCGACCAGCAGCTGTGAGGAGAACACCCACATCACTAGTCCCTCCACCATGAGTGCAAACTGTCCTTCAAACAAACACCAAAGATGTCACAACAAGTAAATACGAAGAAAATCTAAGAAATCAGAACTACACTGCAAGTAAAGCGGCGCCTCATTTCGGTGCCCCGTCACGTAGAACTTCAATTATTTGGAGTGGTGAATTTTCATCTACAGTTTTCTAATTTAGGATTAAAAAAACATTTTTACTATAGACTGAAATTAATTAAAGCGTGACTGAATTAAACTGTGGAGGTCCACTACTGCTGAGTGAATAAACACCGAACACGCCGCCATCTAGACCGAACGTGTGGAGATGTTTGAAAGTTAGAGGAGTGCAAAATTAAACTCTTTAGCCTTAAACAAAGAGCTAGGAGCTGGAACACAGTGTTCCAGGCTATCAGAGGACAATGCTCTTAAAATCTCATTAGCAAACGGCTGCCAAAATGTGTGAGAAGACTGCGGTGCAGAAAGGTGGGGCAGAGGACTGGCTCAAGGTAATTTGTAATGAATAATAGCCCGGGCCGTATTGTTCTGTGCCTTGTGCGAGCAGCGGACCATGCTGCTGAAACCTCTCCCAGCGTCATGTAATTAAATGTAAAGCTAAATACTGAACTGACTCCACACATACTGTGAAGCTTATTAGGTGCAGGTGAGCACACAAACACTGGCCCAAATGTGCAGAAGAGGCAATTCATCACGCTAACTAACTGGGCTAGCTCGCAGTGCCATTATCCTGCTGTAAGGCATCTGTAAGTCATGTGGCCTGCAGGCTGCTGACAAGCCCCTCTTGTTAGGTGGCTTTCAGAAGAGCCCCACCAGCCGCCTTGGCTGACAGGCAAATTGGGGGCTAAAAACTGGGGCATTAGCTACCTCAGTTCAGCGCGAATGGCTCGACTGCTGCGTTTAACCTTTATACTGCATATTGCCCTTTGTCACGGTCTCCAGCAGCAATCTGGAATAGCTCGCTGAAACGCTAAATGCCCCAACCTTCCTCACATTATCCACCGCAAAGAGGATAACTGCAGTAGAAAGGCAACTCAGACGGTCTCGTCACATAAAAATCATCTTGAATTGTTAGCAGGCGTTTAATATAAATGACACTGTAAACCTCTCTAAACCAAATAGCAGCTAAATCAGGTCTGAAAGCGGGCTGTTTGTGTGCCTTTGGTAGCGCTAGCCAGTGGCGTCCTCATGCCCAACGCTGCTCCTGCCACAAGCAGCTCATCTACACTTGCCCCAGGTGCCCCGGAACAGATCTGTCGCCGCCTGTCTCACACCTGCAGCACACCTCAGATTCACAGACCTCCCTGCTACGTCTGACACCAGTCCGTTGGGAGGCCCCGACTGGGAAATAGCACTTAATCATCGGGGGCTTGACATTGAGTTGCCTGGCTGAGGAGAAAGCAGCAAATAAATAAAAGTCCTGCAAGACAAAAAAAAAACTCGAGCATGTCGGTTTTCTTGTGATATGACTCGAGTGCGATGAGCTCTGGTCTGCAAGGTTGGACTAGAAACAAAGGGCCGGAGCCAAAACTGTCATTATGTTTGGCACCGACATATGCTGTGAAACGGCTAATAGGTCGGTGTGGTAACTCCAATCTATTTAACACGAGCTAATGTACGTCTGAGCAGCCAGCACATTACGGCTGAGGATGGACACCCACAAAAACTCGCTCTGCTGCAGGTAACCGGACACCACGTCCACGCTGAATATTTTATACGCCGCTGGACAGTCAGTCAGGGGTTTAAGCCGGGATCACAGCTCCGGCCAAGCGTCTGCTAGGAAGATCAATCACAACTCATTCTCCGTTTTCCCACACTGCAGCAACGGCTCACGTGTTGCTGTGCCAGCAGCCGTTCCTGGGATGGCCTAATCTACTCTGAGATGGAAGTTGTGTTTTCTCTGTGTGAAAAAGACGGAAGGAGAGGAAAAAACACAGTGAGAGAGAGACAGAGAGGGAAGGAGAGAACACACACACACACATATAAGAGCTAGCTGCTACCCTCGCTAATTTGCCGGCTTTTGAAAAAAGCTGAGGTGGGGATTTCATTTTCACAGCCCATAACAACTTTCAGCAGCAAAGACTGTCTTATTAAAGCGGTCAGAGGGACTAAAACATTCTTTTTGAGGTGCTAACTGATATCAAAGTGTTGTTTGAGATAGTGGGAGATTGCACAAGGCATCTGCGAGACTACTGACATTTCAGGTGTTAAATCACACGTCTCTTGTTTGGGAATTAACACTAAAAAAAGCAGATGAACATCACTGGATGCTTTCCTCCTGTATTACATGAATGTCAGTGGCTCCAAAAAAAAAAAAAAGGGTTGGACAGATTCTGCATAACTTTCCAGCTGCCGTGGCGCCGGTGCTGCCAGTTTTGCTGGTTTCCAGGCCTGTTGATCAGAATATTCACACGGCTAGTGAAAGTGTTGGTTAAGGAAAAATGAATGCTCATGCACCCAAATTTCGCCAGTACAGAGAAGGAGGCAGGTGAAAGAGAGCGTGCAGCCGAGCACAATGAGCTGAAAGAAAGAGCAGGAATAAGACAATGTGCTTTGATAGCTTTAGAGAAGGTTAGGCAGTTTTCCAATGGCTCATGGGCTTAAAATCTTCTCTTAACCTGGCAGCACTGCTGCAGCGAGTGTGCGTGCAGATGGCACACCAACCCTCCAGCAGCAGACGGCACAAATACTACAGTCCCAATCGTCTCCTATATTAACGCGACCTTTTCAACTCGCTTTGACAATTTCCAGACTTACAGCCGTTTCTAAATGTTGCAGCTATTCCCAAATTTCCGACTTTGCAGATGTGATCAGTTCTGCATTGCGACTGTTAACCTTAACGTTAATGCCGTAGACGATCCCCGGCCGCACGTTACTGCAAACAAAAAGAAAGCTGAAGAGGCTCTTGTACCGAGATGAGAAAGAAAAAGACTGAACTGGTGGGTCCTTATGCACAATTACCTATTTTTAGGAGCAGCAGTTAAAAAAAAACAACAAAGTATTTAGTTCATATTAAATAGGAAGTGTTAACAATCAATGAACAACTTCCACTGAGATGAATTACAGCGGATATTTTTCCATATGCCGATAAAACTGATTTTAACCACCAACAGCTAATGTTTGCAGCTAAACCAGCTCAGTAGGAATCTGAGGAACAGACAAAGCAAACACCAGATTACGCAGTAAACAAGCCGTAGTCCTCCACAGTAAACTCCCCGTAACGTTATTAATCTCTCCGCAGCAGGCTTGAGTGACTCATAATAGCTTTATATAAAATAACCCTCATATATAATTTGCTTGATGGATGGATAGCATTAGTCCAGCTGCTGGAAACAGCTGCTTAGCTGGAACATATGTCCACAAACAATACTTCACCAACTTTATCAGTGCCAGAAATGTGTCGGTACTTGCTGCCACTTCTCAAATGTATGTCCTCTCAGAGCAGACACGCTATATTACTTTGGCTTTAATGTTGTTGGAATAATCAACAACATCTGAACACTGGCAGCCTGTGTTACTGGAAAGTGCTAGCTTAGCGTTTGCATGAGCCGTGGGTAGCTAGCTAAACCGGACGGTGATTCTACTAATCACATCAACATGGCTTCCACAGATAGTAGCTAGACAGCAAGGAGACGCGCTTTATGAGACACGTGCACCTGTAGCCCCACCTCGTTACACAGTAAAAGGCTCCACCTGCTGGTGCAACCAGGTACTACAGCATATCTACAATACATTCGCTAACATGCATGTCCCTCATCCTCCACCTTTTAGGTTCATATACTTTTAATCTGATGAATTATTTACACCAGTAGTAATTGATCAACCATTGAATTGATCAAGTTATTACCAGCAATACTAGCAGACCTTACAACTACCTGTGACCTACTAATTTATTCATCAGCTCACCGTTTAGCTCCCACACATCATTTCATTGGACTGAAATACCAACATCCCATATTGACACACAGTCAACATCCATCTAGACTTTGACCAAAGCTCAACTCATGCGAAACAGCAGCACTTCTGATGCAGACAGGTTGAAAAGAAAGTGAAAGTGTGCACGTTTGAGCGTGAATGTTTGTGCCGCTGTACACGAGTATCCACATAGTTATGTGTCTGACAGAGATGCTTCTTCTTCTCTCTTCTCGCTCTGCTGCAAGAAACAGAGTGCCTCTCCTGACATAACCAAGGTGGAAAAGACGTAAATGCTTTCAAGGAAAAACTCTCCTTCGACACATGCATAGATGCCGTACCATGCAGCTTTCAGACAGGTTAAATGTTCCTTCTGCTAATTCAATACGCTGGACAGACATTTATGTAAACTCAGGGAGGGGGAACAACATTTTCTCTTCTTAGAAGCTCCAGTAGCGGCTTGGCAAAACCTGGTACTTAGCAAAAAGAGATGTTTGTTCCAGGAGGATCAAGAGGTTCTACCTGGACAGTATTCTTAGCAGAAGTCAGCCGCTGCCACAACTGAGTATTATTTGGAACTAGATGAGGAAAGTAAAATGCACTTTGAAGTTAGGTCACAATTTTAGAAATAATTGCTTCCATTAATGGAAAAGCAAAGAAAAAAGAAATCCCCCCCCCCAAATGCCAACTAATCCCCCCTGATTTTAAAATAAACAAATATTAGCACCTAAAATTAGCGCAGCCAGATAACAGGGACTCTGCTGCTAAATCAGTGGCGTCTGCGCGCTGCAGAATAAAGCTTGACATTTTGGTGCTAGTAAATTCAATCTTGATTCTTCAAATTGCCAGCTTGTTTAACGTAATGGTTCGCTGCAAATAATTTGAAGCTCTGCACAGGAGGAAAAACAATAACGGCAGCCGAGCATTCAAACGACAACGGCGCTAATCATGTGTGTCGGGGAGCGACGGCCACTTCCAGTTGTAAAAATCCACGTTTTCTGGCTTCACTGTCAAAAAGGTGAGACTGTAATCAAAGACATCTGCTCTGTATACATATCATTTTAGAGTCAAATAAGATGATGCATATTTGAATAGTTTCCTTTTCAGCATTCTTGGCAAAAACAGCACTCAGTGGGGCCAGGTTTATTGTTAATCTATACAGAGTCCAGCTCTACGGCGGGCTGACAAACACGCTGAAGGATCCTCCAGAGTATAAACTATTGTTGAAATGTGGTGCAGGAGTTCTGAACAAGCTGATCAGGACTGACTCGATGTTTCTGGATTTATGAATGCTCAACTGCAAATACACGTCTGTCTGTTCTGATGAATGTGTTTTCCGTCACTTTGCAGCTGAATTTCCCACTTTGCACACTTAAGCCAGCGACAGAAGGTTCCACTGAAGCTCTGCTTTTGTTTTTGGGGTCCAAGAGAAAAAATAAATAAATAAAAAAATTGAGAACAACAGATGCAGACTGCTCATAGCTGCGAGGGCTTTTAAACTTCTAAATATCAAAGAGTGCCTTTGCTTTCTTTTCGGTGACATGTTGCCAAAGAGCTGTGCGGCTCTCGCTCTGTAGCTGTGGAAACTGGTTCCACTTTATAGCCTTATACCGAAGCAAAACAGCTCCCAATGCTGCTGTGAAGTGTGGCAAAACACCATAGGTAGTATATGTACCGATTCTTTGACCAACCCCAGACGCTAATCGGATGTATGAAGGGTGCAAGAAGAAAGAAAGACTGCAGATTGTAATAAGGATTCGACACATGGGACCACGCATTAGCAGCACCGAGGTCAGCCTTTGGTGCAGATTCCAGCCTCAAAGTAGGATCAGGCTCCGCTGAACCATGCGGACGCTCTTACATCCCCAAGTCTTGGCCCCTGGCTATAAAATGCAATCAAGTTATCAACATAATTGAAGAGGCAAGTGTCACCCTGAGCAAGATGAAGCACCTGTCCTTGAAAATTAATAAATGAATGCATCAGTCGTGCTGCTGCTGCTTGGTCCTATGCCACGGAGTCTATGAGAGGGAATGGCAGCGTGAGCAGGCGGACACTTGTGAGCCCATGTGACACTGCTACAAAGCGGAATAATCCTGCATTGTGATGACAGACACACCAGACCGGATCAGCGGGCTTCCGGGTTACAAACAACCTGCTGTTGTGATGAACACCGGCTGCAACCTGCAGAGAGACCCAGCTAGTCCAGCATGCATTAAGAAAAAAAAAACTCACAATTTAATGAATCAAGTTCAGTTAAACTCCAAAAAGAGAACCTACTCCAGCAGTGAAACAGCCTCAATCAATCATACCCACCACCCACCCATGTAATCCCTGGATAAACCATTTTCACAACCATTTTACCTCCTCGCAGTGAATTAAAATGCAGCAGTGAGGGCAGAGAAATCTCCTCCTCATTTCCCTCCAATCCAGCCAAAGTTGTACCTGCAGCTCCTCCTCACACGGCTCCGTGCAGCTCTGATGTGCACTCACTGTTACTGGGACTCACCATTACCCGAGCGGTCGGACCGGACCGGCTAGCTAGCTGCTGTCACCACATTTAAATGTCAAGGTCCTTGAGGCAGACGGCGCATCAAGCCGCTGACCCCCGTATTCAAAGTGTTGGTCCCAAGGACATGAGAGGGAGGAAAAAATAAAAAAAAACCTACCGTTGGTCCACTGTGGGGGAAAAACAACTGAGTCCGAGCTGTTAGCAAACATCTAAATAAAGTTAAAGCTGCGTTAGAAACTTAGCATCGCTATTAATGTGCTAACTTACAAAAAGATGCAGGTGGATTAATATCTGAAATGTTCATAAAAAAATAACAAATAACCCCCCTGGAGCGACCTGGACATCGACATGCTCCTGCCATTACAAAGCGAGCGTTAGTAGGAAATGAACCTGCGCCCAGAGCTAGCTTACCATGGATCAAACTCGTGGATGATGCTCTCGAACCGGATCACCGCGAAAAGTCTGGAGCTGAATCCAGCCAGGCAGGCCAGGAAAAGAATGCTAAAGGAGAGTAAAGACTGCCACCCAGCTGGCTGTGTCAGTCCGCCAGACAGGCCTCCTTTGCCCCCTCCTCCTCCTCCTCCACCCGCGGCGCCGGGTCTGCTGTTCCCGTGCACCGAGCCCCCGGCGTTGGTGGACGCTTTGTGCTTGCCGTCGCTGGCTGCGTGGTGCTCCGCCATTTCTGCGTGCGGTGTCGGTTGGATTTGCTAGAGCGTCCCCCCCCTCCTGCCACGCTCCCGTGTTTCCCTCCGCTCCGTGCTGTCGTAAAACTCCCGCCCCGGGTTCCGCGTCCGCCTTCCTCGGGTATCCTGCCTCCGGAGTCCGCCGGCTGTGGATATATATGTATTTCAATTCGGTGTCGCCGCTCCGACAGACCGCCGTTACATCCCGAAACGCACACTCATGCGCCACATACCGAGGCTGCAACGCTCAATCCGCTTCACGATTGAACGCCGGTGGAAAGGGGCGGGACTGGGGCGATGGGAGGGGCGTTGGGAAGCTCTGGCGGCCCCTCACTGGTCGAGACGTATGAGCGGGCGGGGCTTTGAGTCTTTAAACCAATCAGAGCGCAAGAGCGACGAGATGGACAGATGACTCCACTAATGACAGCACATAAATTGTGGTTCATTGAAATAAGGATTATCCCTGTTATATATATATATATGAAATGGAATCACTGTTACTAACTATAAATAAAATCCTTATTACCCAATTAAAGTGAGCTGTTTCGAGCTTAATTAGCCATTTAAATAGAGAATAACAAAAAGAACTTGGTGAACACAAAGTTTGTGTCATTTCCTTGCAGCTAAAAGCTATAGGCAGGTGTGCGAAGATAAATGTGCTCTCTGAGTGCAATATTTCTGTTGCCCTTGGATGTTCAGGACTGAGTGGTGAAGTGGTAATAAAGATTGATGTGTCTCATCATTACTATGTCCCCCAGCAAAGACGAGCACGCAGCATTCATCATTCTCTTAAACTCAGGATGTACTTTCACAACTTGCCCCAAAGCCTTGAAAGCCCATACTGAAATATAGCACATTTTCTGAGCATTTCAGGTAAACGCACAGGTTTTTATTGATTGATTGCGTACATCTATTTTGCACCACGAGACAGAGGCACGATGTATTACAGGTTAATCTGAGGTCTGATCCGGTTCTAGACAAACATGTCCGTGGGAACAGAAGGCCTGGTCCTCCTCCATCTCATGCTGCTTTATGTAAATGCAACCCACAGCACAGCGTTTCATCTTACACCGAGGTTACACACGAGTCATTATGTGATCAAAGAAGTCTATTTTTAAACAAACAGTAACGCAATTAAGTTGTTGACCTGCAAAACATTATTAGAAATTTAAACCGTGACTTTATAGTGTATATGCACTGCACCTGATTACAGCACCCACCCGGTAATTTATGGGAATGTTTAAACAGATGAAATACATTCTGATAACTGCTTATTTGGTTTTATCCTTTTCCATTTATAATATAAAACGCACTGTTAATTCCATACAGTTTATCCGAGCATATTCTGTTTGCTGATTTAAAAACTTCACAAACTGGGCAAATTCCCATCCCGGCTTTGCATCAACACTGTTTACAGCTACCCTGTCACCCCCATAAGATCATGATTTGAAAAAAAAAAAAAAACCAATGAAATATTCATGTAGAAGAATTGCAGTGAAGTTTGAGCCGGCTTAACACGGCTGTAGATCAAGGCCATCTTCTGGAGAGACGAGGAGGAGATAAGAGCCCGTTGAAAACACGGCTTTGGAGAGACGGGGGGAGATGGACGGACGATAATGAAGGGAAGTAAAAGAATGATTATGAAAATTGATGGGGGTCATCGTGGAGTGTAGCTGGAGTGGCACGAGCGGATAAGAGTTCTGGGATCATGAGGAGATCACAGGAAAGACGGTATCACACGCTGCAGCTGAAAGTCAGAGGCAGGAAAGACAATACGCACACGGGCGTGTAAACATGTGTAATCCCACATACACACACACACGCATTCATCCCGATGATTACATGCGTGTGCAGGCTCACAGCGACGTGTTCACGCTTACACACAGGCGCCTCGATCATTTGTCAAGGCCCGCTTACGCCGTGACGTTTATGCCTCCACTCCTTCACCTCTTCCCCTCTACCTCCAAATTCTGAATGGATGACCTTTGAAACAAATAGAAATGCAGGCTGTGAAGATTGCTTCAATCGCATCTATTGTCAAAAGGCCAGACCCAGATGAAAGCCAGCCAAAATGAGTGCTGTTGCCAGGCAGGGCAGCTTTGCTTCTCCCCCCCGGTCTCCAGGGGCAGACTTGGATGTTTCTGTTTGCTTTGTCTTCTCTGTTTTTTTTATTTTCTCCCAAGAACATTTCAGATTTGCAGAGTTTATGCTTCTTAGGTGTCTATACTTTTCTTTTTTTTATTTATTTTGCCAAAGGCCAGTTGTGCAATAAAAACAAAAGCTTAAAATGAAGCCTGAAACAATCTTTGCACCTTCCTGTCTGTCATTCTCTCTTTGCTCTTTGAAGGCATGTGTGAGTTGCAGGAGGAAGCGAGAGAGAGAGAGAGGTGTCATAGCTGATCAAGAAGATTATATTCATTATGCTCATTTTTTAACAGCTTTTGCTTAAAATGAAGCCACTAAAAATGTGACTGGGAGAAAATCCCAAAGCCCAAAACATCCACAGTAGGTGCTGCCTCGACTAGCTTCAGCAATTTGTCTCAAAAATGCATAATAATCTCAAATCTCTCAAGCAATTGGTGTTATGTAACCATTTTGGGCAAAGCAAAGAATCCTCCTTGAATCGGCGGTCTCTGATGAGAACAAAGTTGCTGCACGCTCCAAAAGGAAGCCTCCAATTTCATGCACACGCGGCACGTGAAGTGCTCGTATGAAGGATGTAATTAGTTTTTAAGGCGCAGACAGACAGCGGGGTGGAAGATTCGTGAGAAGGAGGCACATCATGTTCTTGACATCTCTGCAGCACGAATCACAAGAGAAGCTTAGAAAATCACAAAAGAGAAGCATAGATTTGTGTTTAATCTATACAAACTTCTTTTTTTTTCCCTGTTGAGGGTCATTAGTGGGGGCTGGAGTCATTCCCATCATGCACTCGCTGGAGGGCAGGAAAACAACTTGATTGATTACCGATCCATCACAGAGATAGCACACTGACACCAGCACATTCATACGCCAAGACCAGGATCTTATTTTTTTTGTGTGTTTGCTTTGTTGTTGTCCTTTCCTTGGCACTGCTCTTCACTAATTGTCTCGTGCATCGTCTACACGTCCTGGGGGGAATCCAAATGGTGTACATTCAATCAAAAAGCACGGCGGAACATGATGTTCGCTCACTGTGAGCGCAGCAGACTTCAAAAAATGCCAAAGCAAACTTTAAAAATCCTATTCATCCCGTTACACTGTGATCCATTCTAACGGGATGATTAGCCGGCGCCTGGGGACCGCCGCTGCACACACACACAGCGATTCGCACCACAATCATTAACAGGAATGAGAGCACTTAGCATCCCAACAAGGTGCAGCATCCAACTGCTCTGAACTATTTATGTACCTGTAGCCAGCAGAGAGTTGTGCGGCGGGTTGTAATTCCATTTAAAAAGCATGTTCAGCATCAGAATAACTGCCTCCGGGTCGCGCTGCTTGTGACGCTAAAATAATTCCTTGGTTAATTTTCAAATCTGTGTATTCAGGGTTGAAGGGGTTCCCATGACAACGGAGTTAAACGACATCTTCGGTGCGTGTCTTAGTGATGAATCAGAGGACTGAAGGGGGGAAAAAGAACAACACAAACACAAGAGTAATGACCTGGATTAACTCCTGGTTGACGATGCTCTCTGAGTGCATGGGGTTACCTGTGCAGGCCTCATCAGTGACACATCATTTCACAGCCAGCACGCCTCATTTCTCTGGCAGTCAATGGGCCACAGAGAGGTAGTTAAATTTCATAGATTTGGACATAACCCACTCGGTCCCCGGCGACGCATCCGGATGAGACTCTACAAGCGCGCGACGTCTTAATCTTGACTTTGATGGAAGGTGTGCTGGCACAGGATCGGACACGGGGTTCACCTTGTGCGACGGGACTGTTAATCTTGATCCGCTGTGATTATGTATAGCGCCGCATGACTTACTTAGCTATTCATATGCACCGTGTACGGCGGAGCCCAGACTACTTCTTTAAAGAAAATTGCTTGTTGTTATAAAATATGAAATAGTGTGACAAGCTCCTATATTTTGCAACAGAATACGGCGTGATCTATCATCCCGGAGATCAGAGAGCTTTAGCTCAATTTATAAAGCTGCATCTGCCTCCAAATGCTATTGCATTCATTGCATTCATCTGTCATCCGCCGAAGGATATGAAAAGTTAGTCTCCCTGCGAGGCTGCGAGCTGCAGAGACAATGACAGTTTTGATTGAAAATATCTTTTCATTTTTTTTTATTTGATTACAAAAACACCTTCATCTAGCACGCTCTCCAAAGGGGAACAAAGCAATCAATGCACTCATCTTGTCAATGAGAACTTCCATTTTTTGACAACTGGGATCAAACATCAATGTGAATCTGTCTGTCGGGCCTTCGCATGCCTATTTCCCCCAGAATCACAAATTCAAGCAGTCACCCGAGCAAACGTTTTAATTCCTAATCAGGCTTTTAATCACAATAATCATCCCGTTAAATTACACAATCATTATGCAATTATTGGATTTTAACAACCTGCTGTCATGTATACGAATAAAACGGGTCTCAAATACGAATACAGACGGATAAACATTTATTTAATCCAGTAGTTTTTTATTTTTTATCTGAGAGCAACTCTCACAAGCATATCAACACTGAAAATTGCCCGAAAACATTCACAGTTCACCACATTCATCAAGATTGATTCTGACCTGTCGACAGCTGAAAGTGCCTGCAGTGATGCTTCAAATACTATTGGCATGCTGCATAGGAAGGGAAGGAAAGAAAAAAAACTATATAAGAAAGTTTCAGTTGATAGAGTGAGGAGAGAAAGAGAGAGGAAGGCAGATAGGGAGAAATAAGGAGGAGTGAGGAGCTAACCGGAGCTCAACAGAGATATCAACTGTCTGCAGGCAGAATGTCAGACTCCGAGAAGCTGGCTCGCATTTCTACCTCTTTCAGAATAACAGGTGCCTTATCAGAATTTCCCCTCACTTTGGAACGGTTCGAGCAGCGTGATGCCTTTTGAGGAGACTTGCCTTTCAGATATGAGAAATGTAATGCGTGGAAAAACAGTTGAACTTGCTCTGACATTATCCCCGCGGGAGAGAAAGAATACGTCTCGTGTGTTGAAAATTGAAGTATGCCTCCCAATTTCCCAGCTGCCTCTGCTTGACAAATGACCCTTCTTTCACTTGCCTGAGTGGCCGACGCGAGCTGTCTCAATTCAGAAGACAACAGATTTATGTGATATTGCTTCAATGACAGCCCTGGAACCTCAGTGGCAAAATTACGATGGCAGGACTCACAAAAAAAACCCCAAAAAACACAGAAGAGGAGCAGACATGCCAGCGTCCTCTCTGACTTCACAAAGCGTGACTGTGCAGCTCGTACAGAGATAACTACTATATGACATACGTTGCTCAGAATAGCCTCTACCTCGTCTCGTGATTTGCATTTTTACTTTGTGAATCCGCTGTACAACCGATGCCTGTGCTTTGTTTTCTCTCCCCTCCTTTTTAACGACCTTTGGAATAATGAGTAAATACATTAAATTAAAGGCCAACTCTGGTGTTATTTTCTGACCAAAGAGCACTTTGTAGAGGCGGCTCAATACCAAGAGGCCCCCTCGGTCAGGAGTATGCATCTCTGTGCTGAGCCCGTGTCCAATCGATTCTCCTGCTGGTTGCCCTCGATCGGTCATCTGACAGAACGCAATTCCCGCCTTTCAAATAAAGTTAAACTTAGCCGGCCTTTCCAATGAATATGGGAGAGATGGGAGGGAGGCTGCAGCAGGAGGAGGAGGAGAGATAGCAGCTCCTCTGGTGGCTTTTCAACTGTCCATGTAATGGAAACGAAGCCAGAGTCGGAGGAGGAGGAGGAGGAGGCCGAGCTCTGCATGATGAGTGGAAGCAGGAAGAAGCAGCTTCCTCCAAAAGTTCAGAACTCTGCCCTCCAATATGTTCGGGTTCTTTTTTTTTTTTTTTAATCCAAATGTAACCTTTACAGGCTCCGGTAGTCAGTCGTTAGGCTTTTACATTTACTTTTTTTATATCAACTTTCCGTGACCTTTGCTTTTCTTGTCTGGATATTACTGAAGTCCTCTGCGAAGCCACGTCAGCCTCTCGCGGAGCACTAACGAGAACGGCACAGCAATCAGTAAATTATTTATGAACAGACAAATTAATGCGGCTCGGAGATAACCGTCGAGCCAAATTAGTCCCAAATCATCATGGCGCCATACATGTAACGAGGAGATGACTGATGTAGGGAATTACTGCCGGCCGGGCTCGTGGGCTCAAATGACCAAAATCACTCCAAGTTTTATTGGAGACGCATCCCAATAAAACTGCCAAACAAGACTCAGACGAGCATCCTCCCAAAGAGAAACACCTTCATATCAAACATAGGAGCGCTGGTGACGCAGCTGTTTGTCCTTGGTGGGCTTGTTTTTTTCTATTAGGCGCTCTGGGAGGCTCATGGCTGAGTGCATAATGACACAATAGCTCATTCAGGCATAAGGAAATTAAAGTAATATCTGAACTATCAAGCCCGCTGCCACGAGATAAAAAATATCTGAGAGGACAGCGGGGGTAATGGCTCCTCATCTCTCCATCTCGGGGCCGGGGCTGCCTGCTGCTCCTATCTCAGCAGCCACATCATCCCCTGGACAATCGCTGCATCGAGTCGTGGTTCAGGGCCCGAGAGCTTCCCTCGAGAGCGGGACTCCTGCTGCCAGCTCTGAAGCCGCACGCTGCTTTTGTGAAACGTCAAGTGAACATCTAAATCAAAAAACGGGATCCGTAATCGACCCAGCGGAAGAAAAGAAGCGGCCTCTGGTGTTAACTGGACCCACGGAGCCGAGAGACGAGAGGTGACGCCGGGAGCGATTCGTCTTCTTTGTCATCTCCTTACTGAGATGCTTAAAATATTGTTTATAGCTCCCACCAACCGACGCATTTCCCAGCAAGCTTTGATTGATGTCTGAGGCATCGCCATGGCAACCGGCATGTAGGAATGATAAGTGACTTTGGCAGGAGAGCATCTCCTTCTGGATTATTACGACCACCTGAGGGTGATGTGAGCGTTTGCCGGCTTTGTGTGCGAACGGTGACGAGCTGTTCTTGGCCATCCGCTCCTCCGCCTGCTGCTGCTGCTGCTGACGCCCACTCAAGGGGTTAATCGGGTTAGGAAGCATCCTGATGGAGCAGCTGACAAGGATCCATACGGCGCCGCAGGTACCGAGCTCAGCCGGCGTTAATGGAGGGCCGCGGCCCGGTGGCTCCGGCGCATAGCTTCTGATGCTGGGAGAGAGAGAAACTGGACGGAGGGAGTGAATCAGACGGAGAGAAATTTGTTAAGTAATGTTTGCCAACAGCAACTGTTAAACGCAATTAGGCCCCACTGGGACACAGAACCGCTCCAGTGTTTGGTAACTTCCACCGAGTCTCGGTAATGGAAAGACCTGTCACATCTTGAGCTCAGCCCCTTCATTTTCACAGTGCACTGCTTCATTTTCAAACTTTTTTTTTTTTTCCACCCCTCAAAGCATAAATGTTAGTTCACTGGATCCTGCACTTCAGCACTTTGGTTGCAGGAGGCACAAACGGTGCCTTTGTGTGCAGCATCCGGTAGAACCACTGCTCCCTCTACTGGCGCAAAGGCAAAATGCAGGTTATGTAGGTTAATGTGCTGTGGTGTTTGCTGGCAGTGCAGTAAATAAGTGTGCACAAGCTCCCATGTTGCCTTAATTAAAACAAACCCTGGGTTGATTCCACAGACTAGAGGCTTCGTACTGACTGAACATGTCTTTATTATAATTATTATTAATTCAGAACCAACAGAGAAAAGTTTGAAACAAAAAAAAGACGTGCCGTGGTATGTAATTTATTTGTTCTCTTCTTGTTATTATAAAGCCGCCAAAGCCAAAAACTGAGAGAATTCATTTACAGGGTACAGCATAACAGGATTAAAGCTAACAGGATTATTGCTGACTGACTCTATGTGCTATATGATTCATGTCTAATTGCTTTACACTTGTCCCACACTGTTAGCCGAGCTGCACCCAGACCTTTTCCTACAGGAGCCGCGGCTGCTGCAAGACCTCGTTTTAATTTGCCATCGAAATGAAGACATTAGTTTCCCACTGAAGCTAACAAATGTTGTGTCAGTAGAAGGGAAAAAAAAAAAAAAAGAAGTAGGCTACTCCAGAAGGCATTTAGAGGCTTTCACTTTCTTTAAATATGTATCTCCCTCTTGAGAGCACAACTTCTTTGCTGCAGGGAAATTGGCATCCCATTATTTGATTGTGAAAAATGAAGAGGAATGTTACTCTTGTTACATCTGACACCCCTGTGGTAAATCCATTTATAATGCAGAAATTATAAATCATTTATCGTATATGTATCCCGCAGCGGTGTCCGATGCATCCGCGGTGCAGCCCACACCGAAACAGCTCCTGTGGCGTGGGTTTATGTAAATAGAGCGTGTAAACTGCAGGGAAAGGGCAACGGAAAACTCCCCGTGAGACAACAAATCAGCCCACCGCATTCGCAAAAAATTACTCTCCCACTGTTCCCGAGTGCATTCGCTTAACAGGTCATGCATTTTCAGCAGAGATGCCTCACAGCTCCTGCCTCAGATAATGCATTCTGAATGAAACAAAGGCAGTTAGATGTTGTTTTGTTGTTTTGACACAACAGATTGAGTGTCGGAGGCGTAGTTCTGTGGGTGAATTAAAAGAAGCTTCCTTGCAGACAGACAGACGGACAGATGGGCAGACGGGTAGGCAGGAAGCCACAGACAGAAGCAGACACATGTTCCGGTGTGAGTCAGCTGTGGGCTCAGGATGAAAGGTCCATCAGAGCCAGCAGACTGGAGCTGCTGAACCAACTCACCTGAGCCTGATCCAGGACAAACACTCACCGTGGAAAAGCTGTCAATCAGCAGGAAAGTGTCGCCGTGGAGATGAGTGACGGCGCAGACGTGCTTTGGATAAAACCCCAAAGTGAAGTGAGCTTAAAGGTGCAGTCTGTGATTTCTGCAGCCGTGAGGCCTCTCAGTCCAAAAGATGTGGTTTGGTGATGTCATCGAGCAGCGTGGGATCATGGGAGTTGTTGTCTTCACCGTTCCCCATGAAGAGACTGAACCATGTGTCTGTAGCTTGGTGGTTAGCACCGTCGCCTCGCAGCTAGAAGGTTGCCGGTCTGCGTCCTGGTGAGGACACCCGGGATCTTTCTGCGTGGAGTCTCCATGTTCTCTCCGTGCAGCGTGGGTTTTCTCCGGGTTCTCCGTCTTCCTCCCACAGTCCAGAAACATGCTGAGGTTAATTGGTGATTGTAAATTGTCCGTAGGTGTGAATGTGAGTGTGCTTGGTTGTCTGTCTCTAAGTGTAGCCCTGTGATAGACTGGTTACCTGTCCAGGTGAACCTGCCTTCACCCTGAGTCAGCTGGGATAGACTCCAGCCCCCCATGACTCTAGTGAGGATTAAGGTGTAAAGATAATGGATATTTCCTATAAAAAAACCCAACAGCTTTAAAACAACACATAGCGACAGGATGCATAGATGCTCACACACTGATTCATCACTGATCTGAGATGTGAACACTTCATCTGCTACCGTCCACTTGGCACGTTAGCTGCAAGTAAACACACTCAACAAACGAGCTGAAAGCTGCTCAAACCTGCCCAGACGTTCACAAATCAAGCGTCTGAAGCATCACAAACACCAAACGTAGTCGAGTACGGTAACACTTTTAATAATGGCTTTAGACTTTTATACAAAATTAATTTGATACATATACTTTCTGAGCTTTGGATCAGAATTCTCTTCTCTGTAAAAAAAAAAAACAAAACAACAAAAAACAAGAAAACGAAGACGTTCAGCTTTTACAACATACAGGCATCCTCCAGTTCAGAGTCCTCAATATACGCTCTATTCCCTTTTTTTCCTCTTGGTCAGATAAAAACACACTTTCACTTTTCCTCTGAGTAATATGCGCGCGCGCGCGCACACACACACACACACACACACACACACACACACACACACACACACACACACACACATATATATATACTGTATATCTGTTTTCTTTTCCTTTCAGGCTGATTTCTTTACTCTGCAGCTCATAGTCCTGGAGATATTCTATCAGCATTCCCTGCATATTATTGCCTTAAACAGCTCTCCAGCTTTTCCTCGTGAATAATTCCAATTGCACCTTGAATCTGGTGTCGTCTAGTCTTTTATCTAAAACCACCCCGGGAAACAAACTGGGCGACTATGAGGGGGGTATTAGTGTTATTAACATCTTTCATTTGGTCCCTTTTGGCTTCAGAAACATGTGCAGTCCCTTTACTTCCTATACCTGAAATGTGTAGTCAAAACAAAACAGAAATGGAATACATAGAATTTGGTGTGCATAGATATTCATAAAGTGCAAATAGTATTTGGTTAAAGAAGCTTTATAATGTGATCTCCCTGTTTGGTCCCGACTTGATCCTGATGCTTTGTGGAAGCTCGTGTCTGGCAGCAGTTCATTTTCTTCTACTCGACTTCCCAGTTTGCTCATCTGCTGCTCATCTGCTGCTCATCTGCGATGAACCGTGCCAGCAGCGCATCCACCGGAGCTCCTTCCTCCACCAGCTGCTCGGCTGTGATGCCTCGGCCGCCCTGACGGGGGCAGCGTTTCTGCTCAGCGCCTACTTCTCATCCACCACAAAGATCTCTTCGGGGATCTTCTCCTCCGAGTTGGAGCGCTCCGACAGCTTGTCCAGGTACTCCATGTCGTCGAAGCGCTCTGCGACACACTGGGCTGTGAGACGGGCCTCCGGGTCGTGGTCCCAGCAGTCCTCTATGGAGGCGCACACCATCTGGATGCCCTGCGAACGGACCACAGCAAGAGAGTTGGTCTGTGTCCTCACCTCGAGCTGAAACTGTTAATGATCCCGTGTATTTGCATATTTCTATTGGTGTGACTGTGAAAAAACCCAATTACAAGTCAAACTCCTGTACAGTCGTCCTCTAATCTGTTCATCCCCTTCTATGAAAGAAAATTCACAACAGTCACTCAAATAACTAGAAACTGAAAAAAGGGTTCCATCAGGCTGGTTTGCTTTAATATTTCTGTTGAACCACAATTCAAAAGCAACGTCATGATGTTTATTCAATTTTTATTTATTGTTACTTTTGTCAGTTTCAACTTATTTCAGCTGTTTTTTTCCTTCTATGAGGAACTAAGGCTGCAGATTCAGTATCATCCTTTAAATCACTTCTTAAAACCCACTTTTTGAGTGACGTTCTCTTTTATTTCTCTTCTAGATGTTCTTTTCCCTTTATATTGCTACCGCCTGCTGTCCGTCTCTCTTTTCTCTTTTCTTAATCTACTTTTATCTCCAGCTTTTTAATCAGTTTTATTATAATACACCTTCCAACAGTGACCCAGCCTGCTCTTTCTCATTTTCATTTAGTGTATTTTTACATCTTGAGTCTTCACCTGCACTTTTTATACACTTTTTGTTGTTGTCCTGTGTCGCCTCGTCTCTCTCTCTGTCGTATTTCTATATCATGTAAAAGCTCTTTGTGAATTCTGCTCTTAAAGGTGCTACACAAATAAAATGTATTATATTATTAGTAATCGGAGGGTATGAATGAATTTGAGGCCGACTGTAAGTAAAAGTATCGTCAGCAGAAAGGAACCTGACGTATGAAACAGGGCAGTGAAACATTCCTTTCACGTTCTCATGTTGTTGCTGCATATGTTCCCTGCTTTCATCCTCGTACTGATGCATTCTCAGGCTAATCAGAAATGTTTAAAAAGTCTATAGCATATGATTAGTTCCCTCTCAAGCCATCCAATGTCATATTTGTAGAAGCATTTTGAACTGTCCTATTTAGATTAGGTTACCTCGCTTCTGTGGTACAACAAAAATGAAAGTATTTTAAATTAAAACGTTTTTAGTTTTGCGTCACTGTGACATGCAGTTACACACAATTCAGAAAAAAAATATCACCGACTGACTTCTGCATCATCAACTGTTTGTTACCGTGAGCCCAAAGGTGAGACTTTTGTTTTTTCAGCTCCCCCAGAATCAGAGACTGTTTGATCTACTTGTCAAAAATCATGATGAGAAATAATTGTGAAAACTTCAGGACTTTGTCTTTAATAGTTCCTGAGATGTTGTCCTTCAATATCGTGTTTTTTAGCTAAAATTTAAGCTTTTAGATTTCATTTTTTTCAAATCTGCTGGAATGTTCTGGGGCTCAGGAGGTTAAATAACAAAGTTGTGCTTCGACAAGACGTGAAATAAAGTGTGTGTGTGTGTGTGTGTGTGAACGAGCTGCCGAACCAACGAGGAAGAGCTGTTCAATAGAAAACAATGCACTATTGTTATTTCATTTTTAAATTCTAAAGCATAAATAAAGTTTTCAGAGGTAAGACAGGAGGCAGGATTTTAACTGCTTTCCTTTAAAAAGAAAAAAAACTGCAGCTATTCCTGTCAATTGTCATGTGAACAGCTGAATCATAATCTGAGCTATTGTCTGCTCTGCCTGCAGTTCCTCGCTTCAGAACGACGATAAACACTGCTGATTTCCAACAACACGTCTTCTAAAACAGTCCTGCTCTAGCCTAACCGTCGTCCTGCAGCAGCTCCTCCCATCATGTGCGTCTACTCACTGTGTGGTTGATCCAGCTGTTGGGGATCTCAGGTCGTCCCCGGTCTCGGAGGACGCTGTCCTTCATGCTCTCCACGCATGGATGCTCCCTCAGGTTTCCAAACGGCGGCTCGTACTCTTTCACCTCTGCACACAGAAACACAAGAGGTCAATAAATTAAAAAAAAAAAAAACTTATTCAACTTCTTGTACAAACTTCTAATCCGACTGCTGAATGGAGAGGCGAGATCAGATGGCAGCGCCCCACACCAGCAACACCTCTCAAAGGATTCACTGTGCGTTCTAAATTAAAACTGCAGGTTGCAAACTTTAAATAGCACCGAAGCAGCACAAACACCCGAAGGAGCCAGCGCTGCTGATAGAGGGGCCGAGGAGGAGGTCCGCTGAAGAGAAGCACTATTATCACATTTCTAGCCTCAGCGTCGATGAGTTGAAAGTGTCTCAGCAGCACAGCTCCGGCTTTGTGTCAGAGAGCGCCTGTCAGAGTTGAGTTTACTCAGGGCGAGATTTCAAAGCGCCGGCGTGGAGGAAGCCGCGGGTCAACAGCTTCCAAAGAAAACCGATCTTTATGTGAACGAATCCTTGGAGCGGAAAACAACAAACTGAACTCCACGTTTCTCTGAGGGTTCAACGAGTTATCAGAGCATCCATTAAGATGAGTGAAGGCTGACGAACGCTGGAGTAAATAATGAGTTCAAGCTCATTTCCTGCGATTAAAACCAGGACAGGAAATAATACCTGGACACATACAGACAAAAGGCTTCGAAGTGAAAAACTGAAACATCTACTTATTTTTAGAGCCGGATCAATACTGGAGCTAGCGCCAACTTTCAGTGAGCAAAACACTCTGATACATCACTCATTATTCTTCAGATATGTATATGTCATGGTAGAGACAGTGATCTGGTAGAATCTGAGACTCTACGATGGCGGTCTCTACCATGACATATACGTCATCAGAGATTCTAGTAGAGACTGTCGATTCTGAAGATTGGTAGTGACTGTGATTGGCATTGCAAACCTTGTGTACAGGAACAGAAACACAGATTATGTGACTATAGTACCAAAATAATCATTTTATTTAGGTATCACCGTATACAAACCTACAAATACTGAAAAGGTTGTGAGATATTGAATGTATCATTATGCTATCTTCTTGTCATTATTTGATATGTGTGAAAAGTTATGTGAAAAATGAAACCTTTTCTACCAACAGAATCTCTGATTCTACCAGACTGCAGTCTCTACCATGACATACATATATATATTATATATGTGTCCAGGCCCAGATTAAAATATGGCCTGACAAATGTATGTCTGATTCACAATTAGAAGGGAAAACAATAAGCCATTAACTTTCCTGCAAAGTTTTTCACAAACTAGTTAG